>NC_057808.1:63350655-63686165 GCF_018294505.1 Triticum aestivum | reverse complement strand
GCCCTTTTTGCGACTGATTGCACTTCCGACGCAATGTCAACAATACTACCGCTTATGGTCTTCGTTGGTCGATGACAGACTCCTTGGCGTCGAGGTTGTCTAATTTCACACTATCCTCATCTGTGCCAACCGAGGACGTAACAAATGTTAGGATAAATGGGCCATGTGGACAGTATTTGACGCCACTTGCCAAATGTGCATTGTAGCGTTAGTCTTGTTGACACACCAAGTACCAGAAAAATGATGGTATTGAATGAGCCATGGAGTTACTCACAAAGCCGAAATGCTACGGTCTGAGGAGAGTGCTTGGGGTTTATAGATTTGTGTGTGCACTCGAGTGCCGAGAGGGAGAAGGGAGGAGCTAACATTTTGGGCATAAAGATTATCTTTTCAAGCAGCTTTGGATCACGAGGTTGGAAATTCACAAACACATCTATGTTTTCATGTGGTTCTTCTTACAACGGTGTTTTAACATAGTTTAATATAAGTGTTGGGGAACGCAGTAATTTCAAAAAAATTCCTACGCACAAGCAAGATCCATCTAGATGATGCATAGCAACGAGAGGGGAGAGTGTTGTCCACGTATCCTCGTAGACCGAAAGCGGAAGCGTTATGATAACGCGGTTGATGTAGTCGTACTTCTTCACGATCCGACCGATCCTAGTACCGAAAGTACGGAACCTCCACGATCTGCACACGTTCAGCTCGGTGACGTCCCACGAACTCTAGATCCAGCTGAGTGTCGAGGGAGAGCTTCGACAGCACGACGGCGTGATGACCATGATGATGAAGTTACCGACACAGGGCTTCGCCTAAGCACTACAACGATATTGTTTGGGAACGTAGTAATTTCAAAAAAATCCTATGCACACGCAAGATCATGGTGATGCATAGCAACGAGAGGGGAGAGTGTTATCAAATGAAGACCAAACTCGTAACTCAAATATTCTCCTCCACGATCAGATCGTAGAAACTTTATTTTCTTGTTACGATGATTTTCCACTTCACTTTGAAATTCTTTGAACTTTTCAAATGTATCAGACTTATGTTTCATCAAGTAGATATATCCATATCTGCTCAATATTCATCGGACCACATACATCAGTATGTATGATTTCGAACAAATCTGTTGCTCGCTCCATTGTTCCGGAGAACGGAGTTTTAGTCATCTTGCCCATGAGGCATGGTTCGCAAGTACCAAGTGATTCATAATGAAGTGATTCCAAAAGTCCATCAGAATGGAGTTTCTTCATGCGCTTTACACCAATATGACCCAAACGGCAGTGCCATAAATAAGTTGCATTATCATTATCAACTCTGCATCTTTTGGCTTCAATATTATGAATATGTGTGTCACTACTATCAAGATTCAACAAAAATAGACCACTCTTCAAGGGTGCACGACCATAAAAGATATTACTCATATAAATAGAACAACCATTATTCTCGGATTTAAATGAATAACTGTCTCGCATCAAACAAGATCCAGATATAATGTTCATGCTTAACGCTGGCACCAGATAACAATTATTCAGGTCTAAAACTAATCCCGAAGGTAGATATAGAGGTAGCGTGACGACGGCGATCACATCGACTTTGGAACCATTTCCCACGCGCATCGTCACCTCGTCCTTAGCCAATCTTCGCTTAATCCGTAGTCCCTGTTTCGGGTTGCAAATATTAGCAACAGAACCAGTATCAAATACCCAGGCACTACTGTGAGCATTAGTAAGGTACACATCAATAACATGTATATCACATTTACCTTTATTCACCTTGCCATCCTTCTTATCCGCCAAATACTTGGGGCAGTTCCGCTTCCAGTGACCAGTCCCTTGCAGCAGAAGCACTCAGTCTCAGGCTTAGGTCCAAACTTGGGCTTCTTCACTTGAGCAGCAACTTGCTTGACGTTATTATTGAAGTTCCCCTTCTTCCCTTTACCCTTTTTCTTGAAACTGGTGGTCTTGTTGACCATCAACACTTGATGCTCTTTCTTGATTTCTACCTCCGCAGCCTTTAGCATTGCGAAGAGCTTGGGAATCGTCTTATCCACCCCTTGCATGTTATAGTTCATCACAAAGCTTTTGTAGCTTGGTGGCAGTGATTGAAGAACTCTGTCAATGACACTATCAACCAGAAGATTAACTCCCAGCTGAGTCAAGTGATTATGATACCAAGACATTTTGAGTATATGCTCACTGACAGAACTATTCTCCTCCATTTTGCAGCTATAGAACTTATTGGAGACTTCATATCTCTCAATCCGGGCATTTGCTTGAAATATTAACTTCAATTCCTGGAACATCTCATATGCTCCATGACGTTTAAAACGTCGTTGAAGTCCCGGTTCTAAGCCGTAAAGCATGGCACACTGAACTATCGAGTAGTCATCAGCTTTGCTCTGCCAGGCGTTCAGAACGTCCGGCGTTGCTCCTGCAGCGGGTCTTGCACCTAGCGGTGCTTCCAGGACGTAATTTTCCTGTGCAACAATGAGGATAATCCTCAAGTTACGGACCCAGTCCGTGTAGTTGCTACCATCATCTTTCAACTTAGCTTTCTCTAGGAACGCATTAAAATTCAAAGGAACAGTAGCACGGGCATTGATCTACAACAACATAGACATGCAAAATACTACCAGGTACTAAGTTCATAATAAATTAAAGTTCGGTTAATCATATTACTTAAGAACTCCCACTTAGATAGACATCCCTCTAATTATCTAAGTGATCACGTGATCCAAATCAACTAAACCATGTCCGATCATCACGTGAGATGGAGTAGTTTTCATTGGTGAACATCACTATGTTGATCATATCTACTATATGATTCACGCTCGACCTTTCGGTCTCAGTGTTCCGAGGCCATATCTGCATATGCTAGGCTCGTCAAGTTTAACCCGAGTATTCTGCCTGTGCAAAACTGGCTTGCACCCGTTGTATGTGAACGTAGAGCTTATCACACCCGGTCATCACGTGGTGTCTCGGCACGACGAACATTCGCAACGGTGCATACTCAGGGAGAACACTTGTACCTTGAAATTTAGTGAGAGATCATCTTATAATGCTACCGCCGAACTAAGCAAAATAAGATGCATAAACGATAAACATCACATGCAATCAATATAAGTGATATGATATGGCCATCATCATCTTGTGCCTTTGATCTCCATCTCCAAAGCACCGTCATGATCACCATCGTCACCGGTGCGACACCTTGATCTCCATCGTAGCATCGTTGTCGTCTCGCCAACTATTGTTTCTACGACTATCACTACCGCTTAGTGATAAAGTAAAAACAATTACAGGTCTATTGCATTACATACAGTAAAGCGACAACCATATGGCTCCTATCAGTTGCTGATAACTCGGTTACAAAACATGATCATCTCATACAATAAAATTTAGCATCATGTCTTGACCATATCACATCACAACATGCCGTGCAAAAACAAGTTAGACGTCCTCTACTTTGTTGTTGCAAGTTTTACATGGCTGCTACGGGCTGAGCAAGAACCGATCTTACCTACGCATCAAAAACCACAACGATTTTTTGTCAAGTGTGCTGTTTTAACCTTCAACAAGGACCAGGCGTAGCCACACTCGATTCAACTAAAGTTGGAGAAACTGACACCCGCCAGCCACCTGTGTGCAAAGCACGTCAGTAGAACCAGTCTCGCATAAGCGTACGCGTAATGTCGGTCCGGGCCGCGTCATCCAACAATACCGCCGAATCGAAGTATGACATGCTGGTAAGCAGTATGACTATTATCGTCCTCAACTCTTTGTGTTCTACTCGTGCATATAACATCTACGCATAGACCTGGCTCTGATGCCACTGTTGGGGAACGCAGTAATTTCAAAAAAATTCCTACACACACGCAAGATCCATCTAGGTGATGCATAGCAACGAAAGGGGAGAGTGTTATCCACGTACCCTCATAGACCGAAAGCGGAAGCGTTATCACAACGCGGTTGATGCAGTCGTACGTATTCACGATCCGTCCGATCCTAGTACCGAAAGTACGGCACCTCCGCGATCTGCACACGTTCAGCTCGGTGACATCCCACGAACTCTAGATCTAGCTGAGTGTCGAGGGAGAGCTTCGTCAGCACGACGGCGTGATGACGGTGATGATGAAGTTACCGACGCAGGGCTTCGCCTAAGCACTACAACGATATTGTTGGGGAACGTAGTAATTTCAAAAAAAAATCCTATGCACACGCAAGATCATGGTGATGCATAGCAACGAGAGGGGAGAGTGTTCTCCACGTACCCTCGTAGACTGTAAGCGGACGCGTTATGAGAACGCGGTTGATGTAGTCGTACGTCTTCACGATCCGACCGATCCAAGTACCGAACGCACGGCACCTCCGAGTTTAGCACACGTTCAGCTCGATGACGTCCTGCGAACTCTGATCCAGCAGAGCTTCACAGGAGAGTTCTGTCAGCACGACGGCGTGATGACGGTGATGATGTTGCTATCGACGCAGGGCTTCGCCTAAGCACCGCTACGATATGACCGAGGTGGAATATGATGGAGGGGGCACCGCACACGGCTGGGAGAGATCAACAGATCAACTTGTGTCCCTTGGGGTGCCCCCTGCCCCCGTATATAAAGGAGCAAGGGAGGAGGAGGCCAGCCCTAGGAGGGGCGCGCCAAGGGAGTAGGATTCCTACTCCTAGTAGGAGTAGGTTTCCTCCTTTCCTAGTCCAACTAGGAGAAGGGGGGAAAGGAGGGGAGGGGAGAAGGAAGGGAGAGGGGGGCCGCGCCCCAAACCCCTTGTCCAATTCGGACTGGGCTTGGGAGGGGCGCGCGCCAGCTCCTGGCTGCTTCCTCTCCTTTCCCACTAAGGCCCATTAAGGCCCAATACTTCTTCCCCGTATTCCCGTAACTCCCGGGTACTCCGAAAAATACCCGAATCACTCGGAACCTTTCCGATGTCCGAATATAGTCGCCCAATATATCGATCTTTACGTCTCGACCATTTCGAGACTCCTTGTCATGTCCCCGATCTCATCCAGGACTCCGAACTACCTTCGGTACATCAAATCACATAAACTCATAATACCGATTGATGTCTACTACACAACCTTCTTCTTGTAGACGTTGTTGGGCCTCCAAGTGCAGAGGTTTGTAGGACAGTAGCAAGTTTCCCTCAAGTGGATGACCTAAGGTTTATCAATCCATGGGAGGTGTAGGATGAAGATGGTCTCTCTCAAACAACCCTGCAACAACCAAATAACAAAGAGTCTCTTGTGTCCCCAACACACCCAATACAATGGTAAATTGTATAAGTGCACTAGTTCGGTGAAGAGATGGTGATACAAGTGCAATATGGATGGTAGATATAGGTATTTATAATCTGAAAATATAAAAACAGCAAGGTAGCAAGTGATAAAAGTGAGCGTAAACGGCATTGCAATGCTAGGAAACAAGGCCTAGGGTTCATACTTTCACTAGTGCAAGTTCTCTCAACAATAATAACATAATTGGATCACATAACTATCCCTCAACATGCAACAAAGAGTCACTCCAAAGTCACTAATAGCGGAGAACAAATGAAGAGATTATGGTAGGGTACGAAACCACCTCAAAGTTATTCTTTCCGATCAATCCATTGGGCTATTCCTATAAGTGTCACAAACAGCCCTAAAGTTCGTAGTAAAATAACACCTTAAGACACACATTAACCAAAACCCTAATGTCACCTCAAGTATCCGTGGGAATGATTATACGATATGCATCACACAATCTCAGATTCATCTATTCAACCAACACATAGAGCCTCAAAGAGTGCCCCAAAGTTTCTACTGGAGAATCAAGACGAAAACGTGTGCCAACCCCTATGCATAGGTTCATGGGCGGAACCCGCAAGTTGATCGCCAAAACATACATCAAGTGGATCAATAGAATACCCCATTGTCACCACGGGTATCCCACGCAAGACATACATCAAGTGTTCTCAAATCCTTAAAGACTCAATCCGATGAGATAACTTCAAAGGGAAAACTTAATCCATTACAAGAGAGTAGAGGGGGAGAAACATCATAAGATCCAACTATAATAGCAAAGCTCGCGATACATTAAGATCGTGCCAAATCAAGAACACGAGAGAGAGATCAAACACATAGCTACTGGTACATACCCTCAGCCCCGAGGGTGAACTACTCCCTCCTCGTCATGGAGAGCGCCGGGATGATGAAGATGGCCACCGGTGAGGGTTCCCCCTCCGGCAGGGTGCCGGAACAGGGTCCTGATTGGTTTTTGGTGGCTACAGAGGCTTGCGGCGGCGGAACTCCCGATCTATTCTGTTCCCCGAAGGTTTTAGGGTATATTGATATATATATATATATATATATAGGAGGAAGAAATACGTCAGGGGAGCCACGAGGGGCCCACGAGGGTGGATGGCGCGCCCAGGGGGGTGGGCGCGCCCCCTGCCTCGTGCCTTCCTCGTTGATTCCCTGACGTGCACTCCAAGTCTCCCTTATTGCTTTCTTTCCAAAAATAACTTTTCCAAAGGTTTCATTCCGTTTGGACTCCGTTTGATATTCCTTTTCTGCGAAACACTGAAACAAGGGAAAAAACAGAAACTGGCACTGGCTCTGGGTTAATAGGTTAGTCACAAAAATAATATAAAAGTGCATAATAAAGCCCATTAAACATCCAAGATGGATAATATAATAGCATGAATACTTCATAAATTATAGATACATTGGAGACGTATCAGCATCCCCAAGCTTAATTCCTGCTCGTCCTCGAGTAGGTAAATGATAAAAGAAAGAATTTATGAAGTGTGAATGCTAGCAGGTGCACAAGTTTGATCAATGATAATTTCAATCACCTTTTCTAGCATCATTATATGTCATAACAGTAGCTCAACTCATAGAACTTTTCATGATCAAGTAACAAGCTATTCACATGTTAAAGTATAGATCATAAACTTTCTTGAAAACTAACAAACCGTGTTATTAGTCATCAAACAATTACAATTCATCTTATTTTTAGGAAGAGTCTATGTCAGAGCTTTGATTCAGCAAACTTCACATACTCAACTATCATTTAGTCTTCCATGATTGCTACCACTCAAAGCATATTTTTAGAACAAATAGCATCCATCGAACACAGAGAAAGATAGGGGCTTAATGTTTCGCCTCCCAACTTATTTATCATATAGATAATTGTCAACAATAATAATTCATGATCAAATATATTTGAATGGCCGTATATGCTTAGATCTTTCCATCACATGATGCTTGCCAACTAAAGAGTAGGTTGGAATGAGAAGGAATACTACTGACTCTTGCATAAAAGTAAAAGATAGGCCCTTCGCAGAGGGAAGCAAGGATTTGCAGAGGTGCCAGAGCTCGAAGCAAAAACAGAGATGAAAATAATTTTGAGAGGTATGCTTTCATTGTCAACATAACGACCAAGAGTTCCCAATATCTTCCATACTACATACATTATAGGCGATTTCCAAACAGAAAGGTAAAGATTTTTACTCGCCCTCCACCAACAATCATCAATCCATGGCTTGCCTGAAACAACGGGTGCCTCCAACTAACAACAATCCTGGGGGAGTTTTGTTTGCAATTATTTTTGATTTGATTTCGATCTTTTGATCATGGGACTGGGCATCCCAGTTACCAGCCATTTTCTCGTGAATGATGAGCGGAGTCCACTCATCGTGAGAATAACCCACCTAGCATCGAAGATACTGCTAGCCCCTAGTTGCTACATGAGCGATTCAGGCATACAAAACAGATTATTATTTGAAGGTTTAGAGTTTGGCACATGCAAATTTACTTGGAACGGCAGGTAAATACCGCATATAGGTGGATATGGTGGACACTCATGGAAGAAACTTGGTTCAAGGAATTGGATGCACAAGCAGTATTCCCGCTTATTACAGATATTTTGGCTAGCAAAGGATTCTAAATAGCAAGCACCACATGTTAGAGGATCCATAACAATATAACTTCTATACAAATATACCCAAGCATAACTCATTATGTTGTCTTCCTTGTCCAACTTCAACTAATTTGATCAAGTTTGAAAATAATTAATGGGGATCACATTCATAGAAGATGTCCAAGATAGTATATTTATATGTGAAATCTCTCTTCCTTCAATATTCTTTCATGAATTGTTCAAGTGACCAATACAATGTTTGCTAACCTTCAATAAATTTACCACCTCTGCTTCTTATATCTGAAGTCATTACTCCCCATGGGAAAGGCATATGAAGGATATATAATTTCAGATTTATGACATTCAAATCATTCAACCATTTACTCATAGGATATAAGTGAAGCACACGAGTAAATGACAAACTACTCCAAAAAGATATAAGTGAAAATCAATGAGTAGTTAAATAATTATGTAGCTATGTGAGGACTCTCTCTCATTTAAGAATTTCAGATCTTTGTGTTTTATTCGTATAGCAAGCAAAACAAAAGAAAATAAAATGACGCTCCAAGAAAAACACATATCATGTGGCGAATAAAAATATAGCTCCAAGTAAAGTTACCGATGAACGAAGACGAAAGAGGGGATGCCATCCGGGGCATCCCCAAGCTTAGGCTCTTGGTTGTCCTTGAATATTACCTTGGGGTGCCTTGGGCATCCCCAAGCTTAGGCTCTTGCCACTCCTTATTCCATAGTCCATCGAATCTCTACCCAAAACTTGAAAACTTCACAAGACAAAACTCAACAGAAAACTCGTAAGCTCCGTTAGCGAAAGAAAACAAAACACCACTTCAAGGTACTGTAATGAACTCATTCGTTATTTGTATTGGTGTTAAACCTACTTTATTCCAACTTCTCTATGGTTTATAAACTATTTTACTAGCCATAGATTCATCAAAATAAGCAAACAACACACGAAAAACAGAATCTGTCAAAAAAAGAAGAGTCTGTAGTAATCTGTAACTAACGCGAACTTCTGGAACTCAAAAAAATCTAAAATAAATTGGTGGACCTGAGGAATTTGTCTAGTAATCATCTGCAAAAAGAATCAACTAAATATCACTCTCCAGTAAAAAGTTTTAGCTATTGTTGTGAGCGCTAAAGTTTCTGTTTTTTACAGCATGATCATAAAGACTTCACCCAAGTCTTCCCAAAGGTTCCACTTGGCACAAACACTAATTAAAGCACAAAACCACATCTAAACAGAAGCTGGATGGATTATTTATTCCTAAACATAATCAAAAAGCAAGAAACTAAAATAAAATTGGGTTGCCTCCCAACAAGCGCTAACGTTTAACGCCCCTAGCTAGGCATGATGATTTCAATGATGCTCACCTAAAAGATAAGAATTGAAACATAAAGAGAGCATCATGAAACACCTGGCAAGCACATTTAAGTCTAACCCACTTCCTATGCATAGGGATTTTATGAGCAAACAACTTATGGGAACAATAATCAACTACCATAGGAAGGCAAAACAAGCATAACTTTAAAATTTTAAGCACATAGAGAGGAAACTTGATATTATTGCAATATGTAGAAGCATATGATCCTCTCTCATAATAATTTTTAGTAGCATCATGAATGAATTCAACCATATAACCAGCACATAAAGCATTCTTTTCATGATCTACTAGCATAGAATTTTTATTACTCTCCACATAAGCAAATTTATTCTCATCAATAGTAGTGGGAGCAAACTCAACAAAATAACTATCATGTAAAGAATAATCCAATTGAAAATTAAAATCACGATGACAAGTTTCATGGTTATCTTTATTCTTTATAGCATACATGTCATCACAATAATCATCATAAATAGGAGGCATGCTTTCATCATAATAAATTTGCTCCTCAAAACTTGGGGGACTAAACATATCATCTTCATCAAACATAGCATCCCCAAGCTTGTGGCTTTGCATATCATTAGCATCATGGGTATTCAAAGAATTCATACTAACAATATTGTAATCATGCTCATCATTCACAAATTTTATGCCAAGCATTCTATGTAATTCTTCTTCTAGTACTTGAGCACAATTTTCCTTCCCATCATTTTCACGAAAGACATTAAAAAGATGAAGCATATGAGTCACCCTTAATTCCATTGTTTGTAGTTTTATTTTATAAACTAAACTAGTGATAAAACAAGAAACTAAAAGATTCAATTGCAAGATCTAAAGATATACCTTCAAGCACTCACCTCCCCGGCAACGGCCAGAAACTGCTTGATGTCTACTACACAACCTTCTTCTTGTAGACGTTGTTGGGCCTCCAAGTGCGGAGGTTTGTAGGACAGTAGCATGTTTCCCTCAAGTGGATGACCTAAGGTTTATCAATCCATGGGAGGCGTAGGATGAAGATGGTCTCTCTCAAGCAACCCTGCAACCAAATAACAAAGAGTCTCTTGTGTCCCCAACACAACCAATAGAATGGTAAATTGTATAGGTGCACTAGTTCGGCGAAGAGATGGTGATACAAGTGCAATATGGATGGTAGATATAGGTTTTTGTAATCTGAAAACATAAAAACAGCAAGGTAGCAAGTGTTAAAAGTGAGCGTAAACGGTATTGTAATGTGTTGAAACAAGGCCTAGGGTTCATACTTTCACTAGTGCAAGTTCCCTCAACAATAATAACATAATTGGATCATATAACTGTCCCTAATTATGCAACAAAGAGTCACTCCAAAGTCACTAATAGCAGAGAACAAACGAAGAGATTATTGTAGGGTACGAAACCACCTCAAAGTTATTCTTTCGGATTGATCTATTCAAGAGTCCGTAGTAAAATAACACGAAGCTATTCTTTCCGTTCGATCTATCATAGAGTTCGTACTAGAATAACACCTTAAGACACAAATCAACCAAAACCCTAATGTCACCTAGATACTCCAATGTCACCTCAAGTATCAGTGGGTATGATTATACGATATGCATCACACAATCTCAGATTCATCTATTCAAACCAACACAAAGTACTTCAAAGAGTGCCCCAAAGTTTCTACCGGAGAGTGAAGACGAAAACGTGTGCCAACCCCTATGCATAAGTTCACAATGTTACGGAACCCGCAAGTTGATCACCAAAACATACATCAAGTAGATCACGTGAATATCCCATTGTCACCACAGATAAGCACATGCAAGACATACATCAAGTGTTCTCAAATCCTTAAAGACTCAATCCGATAAGATAACTTCAAAGGGAAAACTCAATCCATTACAAGAGAGTAGAGGGGGAGAAACATCATAAGATCGTACCACCTCAAGAACACGAGAGAGAGAGATCAAACACATAGCTACTGGTACATACCCTCAGCCCCGAGGGTGAACTACTCCCTCCTCGTCATGGAGAGCGCCGGGATGATGAAGATGGCCACCGGTGAGGGATCCCCCCTCCGGCAGGGTGCCGGAACAAGGTCCCGATTGGTTTTTCGTGGCTATAGAGGCTTGCGGCAGCAGAACTCCCGATATATTCTGTTCCCTGATGTTTTTAGGGTATATGGACATATATAGACGAAAGAAGTCGGTCAGGGGAGCCACGAGGGGCCCACGAGGGTGGGGGCGCGCCCAGGGGGGCAGGCGCGCCTCCCTGCCTTGTGGCCACCTCGAAGCTTCCCTGACTTCAACTCCAAGTCTCCTGGATTGCTTCCGTTCCAAAAATAACTCTCCCGAAGGTTTCATTCCGTTTGGACTCCGTTTGATATTCCTTTTCTTCGCAACACTGAAATAGGCAAGAAAACAACAATTTGGGCTGGGCCTCCGGTTAATAGGTTAGTCCCAAAAATAATATAAAAGTGTTTAGTAAAGCCCATAAACATCCAAAACAGATAATATAATAGCATGGAACAATCAAAAATTATAGATACGTTGGAGACGTATCAGCATCCCCAAGCTTAATTCCTACTCGTCCTCGAGTAGGTAAATGATAAAAACAGAATTTTTGATGTGGAATGCTACCTAACATATTTATCAATGTAATCTTCTTTATTGTGGCATGAATGTTCAGATCCGAAACAAAAGTTTAATATTGACATGAAAACAATAATACTTCAAGCATACTAACAAAGCAATCATGTCTTCTCAAAATAACATGGCCAAAGAAAGTTATCCCTACAAAATCATATAGTCTTGCTATGCTCTATCTTCATCACACAAAATATTTAAATCATGCACAACCCCGATGACAAGCCAAGCAATTGTTTCATACTTTTGATGTTCTCAAACTTTTTCAATCTTCACGCAATACATGAGCGTGAGCCATGGACATAGCACTATAGGTGGAATAGAATGGTGGTTGTGGAGAAGACAAAAAGGAGAAAATAGTCTCACATCAACTAGGCGTATCAACGGGCTATGGAGATGCCCATCAATAGATATCAATGTGAGTGAGTAGGGATTTCCATGCAACAGATGCACTAGAGCTATAAGTGTATGAAAGCTCAAAAAGAAACTAAGTGGGTGTGCATCCAACTCGCTTGCTCACGAAGACCTAGGGCATTTTGAGGAAGCCCATCATTGGAATATACAAGCCAAGTTCTATAATGAAAGATTCCCACTAGTATATGAAAGTGACAACATAGGAAATTCTCTATCATGAAGATCATGGTGCTACTTTGAAGCACAAGTGTGGTAAAAGGATAGTAGCATTGCCCCTTCTCTCTTTTTCTCTCATTTTTTTGTTTTTGTTTTTTAGTTGGGCCTTTTTTTCTTTTTTATGGCCTCTTTTTTTTTTTTCTTTTTTTTTCTTTTTCGTCCGGAGTCTCATCCCGACTTATGGGGGAATCATAGTCTCCATCATCCTTTCCTCACTGGGACAATGCTCTAATAAAGATGATCATCACACTTTTATTTACTTACAACTCGATACTTAGAACAAAATATGACTCTATATGAATGCCTCCGGCGATGTACCGGGATGTGCAATGACTCATGAGTGACATGTATAAAGATAATGAACGATGGATTTGCCACAAATACGACGTCAACTACATGATCATGCAAAGCAATATGACAATGATGGAGCGTGTCATAATAAACGGAACGGTGGAAAGTTGCATGGCAATATATCTCGGAATGACTATGGAAATGTCATAATAGGTAGGTATGGTGGCTGTTTTGAGGAAGGTATATGGTGGGTGCATGATACCAGCGAAAGGTGCGCGGTATTTGAGAGGCTAGCAATGGTGAAAGGGTGAGAGTGCGTATAATCCATGGACTCAACCTTAGTCATAAAGAACTCATATACTTGTTGAAAAAATCTATTAGTTATCGTAACAAAGTACTACGCGCATGCTCCTAGGGGGATAGATTGGTAGGAAAAGACCATCGCTCGTCCCCGACCGCCACTCATCAGGAAGATAATCAATTAATAAATCATGCTCCGACTTTATCACATAACGGTTCACCATACGTGCATGCTACGGGAATCACAAACTTTAACACAAGTATCTCTCAAATTCACAACTACTCCACTAGCATGATTCTAATATTACCATCCTCATATCTCAAAACAATCATAAGGAATCAAACTTCTCATAGTATTCAATGCACTTTATATGAAAGTTTTTATTATATCCCTCTTGGATGCCCATCATATTAGGACTAAATTCATAACCAAAGCATATTACCATGCTGTTTAGGACTCTCAAAATAATATAGGTGAAGCATGAGAGTTCATCTATTTCTTCAAAATAAAACCACCGCCGTGCTCTAAAAGATATAAGTGAAGCACTAGAGCAAACAACAAACTACTCCGAAAGATATAAGTGAAGATTAATGAGTAGCCGAATAATTATGTAAATATGTGAAGACTCTATAACATTTAAGAATTTCAGATCTTGGTATTTTATTCAAACAGAAAGCAAAACAAAAGAAAATAAAGTGATGCTCCAAGCAAAACACATATCATGTGGTGAATAAAAATATAGCTCCAAGTAAAGTTACCGATGAACGAAGACGAAAGAGGGGATGCCATCCGGGGCATCCCCAAGCTTAGGCTTTTGGTTGTCCTTGAATATTACCTTGGGGTTCCTTGGGCATCCCCAAGCTTAGTCTCTTGCCACTCCTTATTCCATAGTCCATCGAATCTTTATCCAACACTTGAAAACTTCACAACACAAAACTTAACAGAAGATCTCGTGAGCTCCGTTAGCGAAACAAAACAAAACACCACTTCAAGGTACTGTAATGAACTCATTATTTATTTGTATTGGTGTTAAATCTACTGTATTCCAACTTCTCTATGGTTTATAAACTATTTTACTAGCCATAGATTCATCAAAATAAGCAAATAACACACGAAAAACAGAATCTGTCAAAAACAGAACAGTCTGTAGTAATCCGTAACTAACGCAAACTTCTGGAACTCTAAAAATTCTGCCAAAATAGGACGATCTAAATAATTTGTTTATTGATCTTCTGCAATTGAAATCTGTATCATATCACGGTCTGGTAATTTTTAACAATTGTTTTCGTGAACGGAAAGTTTCTGGAATTTTCAGCAAGATCAAATAATTATTATCCAAGAAGATCCTATAGGTTTAACTTTCACAAACACTAATTAAAACATAAAACCACATCTAACCAGAGGCTAGATGGATTATTTATTACTAAACATAACCAAAAAGCAAGAAACTAAAATGAAATTGGGTTGCCTCCCAACAAGCGCTATCGTTTAACGCCCCTAGCTAGGCATGATGATTTCAATGATGCTCACATAAGACATAAGAATTGAAACAAAAAGAGAGCATCATGAAGAATATGACTAGCACATTTAAGTCTAACCCACTTCCTATGCATAGGGATTTTGTGAGCAAACAACTTATGGGAACAATAATCAACTAGCATAGGAAGGCAAGACAAGCATAACTTCAAAACTTTAAGCACATAGAGAGGAAACTTGATATTATTGGAATTCCTACAAGCATATATTCCTCCCTCATAATAATTTTCAGTAGCATCATGAATGAATTCAACAATATAACCAGCACCTAAAGCATTCTTTTCATGATCTACAAGCATAGAATTTTTACTACTCTCCACATAAGCAAAATTCTTCTCTTTCAGAATAGTGGGAGTATCATAAGAGACTCGAATACTATAAATTGTTTTCACATTAAAGAGTAATGTTCAGAAAAAGGGTAATCATAATCATGACAAGTTTTATAAATATAATCATCACTACTTTTTATAGCATAAGTTTCATCACAATAATCATCATAAGTAGGAACTTTGTTCTCATCATAATCAATTGAAACCTCTTACAAGATAGTGGAATCATTACTAAATAAAGTCATGACCTCTCCAAATCCACTTTCATAATTATCATAATAAGATTCAACATCCTCCAAAATAGTGGGATCATTAATTCCTAAAGTTGACACTCTTCCAAACCCACTTTCATCAATATAATCATCATAAGTAGGAGGCATGCTATCATCATTATAAATTTGCATATCAAAACTTGGGAGACTAAAAATATCATCTTCATTAAACGTAGCATCCCCAAGCTTGGGACAAACATTAATTGCAGCAAATATATTCTCAAAAACATCATCTTCATCAAACATAGCATCCCCAAGCTTGGGCCTTTTCATATCATAAGCATAATCACTCTCATCATTAATAGTATGGATAGCACCAATAGTATAGCAATTATCATCATCACAA
Source organism: Triticum aestivum (assembly GCF_018294505.1). Lineage (NCBI taxonomy): Eukaryota > Viridiplantae > Streptophyta > Magnoliopsida > Poales > Poaceae > Triticum > Triticum aestivum. The sequence continues at coordinate 63,670,527 of NC_057808.1, read as the reverse complement.
TGAGTAATAGGAGCAACATCATTTGGGAGAGATCCTTTCTACCTTTGCTTCTCCGTCTTTCTTTTTCTTCTTCACATCATGTGTGGGTTCAATCCTCTTTTTGGAGCTCCTTATTAATGAGATTGGTTGAATAGAGGGCTCCTCCTCGTTACCTGATTCATCATAAGAAATAATAGGAGAATATTGGTAAGTCTCTTCCCTTTCGTTAGTATTCTCTTCATCTTCTATTTTTTTCTTTTCTTTATGTAATTGGCAATATAAGGATTTTCGCAGTTCACCGCACAATACATATAAATTTCTTCTAGATCAATATCGAGGAATTTCTCAAGGTTATATTCTGGAATATGCTTAGTTTGACGTTTCATTTCTTCATAACCCAAAAGCAAACTATGTTCATTATGATGTGCAAGGGAAATCAAGTCATCACAATTTTTGGACACGATTCGATCATGAAACAATTTGCATTTGATATCTAAATGACCATGTTCATTGCAAAGTTCACAAGTATGGTGAAGATATTTTAAATTTTCAGCACTAACATTTAGCCTTTCTTGCAACCATTTAGTTTCCAAATACTTATGCCTCTTGCAAAATCTATTTTCCCTATTTGGTATGTACTTGCAAACTCTATGCACTCCACAAAAATCGACATGCTTATAAGAGATATTTTCATCATAACTAGTGCAATCATCATTAGTACCATGGATATTCAAAGAGTTCATACTAATAACATTGCAATCATGCTCATCATTCAAACATTTAGTGTCAAACATTCTATAGACTTCTTCTTCTAGCACTTGAGCACAATTTTCCTTTCCATCATTCTCACGAAAGATACTAAAAAGATGAAGCGTATGAGGCAAACTCAATTCCATTTTTTTGTAGTTTTATTTTATAAACTAAACTACTGATAAAACACGAAACTAAAAGATTCGATTGCAAGATCTAAAGATATACCTTCAAGCACTCACCTCTCCGTCAACGGCGCCAGAAAAGAGCTTGATGTCTACTACACAACCTTCTTCTTGTAGACGTTGTTGGGCCTCCAAGTGCAGAGGTTTGTAGGACAGTAGCAAATTTCCCTCAAGTGGATGACCTAAGGTTTATCAATCTGTGGGAGGCGTAGGATGAAGATGGTCTCTCTCAAGCAACCCTGCAACCAAATAACAAAGTGTCTCTTGTGTCCCCAACACACCCAATAGAATGGTAAATTGTATAGGTCCACTAGTTCGGCGAAGAGATGGTGATACAAGTGCAATATGGATGGTAGATATAGGTTTTTGTAATCTAAAAATATAAAAACAGCAAGGTAATAGGTGGTAAAAGTGAGCGTAAACGGTATTGCAATGCGTTGAAACAAGGCCTAGGGTTCATACTTTCACTAGTGCAAGTTCTCTCAACAATAATAACATAATTGGATCATATAACTATCCCTCAACATGCAACAAAGAGTCACTCCAAAGTCACTAATAGCGGAGAACAAACGAAGAGATTATTGTAGGGTATGAAACCACCTCAAAGTTATTCTTTCGGATCGATCTATTCAAGAGTCCGTAGTAAAATAACACGAAGCTATTCTTTCCGTTCGATCTATCATAGAGTTCGTACTAGAATAACACCTTAAGACACAAATCAACCAAAACCCTAATGTCACCTAGATACTCCAATGTCACCTCAAGTATCCGTGGGTATGATTATACGATATGCATCACACAATCTCAGATTCATCTATTCAAACCAACACAAAGTACTTCAAAGAGTGCCCCAAAGTTTCTACCGGAGAGTCAAGATGAAAACGTGTGCCAACCCCTATGCATAGGTTCATGGGCGGAACCCGCAAGTTGATCACCAAAACATACATCAAGTGGATCACGTGATATCCCATTGTCACCACAGATAAGCACGGCAAGACATACATCAAGTGTTCTCAAATCCTTAAAGACTCAATCCAATAAGATAACTTCAATGGGAAAACTCAATCCATTACAAGAGAGTAGAGGGGGAGAAACATCATAAGATCCAACTACAATAGCAAAGCTCACGATACATCAAGATCGTATCACCTCAAGAACATGAGAGAGAGATCAAACACATAGCTACTGGTACATACCCTCAGCCCCGAGGGTGAACTACTCCCTCCTCGTCATGGAGAGCGCCGGGATGATGAAGATGGCCACCGGTGAGGGATCCCCCCTCCGGCAGGGTGCCGGAACAAGGTCCCGATTGGTTTTTCGTGGCTATAGAGGCTTGCGGCGGCAAAACTCCCGATCTATTCTGTTCCCTGATGTTTTTAGGGTATATGGACATATATAGGCGAAAGAAGTCGGTGAGGGGATCCACGAGGGGCCCACGAGGGTGGGGGCGCGCCCAGGGGGGCAGGCGCGCCTCCCTGCCACGTGGCCACCTCGAAGCTTCCCTGACTTCAACTCCAAGTCTCCTGGATTGCTTCCGTTCCAAAAATAACTCTCCCGAAGGTTTCATTCCGTTTGGACTCCGTTTGATATTCCTTTTCTTCACAACACTGAAATAGGCAAGAAAACAACAATTTGGGCTGGGCCTTTGGTTAATAGGTTAGTCCCAAAAATAATATAAAAGTGTTTAGTAAAGGCCATAAACATCCAAAGCAGATAATATAATAGCATGGAACAATAAAAAATTATAGATACGTTGGAGACGTATCATGGAGGAGGGGAGGGCCGGCCCTGTCTATGGCGCGCCCTAGGGGGAGTCCTACTCCCACAGGGAGTAGGATTCCCCCTTTCCCTAGTTGGAGTAGGAGAGGAAGGAAGGAGGAGAGAGGGAGAAGGAAAGGGGGGCGGCCCCCTTCCCAATTCGGATTGGGATTGGGGGAGGGGGGCGCCCCACCTTGGCCGCCTCCTCCTCTCTCCCACTAAGGCCCATTAAGGCCCATGTACTCCCCGGGGGGTTCCGGTAACCCCCCGGTACTTGGGTAAATGCCCGAACTCACCCGGAACCCTTCCGATGTCCAAACATAGCATTCCAATATATCGATCGTTATGTCTCAACCATTTCGAGACTCCTCGTCATGTCCGTGAGCTCATCCGGGACTCCGAACAACCTTCGGTACATGAAAACAGATAAACTCATAATACTGATCGTCACCGAACGTTAAGCGTGCGGACCCTACGAGTTCGAGAACTATGTAGACATGACCGAGACTCGTCTCCGGTCAATAACCAATAGCGGAACCTGGATGCTCATATTGGTTCCTACATATTCTACGAAGATCTTTATCTGTCAAACCGCATAACAACATATGTTGTTCCCTTTGTCATCGGTATGTTACTTGCCCGAGATTTGATTGTCGGTATCTCAATACCTAGTTCAATCTCGTAACCGGCAAGTCTCTTTACTCGTTCTGTAATGCATCATCCCGCAACTAACTCATTAGGCACATTGCTTGCAAGGCTTATAGTGATGTGCACTACCGAGAGGGCCCCGAGATACCTCTCCGACAATCGGAGTGACAAATCCTAATCTCGATATATGCCAACTCAACAAACACCATCGGAGACACCTGTAGAGCATCTTTATAATCACCCAGTTACGTTGTGACGTTTGATAGCACACAAAGTGTTCCTCCGGTATTCGGGAGTTGCATAATCTCATAGTCATAGGAACATGTATAAGTCAAGAAGAAAGCAATAGCAACAAACGAAATGATCATCATGCTAAGCTAACGGAATGGGTCAAGTCAATCACATCATTCTCTAATGATGTGATCCCGTTAATCAAATGACAACTCATGTCTATGGCTAGGAAACTTAACCATCTTTGATTCAACGAGCTAGTCAAGTAGAGGCAAACTAGTGACACTCTGTTTGTCTATGTATTCACACATGTACTAAGTTTCTGGTTAATACAATTCTAGCATGAATAATAAACATTTATCATGATATAAGGAAACATAAATAACAACTTTATTATTGCCTCTACGGCATATTTCCTTCAATAAGATGATGCGAGGGAGGGATGATTGTGTTCTAACCTTACCGACCAGGTTATTTCCACGACAACTCTTATTGGTGACATGTTTTCACTCCAAATTTTGTTTCTTCCGTTGGCCAAGTTTCTTCTTCACTCCTCTCTTCTCATATCTGATGCTTTTCTATCTTCGGGGCTTCACTTAGCTTGTCTCTAAACCGCCACGACACCCATTACCAATTGTCATCATTGTCAAGGTTAACTCCCAACCTCTCTTCGCTTTACTCTTTTCCTTGATATTCCTGCATCATTGACAACTCTAGTCATATGATGCTCTAGTACCATGTTTTGAAGGTTTAGATTGCAGTTTTATGGCTTAATGATGGTCATGGTTTACATTTTTTGGTAAGTGGGGTCACCATTTGTTTTAAGAATGCATTCACTTCGTTGATTTATACACAATTATTTCAGAACATGTTTTGACATCATACGGAATATAATTTTTCTTACCATGTTTCTTGTTCTAGTTGCTGGTAACGCCGAACGAGAAATTTCCAGTGCATAAATGAAAGTTAATGACCCGCTTTAACATCTTTTAAATAAGAAAGGTCAGAGATGGATCATATTTTGTGGTTGATCCTATATGATTCAACATTCGGCCTTTTTATTTCTTTATTATTTAAAAAGAGAGTTTGTGGTCATCTGTTCTTCGCCAGAAAAAAATACTATGTAATAAATGCATGATGACAAGTGAGATATTAACAAGTTTAATTAAAGATATTGATTGAGGAAGGAAAAATTCTCAATTGATGCACGATGAGAAGTAAAGAAGTAATGAGGTTATTAATGATATTGAATTGATAAACTTCACATCCATGCAAAGAAATAAATAATAATTAATTAAGGCATGTTGATAACCATGAAGATAATAAGGGCAACTAAATATATTGGTTAGCTGATGGAGTGGCTGCTCTAGGGATGACAACCTCCCGACGTGGCTCCTAGCGGCGGTGTCCTTCGGCTCGGCCATGGCTATAATTCTCCCTCGAGAAAATTGGTAAATGCATGAACAAGAGCGCATTGTAGACTTTAAATTTATCATTTTGGCTACTTTGTATTTTAGTCCTCTAACTAGATCATATTTATGTATTAGGTCATGCATCTCACACACGAGCCATTGGACATGCCAAACTTGAAATCTATTATTTGGATTCCATGTTATTCATAAATAAGTTTTTATTTTGACACAAACAATCAAACAAGCCCCTGGTGTGTGAAATATGCAACTATGCTTTGTTGAACCATCTTCTTCAGGTGATCACGTAGTCGACTACCTAAAGTAAGTAGCGATGCAGTGTATAGAGTTATTTTATTTTGTAGATCTTTCTCTAATTCTTTGATTTCACCTTTTTTTTAATAAACCTCGGAATTTAATTTGGTTTACGACGTGGATCCTAGTCGGCAGAGACGAGAACTTTGATACTTGCCGCGAGGTTTCACAAATTTTGGCTTAACGCTCATGCTTATAAAAGAAGTGGATCCACTCGAAATCTCAAGTTTTTCTTTTATTATTCAGTAGCAACACGCAGTATTTAGCTGGTTACTGTTGAAGTTTGTCCACACCTACGTCTTATTTGTCCACACCTACGTCTTATTTGTCCAATCATTCACAACACTATGCATGTTCTCACTAAACTTCGACTATGGAATCTTGCCGGAATGATGACGAGAAGGTGGATAAGAAAACAACATGCCTCAATGTTGAAATATTATACTGTATTTATCAAGTTGCTGTCACAAGTAAAGGCCTAGGCTCCACAATGCGTGGAATTTTATTCCTAAAGAGAAGTATACTATTTTATCGCTGGCAGATGTACCAATAATGTCACAATGCACGACCTGACGTACATTCTTCTTGTCTTTTCTGGATCAACGGTCCTCGTCTGCTTTTGTTAGTTTTTGCCTTCTCTTTTCAAGTATGTCCAGAAATACTCCCTCCGTCCGGATTTACTTGTCGCAGAAATAAACAACATTTATTTCTATCCATTTCGGTGACAAGTAATTCAGGATGGAAGAGTATATGAAAAGGTTGTCTATTCTGCCTTTTTTTTTGCCAAAATGACGATCTGTGACATACGTTTGAAGTTTTCCTTTTTGAACCTTCTACGGTAATTTATATTAATCATAAAATATGTACAATGCAAAAAAGAAAGACACAGTGCAAAAAGGTTAAAAATTAAAGGTTACATCCGAAATTAGATGATTGTGCAACAACAACGTTGCTTTGGTCGGATTGACAATCCATAGCGGTTGTTGAGAACTTGACATACAATGGCCTCATGTGTGTGTGTTTTTCTAATTGTCATGGTGTGTTGATTTTCATCCTTTTAACTTCAAGGAATCTTCAACGCGGACACCCAAATCGTCCACAAATGTCTGAACCAAGTTGTTTGGATGCTGCAAGTCATCCAATGTCGTCCCGCATTTGTGTGCAGACATGTCTAGATGTTCGTTTTCCCGCAAACTGGAAGTAAATCAATGGACTTCACAGGAGTCCGGACATCCGGCATATAGGACTCTGACACCCCAGGCCCGCCCGAAACTGAGGACTCCAACACTCCATGCCCGCATCGTTTCCACAGAGAAACCCCCTTTCTCCACGTGTGCATTACTTTGGGCCATATGGAACTGTTGGAATGACGTCATTTTTAACAAGCAAAATATTACAATTTTTTTGCAGGTCATCTGCACAACAACTTTCTGGATCCGTACGTGGCCGTTACTCAGTCGTGCGAAAGACAAGGAGCATATGGCTTATGAGTGCAACCGTTGGGAGACGGTAGCACGGGATACCTACAACTGGTTTGGATGGCGGTCCAACAATAGGATAAGTGTATAGGCATCTAGTCTTATTTTTGCCGGTTGTGGCTTTGTTCATCTTTTTCAACTCATCATGTGCTATTCCCTTTGCTTCGTGATACTTTATGAAATCCGAGGTGAGATATATCAGTATCCTCTTGAGTCATACACATGCTCATTATACCCGTCTCCTCGTTATTAGTTTTGTTCCCTTTTTCTCGTTGACATGTTCCGGCGTTCCCGTGACCTAGTCACCTGTTTCTGGCTAGACGATGATGGATGCCATCACACCGAGAGGGCCCTAAGAAATCTCTCCATCGCCGGAGGAGCAAATCTCATCCTTGAGCTATCTAGTCCTTGTCAAACTTTCCAATGAACTTGTAAGTTGTCGTTATGATCGCCTTGTTACAAATGACATTTGAGCAACCCAAAGTTTAGCGTACGGCAAGATGTGACTATGATACTCTCATGGTCTAAGGAACTGAGTCACACGTTAACTCTCTGTGTTATATCAATTGACTTCTGACGATTGTACCTCAAAGTATAACAAATAAGTTCGGGTCGATTCAATATGATCGTTCTTCTGATGTCATATTCTCCAAGTTGTTTTAGGTCTATTGTTACACTTAACGATATCCTAAGATCCAAAAAACATGATCACCAACAACATTTGATCTAGTTCTAGAGGCGAGACAAGGAATCTTATTTTATGGTTTATCATTCCACACGTGCATATGAGTTTTCCACTGAATCGCACAATCCAGGATCATAGCAGTTATAGCATAGAATATAAACACTTAGTTATGAATATAGAAATGTAATAATACAATATTATTGCCTCTAAGGCATATTTCCAACAAATTTGGACTCTCCCTGAGAACGCTTTAGTCCCATTGATTCCCTGTGGGATCGATACTCTTACTTCAAAAAAGGCTACAACTAAATCATGTACACTTACAAGCTATTAACCGGGCGAGTCGGTATATGACAATGTGGATAGCGGTTGTTTGAGATGCCACGACGGAGGTGGAGGCTGCTTCGCGAAGGAAGAAGTTGATGACTTGGAGCCGGAGGTGTACGCCTAGAAGCCAGGCATGTAAACCCGGGCGGGCACGCACACCCAGCACCCAGAATCATACACCGAGCAACCGGACCAAGACACTTACATCGATCAGGGCCTTGATCCAGAGGATTAGCCGACCGATCCAAAGAAGAGGGGTAGAAGAGAAAGCTTCAACATGCGGGAGGATGAGTTGTTGTGCAATGCATGGTTGGCAACTAATCTCGACCCGGTCCATGCACGAAGCAAAAGGGCACACCATTTTGGTCCAGTATTGATTATTGGTTCCATGAGCACAAGAATTTCAAGCTCTATTGCAATTATCTCATCCACAATCGTGGGAGAAAGTCGCTCAACCATCGATGGTCCAAGTGGTCGTGAGTAAGTATTGCGACCATTTAAAACAAATAATCAGTCGGTGGCCAAGTGGTGTGCTAATCTTCGTGTGAGTAAGTTGTTATATGTGTTGACCGGATATGGAACTTGTTGGCCGGATATGCTCTATGTGTTGGTCATTTCGCCGGATATGCAACTTATTGACAATGTTTTTCTTTCTAGCCCTCCCGTGCGTGCAACTTGTTCTCGAAGGTGGAGAAGAGGACCTTCGACCTCATGCATTGTTGGTTGAAGTTGAATGGGCAACCCAAGTGGCAATTATCTATTGCTAACTCCATCATGACCTTCGGCATCGACACCGAGGAAGAAACGGGTGATCCAACTGACCCAAGAAAAGAGCCGCCCAAGAAGGTTAAAGAGGGTTTTGGGGAAAGAAGTGGAAGGAGGAGAAGGAAAAGCGAGAAGGGACGGCAACCAAGATGACAGAAAGGTTCGAGGACATATTGACAAAGAAGGCGAAGGCATGTGTCAAGCGCCCCAACATGAAGGAGGAAAAGAACGCCGAAAGGTCTAACATCTTGACGGTGGTGATCCTACACCACGTCCATGGATGAATTCCTTGGGACTCTATTGGCACAAGAAAGTGAAAACGGGAAAGAGAATGCTCCTCTATTCAGGGGGCTTTAACAAGCTCGAGCCCCCTCCAGCGTTGCATTTTTTTACCACTAGTCTCAAGGCCCAACCCAACCAATTGGCAGCCTAGCCCTAACACATGTTCACACAACACAAGCTTGCGTAAACTTTGAGCCTACCCTTCATTTTCTATTAGATTCGTCACTAACCTCAATCGCGTATCGCGTGCTCGTAAGAGCTCAACATGTGCACTCTCCTATCAAAAACATCAAGTTAGTTGCTCGAGTACTTTGAGCTAGCTTGAAGAATTTGACATCAGAGCATCTATTTGCTCCGATGCTCGGAAAATTTTCACGAACATTTCAGTGTGTGTTAAAATAGGTCTAGCGTGTCGCGTACACGTACTTTGTAGTTATGTAATTGTATATGCTGATTATTATATATAGGGAGACATGGAGAGGCATTGCCCCACGGAAAACCCTAAACCCTATTCTCAAACTTGGTATTAGAGCCTGCCCTACCCTAGCCACGGCCGCCTCTCCTCCCTCCGCCGGCGGCCGCCGCGATGTCCACCTCCCCGGCCGCGACGTCCACCACCTCCTCCGCGCTCACTATCTCCGTCTCCGCCCCAGTCATCACTCCACCCACGGCGTCGGCTCCCATCCCCGTCCTTCCGCCCATCGCGGTCTCTCTGGACCGCAGCAATTTCATGCTCTGGAGGGCTCTCGCCCTCCCCAACTTCGCCGGAGTTCGCCTCCACAGTTTCCTCGATGGCTCGGCCAGGGCGCCGACACTGACCGTGATGACAGGCACCGGTGACGCTGCTCGCACCGTTTCCAATCCCGAGTACGAGCAGTGGTGGACTCTTGATCAGAAGGTCCTCGGGCATCTCCTCGGTTCGATGAACATCGAGATCTCTGCACAGCTGATTGGATGCAGGTCGGCGGCCGCAGCTTGGGCGGCCATGCACACCATGTTCGCCGCCGAGAACAACGCCGGTGTGCGTAATCTCCGGCGCCAGATCCATGCGCTAAGGAAAGGAGACAGACCCGCCGGCGAGTACATGTAGAAGGTGAAGGCCGTCGCTGACTCGATGGCCGCCGCCGGCTCTCCTCTTCGCGATGATGTCATCATCGACTACATGCTAACCGGGCTCGGTTCGGCGTTTAACCCTATCGCTGCTTTGATGAACTTTGCGGGCGTGCCTATCACGTTTCCTGCGTTTTACTCGAGTGTCCTTCACTATGAGGCCCTGCAGCAGCAGCAATCGGGGCTTGAGGATTGGCCGTCCTCCGCCAAGGCCGCGTCTCGGCCGGTCTACACCACCAATCCCGGCCGTGTGCCTGACTCGGGCTGCCCGAGTGGCGGCCGTCCTTCTGGCGCCTCCCTCCCGCCTGGCTCGGGTGGCTACGGCCCCGGCCAGGGAGGTTGTGACGCCCGGATAATCAAGCTACAGTAAACCTTTGCTAATGATGCCACGTCACCTCGATTACTGTTGCTAATCTCGTGTTAGTTCGAAACCGATTATAATTCAAAATTCAAATTCAAGCAAACAATAAAAGTTTTCAAATATTAAAACTAAAATGTTCAATAAATAGTAGATAAATCAGAGGCTATGATAAAATTGTAAACAACATTATTGAAATATGATAAGTGAATTAAACAACCTCAAACAGTAGCGAAAACTATTATTTAAATACTTTTAAATATTAAATAATTACGAAACTAATTTAGATTGGTTAGCAAGTTAGTGTGGCAATGGCATATTTGGTAACATCAAATTAGGTGCCATTTTGGGTATTTTGCTAAAACAAAAATAAAAGAGAACTAAAAGAAACAGAAAGCAAAATAAAAATAAAAAAAAGGAATAAAAAGCCCCCCGACCCAACTGGGCCACGGCCCAGCCAGGTCGGCCCACCTAACGGGCCTACCTAACCCCCCCCCCCACCGAAGGAAACCCTAACCCGCAGACAACCACTTCCCCCCCACTCGCCCCCTCCCACGATCCCTCTCCTCCCTCTGTCCTCCCGATCCAGATCGGGGGAAATGCCCCTGACGCCGCCTGTCTCCGCCCCATCACGCCTCCGACTTCCTCTGCGACGCCACCTCGTCGGCACCGCCCCTTCCGGCCTCCTTCCTCTCCGCCCGCGCCGCCATCGTCTGCTACCACCTCTCCGACCACGAGCACGAGCTCGGGACCCCTACCTCGCCGGATCGGCCTCATCCCCCTTCCCTGCCTCGCTGGTCATCACCGTCAATCGCGACCCCGATGCCTCCCCGAGCCCACTGCCGTTGCCCTACGACCGCCGATGAGGCCCCGGCCTCTCCTTCTCCCCCCCACGCTCTCTGCTGCAGTTGCGTCCCACCGCGCTCGCGCCCCTTGCCCCGCCGCTGGACTTGCTCCGGCCGCCACCGCGCGCCCGCGCGCGCCCGCACTTGCCCTGCAGCCCCGCCACACGTTCCTGCCCCGCCGCATCTGCCGCCCATGGCCGCAGCCCCCAACTGCTGCGTCGCCGCTCCCTACACCCGACGGCGCCGCCTCGTCCCGCCACCACCTCGCGGACGCCACCTCCCCGTCGGACCGCCTCGTCTCCTCTCTTACCCGCGTCTGGCTCAAGCCACCGTCACCGGAGACGCAGCGCCCGAGCGCCCTGACGCCGATGTCGTTCGACATCGCCGGAGCCGCCCCGACGCCGTTGCTCGTCGCCTCTCTCTGGCCTCGCCCGCACGCCCGCCGTTCGCTCGCCGTCGCCGCCAACCGCGGCCCCGGCCGATCGGCGCCCCGATCCGGCGCCCGGGGGCTCTGCCCGCCGCGCTAGGGTCAGCCCCGACGGGCGCCCACGCCCGCACCCTGCGCCCGCAAACCCACTAGGCCGCCCCGGGGCCACAGACATGTGGGGCCCGACCCCAGAACGTTTAATAAAAAAAGGAAAAAAAGAATTACAAAATATATATAAATAATAATAATATATTAAAATTAATTAATTAATTAAAGAATTAATTAACTTAATTAATTTTGATTAATTAAAGTAATCAAATAACTAAACTAATTAAACTGTTAGTTAATTAATTAATCAGTCAATGACAGTGGGGCCCACCCCTAATTAATCCTGATTAGGATAATTAATATGTTTAATTAATATGTGTCACTGACCAGTGGGACCCACTGGTCAGGTTGACCAGTCAACCCCTGTTGACTGTTGACGTCAGCATGACATCATGCTGATGTCATAAATCCAATTTCGAATTAAATTAAATAATTAATTAAATTCCATAAATTAATAAATTCTTTTAAAAAAATCATATCTTTTAATCCGTAACTTGGATGGAAAAACTTTGTATATGAAAGTTGCTCAGAACGACGAGACGAATCCGGATACGCAGCCTGTTCGTCTACCACACATCCCTAGCATAGCAAACTCGCAACTTTCCCCTCCAGTTCATCTGTCCAAAAACGCGAAACACCGGGAATACTTTCCCGGATGTTTCCCCTCTTCACCGGTATCACTTACTACCGCGTTAGGGCATACCTAGTACTGCGTATTGCCTTGTTATGTTTTGTGATGCTTTGGATGCTCTGTTATTTATTGTGTTCCCCCTCCGTTACTTCTTTCCGGTAGACCCCGAGACTGCCGGCGACCCCCGATCGACTACGGTGTTGGCGAACCCTCATTCTCGGCTGAGCTTCCAGGCAAGCCCCCCCTTGATCACCAGATATCGCCTACTCTACTCTCTACTGCTTGCATTAGAGTAGTGTAGCATGTTACTGCTTTCGGTTAATCCTATTCTGTTGCATAGCCTGTCATTGTTGCTACAGTTGTTTCCCTTACCTGCTATCCTACTGCTTAGTATAGGATGCTAGTTTTCCATCAGTGGCCCTACATTCTTGTCCGTCTGCTGTGCTATACTATCGGGCCGTGATCACCTGGGTGGTGATCACGGGTATATACTTATATACTATATACATGACACATGTGGTGACTAAAGTCGGGTCGGCTCGTTGAGTACCCGCAAGTGCTACTGATGAGGGGGCTGAAAGGACAGGTGGCTCCATCCCGGTAGAGGTGGGCCTGGGTTCCCGACGGCCCCCGACTGTTACTTTATGGCGGAGCGACAGGGCAGGTTGAGACCACCCAGGAGAGAGGTGGGCCTGGCCCTGGTCTGCGTTCGCGGTTACTTCAAATAACACGCTTAACGAGTTCTGGGTATTTGATCTGAGTCTGGCCATTTGGTCTATACGCACTAACCATCTACGCGGGAGTAGCTATGGGTATCCCGGCGTCGTGGTATCAGCCGAAGCCTTCGTGACGTCAGCGACTGAGTGGCGCGCGCCGCATTGGACCGTAAGCTCGCGCTTGTATTAAGGGGGCTAGGTCTGCTTCCGGCCGCGTACGCAACGTGCAGGTGTGCAATGGGCGATGGGCCCAGACCCCTGCGCGCATAGGGTTTAGACCGGCGTGCTGACCTCTCTGTTGTGCCTAGGTAGGGCTGCGACGTGTTGATCTTACGAGGCCGGGCATGACCCAGAAAAGTGTGTCCGGCCAAATGGGATCGAGCGTGTTGGGTTATGTGGTGCACCCCTGCAGGGAAGTTTATCTATTCGAATAGCCGTGTCCCTCGTTAAAGGACGACCCGGAGTTGTACCTTGACCTTATGACAACTATAACCGGATACTGAATAAAATACACCCTTCCAAGTGCCAGATACAACCCGGTTATCACTCTCTAACAGGGCGATGAGGAGGGGATCGCCGGGTAGGATTATGCTATACGATGCTACTTGGAGGACTTCAATCTACTCTCTTCTACATGCTGCAAGATGGAGGCTGCCAGAAGCGTAGTCTTCGGCAGGATTAGCTATCCCCCTCTTATTCTGGCATTCTGCAGTTCAGTCCACCAATATGACCCTTTACACATATACCCATGCATATGTAGTGTAGCTCCTTGCTTGCGAGTACTTTGGATGAGTACTCACGGTTGCTTTTCTCCCTCTTTTCCCCTTTCTATACCGGATTGTCGCAACCAGATGCTGGAGCCCAGGAGCCAGACGCCACCATCGACGACGACTCCTACGACACTGGAGGTGCCTACTACTACGTGCAGGCCGCTGACGACGACCAGGAGTAGTTAGGAGGATCCCAGGCAGGAGGCCTGCGCCTCGTTTGATCTGTATCCCAGTTTGTGCTAGCCTTCTTAAGGCAAACTTGTTTAACTTATGTCTATACTCAGATATTGTTGCTTCCGCTGACTCGTCTATGATCGAGCAATTGTATTCGAGCCCTCGAGGCCCCTGGCTTGTATTATGATGCTTGTATGACTTATTTATGTTGTAGAGTTGTGTTGTGATATCTTCCCGTGAGTCCCTGATCTTGATCGTACACATTTGCGTGCATGATTAGTGTACGGTCGAATCGGGGGCGCCACAGAGGTGCCCCTGGCCGCAACAACGGCGGCAATGGTCGCAATCGGCGCTGGCGCCCCCGGTGCCAGATTTGCAAGAACTGGGGGCACGAGGCGGGCGATTGTCGCAGCCGCTATGATACTGACAACCGCGCCGCCAACTCCGCGTCCACCTCCTTCGCCGCTCATGACCCGCCACACTGGATCCTGGACACCGGTGCGACGGATCACCTGACGAGTGATCTTGACCGTCCACACTTCCATGAGCGCTATGGCGGGAAGGATCAAGTGCAAGTGGCAAATGGTGCAGGTTTGTCTATTTCGCATATTGGTCATTCCACTATACCCGGTTCATCTCTTCGCTTACGCAATATTCTTCGTCTTCCACATATTTATCAACAACTCCTATTTGTTTACCGACTTGTCCTTGACAATGATGTTTTTGTGGAATTTCATTGTTTCTTTTTCCTTGTTAAGGACGTGGCCACGAAGAAAATTCTTCTTCACGGTAGAAGTCATGGTGGACTCTACCGCATCCCCTTTAGTCGCACGTCGTCCTCCTCCACCCGCCAAGCATCTCTCAGCGTCAAGACCACTTCGTCCGAGTGGCATCAGCGTCTCGGTCATCCCTCCAATAATATTGTTCAAAATGTTGTTAAGAATTATGATTTAGTGTGTTCTTTTGAACGTCAGACTTCAGTGTGTGATGCTTGTTAGCGTGCTAATTAAGAGTCGACAATTGCCATATACTTTATCTCATCATGTTTCCACTATGCATCTTGAGTTAATTCATTCTGAAGTATGGGGGCCTGCTCTTGCCTCTTCCGGAGGTTATAAGTATTATGTGAGCTTTGTCGATGATTATTCTCGCTTCTGTTGGATATATCTCCTTAAGCACAAGTCTGTCGTTGAGAAAGTGTTTTATGCTTTTCAGGCTCATGTTGAGCGTCTTCTCCACACTAAAATCATAGCCGTTCAGTCGGACTGGGGTGGCGAGTACCACAAATTGCATCGCTACTTTCAACGCACTGGGATCTCCCATCTGTGTCTTGCCCGCACACCTCGCAGCAAAACGGAGTTGCTGAATGCAAACATCGTCATCTTGTAGAAACAGGTCTTGCCTTGTTGGCTCATTCCTCTCTCTTTTTAGGATGAAGCGGTCCTCGCTGCGTGCTACCTCATCAACCGCATGCCTACACTTGTCCTTCAACACGATACACCCATGTTTCGTCTCCTTAAGGTGCAACCCAATTACACCTTCCTGCGCACTTTTGGGTGTGCTTGCTGGCCTAGTTTGCGCAAATATAACGCACACAAACTTGCTTTTCGTTCCACCATGTGCGTGTTCCTCGGCTATAGTCCGATGCATAAGGGATACAAGTGTCTCGATCGTTCCACGGGACGCATATACATCTCTCGTGATGTTGTTTTTGACGAGTCTGTTTTTCCCTATGCCACCCCTAGGGTCACCGTAGATGTCTCCTCCTTGGCTGATGTTCTCTCTTTTCCTTCTAATGAACCGACTACGAGTGACCATATGCGCAAATATGACCTGTCCTATTTGTCTATTGACTCGCCTGTTCCAGGCCATGCTACTTCTGTGCAGGACACCGCGGCTGTCGTGCCTCCATCCCCGGCATCCGACGTGCATGGCGCATGCACGCCCCCCCCGCCCGGCGCGTGTCCAGCTGTCCGTTGCTCCGCGCCCACACGCGGCCGACGCGCCGCCCTCCCCGGTGATCGACGTGCATGGCCCATGCACGTCCCCCGCCCGGTCGGCTGCCCCTTCGCCCGGCCCATCGGCGAACCCGGCGGCGGCCTCGCCCGGCCCATCGGCGGCCCGGCGGCCACCTCGCCTGGCCCATCGGCGGCTCCTTTACCGCATGCTACTGTCTCGCCGCGTGCTGACGCCGCGCCCGACTCGCCCTCTGCCTCGGTGTAGGCTGCAGCTACTCCGTCGTCGCCGACTGCTCAGCTCGCGTCGCCTTCTATCGAGGGCAGCCTTGTCCCCTCGACCGCGACGCCTCCAGCTGCTCCTGGTCACACCATGGTCACACGCACCCGCTATCACACCCGGCGTGCGCTTGTACCGACTGATGGGACTGTCCGGTATGATCCTCGCCGGCGCGCGTTTCATGCGGTGCCTGTCTCCCATCGCGATGCTCTCTGTGAGACCGCCTGGCGTACAACAATGATTGACGAGTTAGCCGCCCTTCATCACAACAAGACTTGGGTTCTTGTGCCTCGTCCGCGCGGAGTCAACATTGTTGGGAGCAAATGGATTTTCAAGACCAAGCATCGTCTAGATGGCTCTGTTGATAAGTACAAGGCCCGACTGGTCCCCGGTGGTTTCACCTAGCAGCTTGGCATTGACTATGGCGACACGTTCAGTCCGGTTGTCAAGTCGGCTACTGTTCGATTGGTTCTTGCTCTTGCTGTCTTTCGTGGCTGGAGTCTTCGGCAAATTGATGTCAGTAACGCCTTCCTTCATGGTTTCTTATCTGAGGATGTTTATATGCAGCAGCCGCCTGGTTTTGAGGATGCTCGGTACCCCTCGCATGTGTGCAAGCTGCAGCGGGCTCTCTATGGACTCAAACAGTCTCCTCGTGCGTGGTATGCTCGGCTCAGTGCACGTCTTCTTCAACTTGGTTTTGTCTCCTCCAAAGCAGACACACCCCTGTTCTTCTTCCGCTATCGTAATGTTCAGATCTATATGCTTGTCTATGTGGATGATATTGTTATCGCCGGATCTTCTCCACGAGCTGTTGATGGTCTTGTTCACTCCCTTGCGGCCAGTTTTCCTATCAAGGACCTTGGGCCGTTGGAGTACTTCCTTGGCTTGGAAGCGTCGTACAATTCAGGGGGGATGATATTGACTCAACGGAAGTATGCCTTGGATCTTTTGCACCGTGTGAGCATGGAGAATTGTAAGCCCACTTCCACACCGTTGTCTACCTCAGATTAGCTTTCCCGGGTGTCTGGACAACCTCTCAGTACCGATGATTCTTTCCGGTATCGCAGTGTCGTTGGTGGACTGCGGTATTTGACACTCACCTGTCCGGATATTTCGTTTGCAGTGAACAAGGTATGCCAGTTTCTCTCGCAGCCCACGGATGTTCATTGGGAAGCTGTTAAGCGCATTCTCCGCTATGTGAAAGGGACATTGCACACAGGACTGAAGTTTCGGAAGGCTGCCTCCACTAGCATTGGTACTTTTACTGATGCAGATTGGGCAGGGTTCCCTGATGATCGCCGATCCACCGGAGGCTTTGCTATCTTTGTTGCACCGAATCTCATTTCCTGGAGCTCTAAGAAACAGCCGACAGTGTCGAGGTCCAGTACTGAGGCCGAGTACAAAGCTTTGGCAAACGGAGCTGCTGAAGCCATCTGGGTAGATTCACTACTCAAAGAGCTGTTTCACAGCAGCGTGTTCCCGTTCTCTGGTGTGATAATTTAGGAGCCACATATATGACTGCCAACCCAGTTTTTCATGCGCGTACGAAGCACATCGAGATCGATTTCCATTTTGTGCGTGAGCGTGTAGCTTCTGGAGCTCTTGAGGTCAGGTTTATTTCCTCTAATGATCAACTGGCTAATGTGTTCACCAAACCAGCCACTCGAGAGATGCTAGACCGTTTTAATTTCAATCTAAACCTTGTACAGAGTAGAATTTCAGAATAAGGGAGAGTGTTAAAATAGGTCTAGCGTGTCACGTACACGTACTTTGCATTTATGTAATTGTATGTGCTGATCATTATATATAGGGAGACGTGAAGAGGCATTGCCCCACAAAAAATCCTAAACCCTATTCTCAAACTGTGCGAACGTTCAAATTTAGCGCAGCTTTGCTCTCCCGATCGAGCATGGGTGGGATGATGTGGCCTAACGTGGGTTGATAGGCATTTCACGCATTAGGCTGTCACAATTGCAGTACTTCCTCTGCAAAGTGTAAGAAGTTTTAGGTCACTAAATAGTAAATTCCAAAAAGAATTTGCGGCTCCGGCTGTGCAACATAGGGCATCGGTGCCGACTGCCTCGACAGTGAATTTGGCACCGATGGAAACATACGCTGTGGAAGGCCCAAGGAAAGTCTCACACTATGGAGGATAACTAAATCTGCCTGCTAATTAATCAAGCTGTATACGGGTCACTGTTGGTGGGGCCCACCGGGAGTACAGTAGCTTAGCTTGCTTGATCACCTCCGGTGGCTGCGGCAGCAAGCCAAGCCAATGATGGACACGCAACCAGAGACAAATTTCGCTGTGTTGCCTTGAATGGGGGTTGGCTTCACGGTCTCCATCAGTTCAGCTCCAAATCCAAACAGAAACAGTGTGAGATTCTCGCTGGGCGGCCTCAGTCCCGCCGTGCACTCCCCGTGGGGCCCACCCGTGACAGGCCAGCAGTTTCTCTTCTTCTTCTAATTCTCATACTGTACTAATCATTGGCTGTTTAGTGGTAAGCACACACAGAGAGAGAGAGAGAGAGAGAGAGAGAGAGAGAGAGAGAGAGAGAGAGAGAGAGAGAGCAGCTGATGTTGCCACCACCTCAACCTCAGGCGTGAGCTGGGAGGGACTAGGCATGACATGATGCTACGGGTTTTCAGTTGTTGACCAGTAGTAGTTACGTACATAGGGTACACACACATGGGAAGCACAGCAATGGCATCTAGTAGTACATGTAGTTGACACTTGACCTGCACTGAAGACTGAACTGACACGCACATGCGTTGCACTGGTACCACGCAGTCCAGCAGCAAAAGGCGGGGGAAAACAAGCGAGCTCAGCTCAGCTGAAGAAGAAGAGCAGTCGCATTCAAGTCCTGCGTAAAGAAAGATACTGGCTAGGCTTGGAGGCAGGCCAAGCTCCTGCACCCCACGCATACCACCGTTCAAGAAGATACCTTTGATCTTCTTCACTTGGGATGTTGCTGGCCGAGAGGAAGACCTGAAATGAACTAAGCTAATCGTGCTTCAGTTCAGAGCAAGCTAACTATGCATGTCCAGCTTAAAGCCCAGGACCAGAAGTCTCGATGGGCTTCTGAATTTGGCGTAGCACGAATTGTATAACTTGTCCCTCTACAAATTTAGCTTGATTCTCTGACTGTTCGCTGGTGCATGCCAAGGTTGTACTACCCACCAAGCAAAAAAGACCAAATATCTTCCAAATTTTAAACATTCAAGCCGTAGTTAAATAGTTTTGTTCGAAATTATCTGTTCGGTAACCAAAACCTTGAATAGATACAGGACTCTTCAATGCGGTGAATCTTTTTCGGAATCATGTCCGGAGAGCCGTTGATACATTATCTGTTCGGACAGCTCAAGGCTTGGAGCCTGAGGCGAAAAGACATGGTGTGGAGGACGAGGACGTACGTACGCGCGGCATCCGCGACGAGGCTGGACGACACCATCATTGATCCCACAACCAAATTCCGTAAAGCTATGATCGATCATCTTGGCATCAATTTCCATCTTTCCATCGTTCTTTAACCTCTCAGTCCACATCTCACATTAACCCCTTTCTGTCTCTCACGCCCATCTTCGTCATCATGCATGGATCTCGGTTGAAAGAAAGATGCTAAGCACTTAAGCAGAGGCAGAGCTCAGTTAGTTAGTTAGTTATTACTGGAATCTTAACCATCATTCCATCCATCAGCAGCAGGCAAAGAATGCAGGCCTCACCTGCAACCCGGCTAGCCGCAGGCTGCGTTAGAGGGAGGGAGGGAGACATGATCATGCCATCGTAGCAGAGGAAGCAGCGCATGCGGCACGCACGCGTTCCTCGTCAGCAACTGTCTCCGCTGAGTAATGATCCTGGCTTAGTATCCTAGTGCTTAATGCCGCTCATTAGCCGTCGTTCAGTGAGCAATTACCACGTGTCATTTGATGTGCCTTCCTTATTAGTAGTCACTAGTCAGGCGCGTGCTCTGCAGCTGCAATGATCAGTCGCTCTGGCCGAGCTAGCTACTGAGTTTAGTATAGCAGCACATGCCTGCATGCCCAATCGGACCACCGACCGCGTATGGATCACTTAGTGATAAAAAAGTTTAACATGATCAGAACGAATATTCGATCAGTCTACTGATGAGGCGGGCAAGCAGAGTTGCATCAACTTTTCAAGTACTCCATAACGGCATTTCTAACCGACCCCCTTAAAAATAGTGGAGTATCCGGTGGAGTAAAATCTTAGTGGAGCATATATACTCCACTAAGTTTTGGCCGGAAATCCGCTATATTCAACGGAGTAATTTTTTTTTCTAAACTTTGCATTTCTAGTATAAATTGCAACTACATTATTTTTTTTGCGGACTCAAAATTGTATTACTCAATCACTGGTTCCTTACAATCTTCTGCTACTACCTCCATCACATCAGCCGGACCCGACGTAAGCCAAGTCATAGTCCTACCGGTAATTCTACCGAATGAAGCAAGACTATCAGCGGCCTTATTCTGTGACCTCGACACATGAGTAATACAAAATTGACGAAGACTAAGAAAAAATCTAATCTCATTAACTAGTGAAGCATATGCTGACCGGTTCACCCCACCATCAGTGAGCATGTTCACCATCTCAGTGGAGTCCGCCTCGATGACGATCGGCAGTTCCAGAGCGCTGAATAGCTGACGACAGCCCTTCCATACAAGCGCAAAGCTCTGCTTCCAACGCATCTCGACAAGAGAACAAAGCTCTGCATGCAGAAAAAACAATCTCTCCCATGGAATTCCTCAGGATCATTCCCGCTCCTGCTTCCTCGCTCGAAACAAAGGATCCGTCTGTGTTAAGTTTAACCCAGCCAATCGCTGGTCTTTCCCACCTTCACTGCACCGCATCTCTGGTAGGGGAAGGAGCATGATAAAAGGAAACAGTATATTTTCCTTTTGCCGGATCCATGTACGTATTGGTTTTAATCGCTACCAGAGAATCCAAATAACTCCGTAGGAATCTGATTGATACTTCCATTGGTGGGGCAGGTTTAGAATGAACTAGCTCATTTCTCACATACCAACTTCGCCAGAAAATCATAAGCACCATACAACGCTCAAGTTCTGACATGGCCGCCAACACTTGTAATAGCCATTCCTTCCCATCCTGAACAAGCATTTCAAGTTTCGGTAGCCTCCATAACTTGGCCATAGATTGATATAGGTCTCGACCATACTGACATCTAACAAAGGGATGATAGTTGTCCTCTGTATCCAGACCGCAAACTGGGCATATGCTTGTTGTTTCTGAGCCAATTCTATGCTTATTCTTCCATGTTGGTAAGCCATCTGTAGCCAATCTCCAGGAAAAATTCGCCACTGTCGGCGGTGCCCCACACTTCCAAATAAAATCCCAGCACTTCCTCCCCCCATTTACGGATGTACTAGATGAAGCCGCATTCTCTCTGCGTAATTCATCAAAGGCAAGGTGATACGCACTCTTTACTGTAAAGTTCCCCATCCTTTCTGGCCCCCATGCAATAATGTCATCAGCTAGCCTTGGAGAAGCTCTGATTTTTAGTATTTCTTCGACATCAGCGGCAAGAAAATACTGTGTAAGCAGTTCCACATTCCATGCACCATTATCATTTAGAAAGTCAGCGACAAAACGGATACAGCATCGGCCTTGCCTTGAGATAGGCTTATATGAGAACGGTCGAGGGATCCAATTGTCACGCCATACTCGTATGGATTTTCCATTACCTACTCTCCACAGCAAACCTTTCTTCAGCAGCTCGAGGCCGTGGCTTATAGCTTGCCACGAGGATGACGCATTACCCGGAAAAACGGTATCCTCCAATTTCCCTTCAGGGTAGTATCTCGCCTTAAGAACCTGAGCGCACAGACTGTCAAGCCTAGAAATTAATCTCCAAGCTTGGCGAGCTAGTAGGGCCTGGTTGAACAATTGAAAGTCTCGAAAGCCCACTCCACCCCTATCTTTTGGTTGCATAAGGTGATCCCAGCCTCTCCAATGCACTTTCCTCTTCCCATCAGTTGATCCCCAATAATAGTTCCTTGCCATCCCCGTGAGGTCATCGCACACCGAAAAGGGGAGCTTGAAAACACCCATGATATAAGTTGGTAATGCCTGAGCCACTGACTTAATAAGAGTCTCTCTGCCGGGCTGAGCTAAATAACCATCTGATACGTCTCCAACGTATCTATAATTTACGAAGTATTCATGCTATTATATTATCTGTTTTGGGTGATTATGGGCTTTACTAAACACTTTTATATTATTTTTGGGACTAACCTATTAACCGGCGGCCCAGCCCAAATTGTTGTTTTCTTGCCTATTTCAGTGTTTCGAAGAAAAGGAATATCAAACGGAGTCCAAACGGAATGAAACCTTCGGGAGAGTTATTTTTGGAACGGAAGCAATCCAGGAGACTTGAGTAGACGTCAAGGAAGCTTTGAGGAAGCCACGAGGCAGGGAAGGCGCGCCCTACCCCCTAGGCGAACCCCCACCCCCGTGGGCCCCTCATGGCTCCCCTGACCGACTTCTTTCGCCTATATATGTTCATATACCCTAAAAACATCTAAGAGCACAATAGATCAGGAGTTCCGCCGCCGCAAGCCTCTGTAGCCACGAAAAACCAATCGGGACCCTGTTCTGGCACCCTGCCGGAGGGGGGATCCCTCACCGGTGTCCATCTTCATCATCCCGGCGCTCTCCATGACGAGGAGGGAGTAGTTCACCCTCGGGGCTGAGTCTCTCTCTCTCTTTCTCTCTCTCTCTCTCTCTCTCTCTCTCTCGTGTACTTGAGGTGGTACGATCTTGATGTATCGCGAGCTTTGCTATTATAGTTGGATCTTATGATGTTTCTCCCCCTCTACTCTCTTGTAATGGATTGAGTTTTCCCTTTGAAGTTATCTTATCGGATTGAGTCTTTAAGGATTTGAGAACACTTGATGTATGTCTTGCATGTGCTTATCTGTGGTGACAATGGGATATTCATGTGATATACTTGATGTATGTTTTGGTGATCAACTTGCGGGTTCCGTAACATTGTGAACTTATGCATAGGGGTTGGCACACGTTTTCGTCTTAACTCTCCGGTAGAAATTCGGGGCACTCTTTGAAGTACTTTGTGTTGGTTTGAATAGATGAATCTGAGATTGTGTGATGCATATCGTATAATCATACCCACGGATACTTGAGGTGACATTGGAGTATCTAGGTGACATTAGGGTTCTGGTTGATTTGTGTCTTAAGGTGTTATTCTAGTACGAACTCTATGATAGATTGAACGGAAAGAATAGCTTCGTGTTATTTTACTACGGACTTTTGAATAGATCGATCCGAAAGAATAACTTTGAGGTGGTTTCGTACCCTACAATAATCTCTTCGTTTGTTCTCCTCTATTAGTGACTTTGGAGTGACTCTTTGTTGCATGTTGAGGGATAGTTATGTGATCCATTTATGTTATTATTGTTGAGAGAACTTGCACTAGTGAAAGTATGAACCCTAGGCCTTGTTTCAACGCATTGCAATACCGTTTATGCTCACTTTTATCATTAGTTACCTTGCTGTTTTTATAATTTCAGATTACAAAAACCTATATCTACCATCCATATTGCACTTGTATCACCATCTCTTCGCCGAACTAGTGCACCTATACAATTTACAATTGTATTGGGTGTGTTGGGAACACAAGAGACTCTTTGTTATTTGGTTGCAGGGTTGTTTGATAGAGACCATCTTCATCCTACACCTCCCACGGATTGATAAACCTTAGGTCATCCACTTGAGGGAAATTTGCTACTGTCCTACAAACCTCTGCACTTGGAGGCCCAACAACGTCTACAAGGAGAAGGTTGCGTAGTAGACATCAAGCTCTTTTCTGGCGCCGTTGCCGGGGAGGTGAGTGCTTGAAGGTATATCTTTAGATCTTGCAATCGGATCTTTTTGTTTCTTGTTTTATCACTAGTTTAGTTTATAAAAGAAAACTATAAAAAATGGAATTTAGGGTGCCTCATGTGCTTCATCTTTTTAATATCTTTCGTGAAAATGATGGAAAGGAAAATTGTGCTCAATTGCTAGAGGAAGAATGCATTAGAATGTTTGGCACTAAGTCTTTGAATGATGAGCATGATTGCAATGTTGTTAGTGTGAATTCCTTGAATATCCATGATGCTAATAATATTCAAAGCCACAAGCTTTGGGATGATATGTTTGATGAAGATGATATGTTTAGTCCCCCAAGTTTTGATGAGCAAATTTATTATGATGAAAGCATGCCTCCTATTTATGATGATTATTGTGATGACACGTATGCTATAAAGAATAAAGATAACCATGAAACTTGTCATCATGATTTTAATTTTCAATTGGATTATGCTTCACATGATAGTTATTTTGTTGAGTTTGCTCCCACTACTATTGATGAATATAAATTTGCTTATGTGGAGAGTAGTAAAATTTCTATGCAGGTAGATCATGAAAAGAATACTTTATGTGATGGTTATATTGTTGAATTCATTCATGATGCTACTGAAAATTATTATGAGAGAGGATCATATGCTTCTACATATTGCAATAATATCAAGTTTCCTCTCTATGTGTTGAAAATCTTGAAGATTTGCTTGTTTTACCTTCCTATGCTAGTTGTTTCATGTTCCCATAAATTGTTTTCTCACAAAATCCCTATGCATAGGAAGTGGGTTAGACTTAAATGTGTTAGTAATATGCTTCATGATGCTCTCTTTGCGTTTCAATTCTTATCTTTTATGTGAGCATCATTGAAATCATCATGCCTAGCTAGAAAGGCATTACAGAAAAAGCGCTTGTTGGGAGACAACCCAATATTTACCCTTACTGTTTTTGTGTGTTCACATGATTAAGATACTGTAGTAATCATTTTTTATAGCTTTTGTTTCAATAAAGTGCCAAGTAGAACCTTCGGGAAGACTTGGGTGGAAGTTAATGTGCTCTTGCTGTAAAAAACAGAAACTTTGCGCTCACGAGTTTAGCTGTCATTTTTTACAGAAGAGTGCTTTTACGTTGATTATTTTTGCAGAAGATTAATAGACAAATTCCTCAGGTCCACCAATTTATTTCAGAATTTTTGGTGTTCTATAAGTATACGTTTGATACAGATTACTACAGACTGTTATGTTTTTGTATGTGTTATTTGCTTATTTTGATGAATCTATGAGTAGTATCGGAGGGTATGAACCATAGAGAAGTTGGAATACAGTAGATATTACACCAATATGAGTTTATAATGAGTTCACAACAGTACCTAAGTGGTGATATATTTTCTTATACTAACGGAGCTTACGAGTTTTCTGTTGAGTTTTGTGTTGTGAAGTTTTCAAGTTTGGGTAAAGATTCGATGGACTATGGAATAAGGAGTGGCAAGAGCCTAAGCTTGGGTATGCCCAAGGCACCCCAAGGTAATATTCAAGGATAACCAAGAGCCTAAGCTTGGGGATGCCCCGGATGGCATCCCCTCTTTCGTCTTCGTTCATCGGTAACTTTACTTCGAGCTATATTTTTATTCATCACATGATATGTGTTTTGCTTGGAGCGTCATTTTATTTTGTTAGTATTTGCTTCCTGATATTTAGAATAATGTTTTGCATCTCTATTTTCAATAAAAATGTCAAGGATAGCCTTTACCATGCTTATTTTGCAAGTATACATGTTGCTGTTTCAAAACAGAAAGTTTACCGCTGTTGCAAAAATTCCCTAGAAAAGTCAAAATGTGATAAAATGTTGAAACCTTTTGAATAGTAAGCTCTGATAAATTTACTACAGTGGGAATTTTCTTTCATAATTTTTGGAGCTAGGGAAGTATGGATCTTGCTGCATTCTTTACAGACTGTCCTGTTTAGGCAGATTGCTGTTATATTTGCATTGTTTGCACATGTTTGCTTGTTTAATGATTCTATTTGAGGATTGGACTATTAAATATGCAGAGGAATTTAGTATGCAATGTTGAATAATAATTTTAGTGATTTGCTAGAGTAGAGTATGATAAGGTTTTTGCATTGGTTTATACTAACTTATCTCACGAGTCCTTGTTGAGTTTTGTGTGGATGAAGCTTTTGAGATCTAGGGAGACCGTGATATGAGAGGAATTAAGGAGACACAAAAGCTCAAGCTTGGGGATGCCCAAGGCATCCCAAGATAATATTTCAAGAAGTCTCAAGCATCTAAGCTTGGGGATGCCCCGGTAGGCATCCCACCTTTCTTCTTCAAACAATTATCGGTTAGTATCGGTTGAGCCGCCTAAGTTTTTGCTTCTTCACATGATGAGTGCTATCCTTGAAATGTCATTTTATTTTGTTTTGCTTGCTGTATGAATAAAATACCAAGATATGAAATTCTTAAATGAGAGAGAGTCTTCACATAGCTACATAATTATTTAACTACTCATTGATCTTCACTTATACCTTTTTGGAGTAGTTTGTCATTTACTCGTGTGCTTCACTTATATCCTATGAGTAAATGGTTGAATGATTTGAATGTCATAAATCTGAAATTATATATGTTTCATATGCCTTTCCCATGGGGAGTCATGCCTTCACATATAAGAAGTAGGGGTGGTAAATTTTTTGAAGGTTAGCAAACATTGTATTGGTCACTTGAACAATTCATGAAAGAATATTGAAGGAAGAGAGATTTCACATATAAATATACTATCTTGGACATCTTCTATGATTGTGAGCCCCATTGACTATTTTTAAACCTGAGTAAATTAGTTGAAGTTGGACAAGGAAGACAACATAATGAGTTATGCTTGGGTATATTTGTACAGAAGTTATATTGTTATGGATCCTCTAACATGTGGTGCTTGCTTTTTAGAATCCTTTGCTAGCCAAAATATCTGTACTAAGCAGGAATACTGCTTGTGCATCCAAATTCCTTGAACCAAGTTTCTTCCGTGAGTGTCCACCATATCTACCTATATGCGGTATTTACCTGCCGTTCCAAGTAAATTTGCATGTGCCAAACTCTAAACCTTCAAATAATAATCTGTTTTGTATGCCCGAATCGCTCATGTAGCGACTAGGGGCTGTCAGTATCTTCCATGCTAGGTGGGTTATTCTCACGATGAGTGGACTCCGCTCATCATTCACGAGAAAATGGCTGGTAACTGGGATGCCCAGTCCTATGATCAAAAGATCAAAAACAAATTCACAAATAATTTAAACAAAACTCCCCCAGGATTGTCGAAAGTTGGACGTCACCCGTTGTTTCGGACAAGCCGTGGAGTGTCATTGTTGGTGGAGGGGGAGTAAAATCTTTACCTTTCTGTTTGGGAACCGCCTATAATGTATGTAGTATGGAAGATATTGGGAAATCTTGGTCGTTATGTTGACAATGAAAGCATACCTCTCAAAATTATTTTCATCTCCGTTTTAAAGCTTCGAGCTCTGGCACCTCTGCAAATCCCTGCTTCCCTCTTCGAAGGGTCTATCTTTTACTTTTATGCAAGAGTCAGTAGTATTCCTTCTCATTCCAACCTACTCTTTAGTTGGCAAGCATCATGTGGTGGAGAAAGATCTAAGCATATATGGCCATTCAAATATATTTGATCATGAATTATTATTGTTAACAATTATCTATATGATAAATAAGTTGGGAGGCGAAACATTAAGCCCCTATCTTTCTCTGTGTTCGATGAATGCTATTTGTTCTAAAAATATGCTTTGAGTGGTAGCAATCATGGAAGACTATATGATAGTTGAGTATGTGGGATTTGCTAAATCAAAGCTCTTACATAGACCCTTCCTGAAAATAAGATGAATTGCAATTGTTTGATGACTGAGAACATAGTTTGTTAGTTTTCGAGAAAGTTTATGGTCTATGGTTTAACATGTGAATAGCTTGTTACTTGATCATGAAAAGTTTTATGAGTTGAGCTACTGTTATGACATATAATGATGCTAGAAAAGGTGATTGAAATTATCATTGATCAAACTTGTGCATCTGCTAGCATTCACACTTCATAAATTCTTTCTTTTATCATTTACCTACTCGAGGACGAGCAGGAATTAAGCTTGGGGATGCTGATACGTCTCCAATGTATCTATAATTTATGAAGTATTCATGCTATTATATTATCTGTTTTGGATGATTATGGGCTTTACTAAACACTTTTATATTATTTTTGGGACTAACCTATTAACCGGAGGCCGAGCCCAAATTGCTGTTTTCTTGCCTATTTCAGTGTTTCGAAGAACAGGAATATCAAACGGAGTCCAAACGGAATGAAACCTTCGGGAGAGTTATTTTTGGAACGGAAGAAATCTAGGAGACTTGGAGTAGACGTCAGGGAAGCTTTGAGGAAGCCACGAGGCAGGAAGGCGCACCCTACCCCCCTGGGCGCGCACTCACCCTCGTGGGCCCCTCGTGGCTCCCCTGACCAACTTATTTCGCCTATATATGTCCATATACCCTAAAAACACCGAAGAGCACAATAGATCGGGAGTTCCGCCGCCGCAAGCCTCTGTAGCCACGAAAAACCAATCGGGACCCTGTTCCGGCACCCTGCCGGAGGGGGGATCCCTCACCGGTGGCCATCTTCATCATCCCGGTGCTCTCCATGACGAGGAGGGAGTAGTTCACCCTCAGGGCGGAGGGTATGTACCAGTAGCTATGTGTTTGATCTCTCTCTCTCTCGTGTTCTTGAGGTGGTACGTGATACGTCTCCAACGTATCTATAATTTTTGATTGCTCCATGCTATATTATCTACTGTTTTGGACATTATTGGGCTTTATTATTCACTTTTATATTTTTTTGGGACTAACCTATTAACCGGAGGCCCAGCCCAGAATTGTTGTTTTTTGCCTATTTCAGAGTTTCGCAGAAAAGGAATATCAAACGGAGTCCAAACGGAATGAAACCTTCGGGAACGTGATTTTCAGAACGAACAAGATCCAGGAGACTTGGACCCTACGTCAAGAAATAAAGGAGGAGGCCACGAGGTAGGGGGCGCCCTCCAACCTCATGGGCCCCCTGTTGCTCCACCGACGTACTCCTTCCTCCTATATATACCTACGTACCCCCAAACGATCAGATACGGAGCCAAAAACCTAATTCCACCGCCGCAACCTTCTGTACCCAGGAGATCCCATCTTGGGGCCTGTTCCGGAGCTCCGCCGGAGGGGGCATCAATCACGGAGGGCTTCTACATCATCACCATAGCCCCTCCGATGAAGTGTGAGTAATTTACCTCAGACCTTTGGGTCCATAGTTAGTAGCTAGATGGCTTCTTCTCTCTTTTTGGATCTCAATACAATGTTGTCCCCCTCTCTCGTGGAGATCTATTCGATGTAATCTTCTTTTGCGGTGTGTTTGTTGAGACCGATGAATTGTGGGTTTATGATCAAGTTTATCTATGAACAATATTTGAATCTTCTCTGAATTCTTTTATGTATGATTGGTTATCTTTGCAAGTCTCTTCGAATTATCAGTTTGGTTTGGCCTACTAGATTGATCTTTCTTGCAATGGGAGAAGTGCTTAGCTTTGGGTTCAATCTTGCGGTGTCCTTTCCCAGTGACAGTAGGGGCAGCAAGGCACGTATTGTATCGTTGCCATCAAGGATAACAAGATGGGTTTTTTATCATATTGCATGAATTTATCCCTCTACATCATGTCATCTTGCTTAAGGCGTTACTCTGTTTTTATGAAGTTAATACTCTAGATGCATGCTGGATAGCGATCGATGAGTGGAGTAATAGTAGTAGATGCAGGCAGGAGTCGGTCTACTTGTCTCGGACGTGATGGCTATATACATGATCATACCTAGATATTCTCATAACTATGCTCAATCCTGTCAATTGCTCAACAGTAATTTATTCACCCACCGTAAAATACTTATGCTTATGAGAGAAGCCACTAGTGAAACCTATGGTCCCCGGGTCTATCTTCATCATATTAATCTTCCAATACTTAGTTATTTCCTTTGCTTTTTTTACTTTGCTTTTATTTTACTTTGCATCTTTATCACAAAAATACCAAAAATATTATCCTATCATATCTATCAGATCTCACTCTCGTAAGTGACCGTGTAGGGATTGACAACCCCTTATCGCGTTGGTTGCGAGGATTTATTTGTTTTGTGTAGGTGTGAGGGACTCGCCCGTAGCCTCCTACTGGATTGATACCTTAGTTCTCAAAAACTGAGGGAAATACTTACGCTACTTTGCTGCATCACCTTTTTCTCTTCAAGGGAAAACCAACGCAGTGCCCAAGAGGTAGAAAGAAGGATTTCTGGCGCCGTTGCCGGGGAGGTCTACGCAAAAGTCAACATACCAAGTACCCATCACAATCCCTTATCTCCCGCATTACATTATTTTCCATTTGCCTCTCGTTTTCCTCTCCCCCAGTTCACCCTTGCCGTTTTATTCGCCCTCTCTTTTCTGTTTGCCTCTTTTTGCCCGTCTCTTGTTTGCTCGTGTGTTGGATTGCTTGTTTGTCGCGATGGCTCTACCTAGATTTGGTTATCTTCACCTTAAAAGGTTAGAAGAGATCGAAAGCAACGTCAGGAGTTTTATGGTTTTGCAATTTTAGCATAATAATTTCTTCAGAAACGAGCTGAAGGAACAAAAAGGTTTTATCAGTTATATGAATAAAGAGCTCGATGATATGTCTAAAGAATTTGATGGTTTAAGATCCCAAATTGCTCGCCTTGAGAAGTTGACTGCTGAAATATCGGATAAGCAGGCTACCTTAGTTAACAAGATGGCCGCTAAACCGGATTTCTATGAAAATAAAGATGAAGATCTAAAAGTTATTGATGTGTCTCCTATTAAATCTTTGTTTTGCAATATGAATCTTGATAATGATGAGACTGAATATGATCCACCCTTACCTAGAAGGCGTTCCTAAAATTCGGAGTTTTTAGATCTTGATGCTAAAATTGATAAAAGTGGGATTGAAGAAATCAAAACGTTAGATATTAATAAACCCACTATTTTGGATTTCAAGGAATTTAATTATGATAATTGCTCTTTGATAGATTGTATTTCCTTGTTGCAATCCGTGCTAAATTCTCCTCATGCTTATAGTCAAAATAAAGCTTTTACCAAACATATCGTTGATGCCTTGATGCAATCTTATGAAGAAAAACTTGAGTTGGAAGTTTCTATCCCTAAAAAACTTTATGATGAGTGGGAACCTACTATTAAAATTAAGATTAAGGATCATGAGTTCTATGCTTTATGTGATTTGGGTGCTAGTGTTTCCACTATCCCCAAAACTTTGTGCGATTTGCTAGATTTCCGTGATTTTGATGATTGCTCTCTAAACTTGCACCTTGCGGATTCCACTATTAAGAAACCTATGGGAAGAATTAATGATGTTTTTATTATTGCAAATAGGAACTATGTGCCCGTAGATTTTATTGTTCTCGATATAGATTGCAATCCTTCATGTCCTATTATTCTTGGTAGACCTTTCCTTAGAACGATTGGTGCAATTATTGATATGAAGGAAGGGAATATTAGATTCCAATTTCCATTAAAGAAAGGCATGGAACACTTCCCTAGAAAGAAAATAAAATTACCATATGAATCTATCATGAGAGCCACTTATGGATTGCCTACCAAAGATGGCAATACCTAGATCTATCCTTGCTTTTATGCCTAGCTAGGGGCGTTAAACGATAGCGCTTGTTGGGAGGCAACCCAATTTTATTTTTAGTTTTTTGCTTTTTGCTTCTTTTTAGGAATGAATATTTGTTCTAGCCTCTGGTTAGATGTGTTTTTATGTTTTAATTAGTGTTTGTGCCAAGTTAAACCTATAGGATCTTCTTGGATGATAGTTATTTGATCTTGCTGTAATTTCCAGAAACTTTCTGTTCACGAAAATGATTGTTATAAATCACCAGAACGTGATAAAATATTGATTCCAATTGCTGCTGATCAATAAACAAATTTTCTAGGTCTTCCTATTTTGGCTGATGTTTTGGAGTTCCAGAAGTTTGCGTTAGTTACAGATTACTATAGACTGTTCTGTTTTTGACAGATTCTGTTTTTCGTCTGTTGTTTGCTTATTTTG
Organism: Triticum aestivum; assembly: GCF_018294505.1. Lineage (NCBI taxonomy): Eukaryota > Viridiplantae > Streptophyta > Magnoliopsida > Poales > Poaceae > Triticum > Triticum aestivum. Next base: position 63,638,300 of record NC_057808.1, on the reverse strand, counting down.
ATGAATCTATGGCTAGTAAAATAGTTTATAAACCATAGATAAGTTGGAATACAGTAGGTTTAACACCAATATAAATAAAGAATGAGTTCATTACAGTACCTTGAAGTGGTCTTTTGTTTTCTTTCGCTAACGGAGCTCACGAGATTTTCTGCTGAGTTTTGTGTTGTGAAGTTTTCAAGTTTTGGGTGAAAGATTAGATGGATTTTGGAACAAGGAGTGGCAAGAGCCTAAGCTTGGGGATGCCCATGGCACCCCCAAGATAATCTAAGGACACCAAAAATCCAAAGCTTGGGGATGCCCCGGAAGGCATCCCCTCTTTCGTCTACTTCCATCGGTAACTTAACTTGGAGCTATATTTTTATTCACCACATGATATGTGTTTTGCTTGGAGCGTCTTGTATGATTTGAGTCTTTGCTTTTTAGTTTACCACAATCACCCTTGCTGTACACACCTTTTGAGAGAGCCACACATGATTCGAAAATTATTAGAATACTCTATGTGCTTCACTTATATCTTTTGAGTTATATAGTTTTTGCTCTAGTACTTCACTTATATCTTTTAGAGCACGATGGTGGATTTGTTTTATAGAAACTATTGATCTCTCATGCTTCACTTAGATCATTTCGAGAGTCTTAAATAGCATGGTAATTTGCTTAAATAATCCTAATATGCTAGGTATTCAAGAATAGTAAAAATTCTTATGAGTGTGTTGAATACTATGAGAAGTTTGATGCTTGATAATTGTTTTGAGATATAAAGATGGTGATATTAGAGTCATGCTAGTTGAGTAGTTGTGAATTTGAGAGATACTTGTGTTAAAGTTTGTGATTCCCGTAGGATGCACGTATGGTGAACCGTTATGCGATGAAGTCGGAGCATAATTTATTTATTGATTGTCTTCCTTATGAGTGGCGGTCGGGGATGAGCGATGGTCTTTTCCTACCAATCTTTCCCCCTAGGAGCATGATCGTAATACTTTGCTTTGATAACTTGTAGATTTTTGCAATAAGTATATGAGTTCTTTATGACTAATGTTGAGTCCATGGATTATACGCACTTTCTTCCTTCCACCATTGCTAGCCTCTCTAATACCGCACACTTTTCGCCGGTATCATACACCCACCATAAACCTTCCTCAAAACAGCCACCATACCTACCTATCATGGCATTTCCATAGCCATTCCGAGATATATTGCCATGCAACTTTCCACCGTTCCGTTTATTATGACACGCTCCATCATTGTCATATTGCTTTGCATGATCATGTAGTTGACATCGTATTTGTGGCAAAGCCACCGTTCATAATTCTTTCATACGTGCACTCTTGATTCATTGCATATCCTGGTACACCGCCGGAGGCATTCATATAGAGTCATATTTTGTTCTAAGTATCGAGTTGTAATTGTTGAGTTGTAAGAAAATAAAAGTGTGATGATCTTCATTTTTAGAGCATTGTCCCAAGTGAGGAAAAGGATGATGGAGACTATGATTCCCCCACAAGTCGGGATGAGACTCCGAACGAAAAAAAGAGGCCATAAAAAAAGAGAGGAAAAGGCCCAAATAAAAAAATGAGAGAAAAAGAGAGAAGGGACAATGTTACTATCCTTTTACCACACTTGTGCTTCAAAGTAGCACCATGATCTTCATGATAGAGAGTCTCTCATTTTGTCACGTTCATATACTAGTGGGAATTTTTCATTATAGAACTTGGCTTGTATATTCCAATGATGGGCTTCCTCAAAATGCCCTAGGCCTTCGTGAGCAAGCGAGTTGGATGCACACTCACTTAGTTTCTTTTGTTGAGCTTTCATATACTTATAGCTCTAGTGCATCAGTTGCATGGCAATCCCTACTCACTCACATTGATATCTATTGATGGGCATCTCCATAGCCCGTTGATATGCCTAGTTGATGTGAGACTATCTTCTCCCTTTTTGTCTTCTCCACAACCACCATTCTATTCCACATATAGTGTTATGTCCATGGCTCACGCTCATGTATTGCGTGAAGATTGAAAAGTTTGAGAACGTCAAAAGTATGAAACAATTGCTTGGCTTGTCATCGGGGTTGTGCATGATTTAAATATTTTGTGTGGTGAAGATAGAGCATAGCCAGACTATATGATTTTGTAGGGATAACTTTCTTTGGCCATGTTATTTTGAGAAGACATAATTGCTTTGTTAGTATGCTTGAAGTATTATTATTTTTATGTCAATATTAAACTTTTGTCTTGAATCTTTCGGATCTGAATATTCATACCACAATTAAGAAGAATTACATTGAAATTATGCAAGTAGCACTCCGCATCAAAAATTCTGTTTTTATCATTTACCTACTCGAGGACGAGCAGGAATTAAGCTTGGGGATGCTTGATACGTCTCCAACGTATCTATAATTTTTATTGCTCCATGCTATATTATCTACTGTTTTGGACATTATTGGGCTTTATTATTCACTTTTATATTATTTTTGGGACTAACCTATTAACCGGAGGCCCAGCCCAGAATTGTTGTTTTTGCCTATTTCAGAGTTTCACAGAAAAGGAATATCAAACGGAGTCCAACCGGAATGAAACCTTCGGGAACGTGATTTTTAGAACGAACAAGATCTAGGAGACTTGGACCCTACGTCAAGAAATAAAGGAGGAGGCCACGAGGTAGGGGGGCGCGCTACCCCCCCCAGGGCGCGCCCTCCACCCTCGTGGCCCCCCTAATGCTCCACCAACGTACTCCTTCCTCCTATATATACCTACGTACCCCCAAACGATCAGATACGGAGCCAAAAACCTAATTCCACCGCCGCAACCTTCTGTACCCAGGAGATCCCATCTTGGGGCCTGTTCCGGAGCTCCGCCGGAGGGGGCATCAATCACGGAGGGCTTCTACATCATCACCATAGCCCCTCCGATGAAGTGTGAGTAATTTACCTCAGACCTTTGGGTCCATAGTTAGTAGCTAGATGGCTTCTTCTCTCTTTTTGGATCTCAATACAATGTTCTCCCCCTCTCTCGTGGAGATCTATTCGATGTAATCTTCTTTTGCGGTGTGTTTGTTGAGACCGATGAATTGTGGGTTTATGATCAAGTTTATCTATGAACAATATTTGAATCTTCTCTGAATTCTTTTATGTATGATTGGTTATCTTTGCAAGTCTCTTCGAATTATCAGTTTGGTTTGGCCTACTAGATTGATCTTTCTTGCAATGGGAGAAGTGCTTAGCTTTGGGTTCAATCTTGCGGTGTCCTTTCCCAGTGACAGTAGGGGCAGCAAGGCACGTATTGTATCGTTGCCATCAAGGATAACAAGATGGGTTTTTTATCATATTGCATGAATTTATCCCTCTACATCATGTCATCTTGCTTAAGGCGTTACTCTGTTTTTATGAACTTAATAATCTAGATGCATGATGGATAGCGGTCGATGAGTGGAGTAATAGTAGTAGATGCAGGCAGGAGTCGGTCTACTTGTCTCGGACGTGATGCCTATATACATGACATTACCTAGATATTCTCATAACTATGCTCAATTCTGTCAATTGCTCAACAGTAATTTATTCACCCACCGTAAAATACTTATGCTTATGAGAGAAGCCACTAGTGAAACCTATGGCCCCCGGGTCTATCTTCATCATATTAATCTTCCAATACTTAGTTATTTCCTTTGCTTTTTTACTTTGCTTTTATTTTACTTTGCATCTTTATCACAAAAATACTTAGTTATTCCTCCATGCTATATTATCTTCTGTTTTGGACATTATTGGGCTTTATTATTCACTTTTATATTATTTTTGGGACTAACCTATTAACCGGAGGCCCAGCACATAATTGCTGTTTTTTGCCTATTTCAGAGTTTCGCAGAAAAATAATATCAAACGGAGTCCAAACGGAATGAAACCTTCGGGAACGTGATTTTCGGAACGAACATGATCCAGAGGACTTGGACCCTACGTCAAGAAATCAAGAAGGAAGCCACGAGGTAGGGGGCGCGCCTACCCCCCTGGGCGCGCCCTCCACCCTCGTGGGCCCCACGTTGCTCCACCGACATACTCCTTCCTCCTATATATACCTACGTACCCCCAAACAATCAGATACCGAGCCAAAAACCTAATTCCGCCGCCACAACCTTCTGTACCCACGAGATCCCATCTTGGGGCCTGTTCCGGAGCTCCGCCGCAGGGGGCATCGATCACGGAGGGCTTCTACATCAACACCATAGCCTCTCCGATGAAGTGTGAGTAGTTTACCTTAGACCTTCGGGTGCATAGTTAGTAGCTAGATGGCTTCTTCTCTCTTTTTGGATCTCAATACAATGTTCTCCCCCTCTCTCGTGGAGATCTATTCGATGTAATCTTCTTTTGCGGTGTGTTTGTTGAGACCGATGAATTGTGGGTTTATGATCAGGTTTATCTATGAACAATATTTGAATCTTCTGAATTCTTTTATGATTGGTTAGCTTTGCAAGTCTCTTCGAATAATCAGTTTGGTTTGGCCTACTAGATTGATCTTTCTTGCAATGGGAGAAGTGCTTAGCTTTGGGTTCAATCTTGCGGTGTCCCCAGTTACAGTAGGGGCAGCAAGGCACGTATTGTATTGTTGCCATCGAGGATAACAAGATGGGGTTTTTATCATATTGCATGAATTTATCCCTCTACATCATGTCATCTTGCTTAAAGCGTTACTCTGTTCTTATGAACTTAATACTCTAGATGCATGCTGGATAGCGGTCGATGTGTGGAGTAATAGTAGTAGATGCAGGCAGGAGTCGGTCTACTTGTCTTGGACGTGATGCCTATATACATGATCATACCTAGATATTCTCATAACTATGCTCAATTCTGTCAATTGCTCAACAGTAATTTGTTCACCCACCGTAAAATACTTATGCTCTTGAGAGAAGCCACTAGTGAAACCTGTGGCCCCCGGGTCTATCTTCATCATATTAATCTTTCAACACTTAGTTATTTCCGTTGCTTTTATTTTACTTTGCATCTTTATCATAAAAATACCAAAAATATTATCCTATCATATCTATCAGATCTCACTCTCGTAAGTGACCGTGTAGGGATTGCCAACCCCTTATCGCGTTGGTTGCGAGGATTTATTTGTTTTGTGTAGGTGCGAGGGACTCGCGCGTAGCCTCCTACTGGATTGATACCTTGGTTCTCAAAAACTGAGGGAAATACTTACGCTACTTTGCTGCATCACCCTTTCCTCTTCAAGGGAAAACCAACGCAGTGCTCAAGAGGTAGATGTACGATCTTGATGTATCGCGAGCTTTGCTATTATAGTTGGATCTTATGATGTTTCTCCCCCTCTACACTCTTGTAATGGATTGAGTTTTCCCTTTGAAGTTATCTTATCGGATTGAGTCTTTAAGGATTTGAGAACACTTGATGTATGTCTTGCATGTGCTTATCTGTGGTGACAATGGGATATTCACGTGATCTATTTGATGTATGTTTTGGTGATAAACTTGCGGGTTCTGTAACATTGTGAACTTATGCATAGGGGTTGGCACACGTTTTCGTCTTGACTCTCCGGTAGAAACTTTGGGGCACTCTTTGAAGTACTTTGTGTTGGTTTGAATAGATGAATCTGAGATTGTGTGATGCATATCGTATAATCATACCCATGGAGACTTGAGGTGACATTGGAGTATCTAGGTGACATTAGGGTTTTGGTTGATTTGTGTCTTAAGGTGTTATTCTAGTACGAACTCTATGATAGATCAAACGGAAAGAATAGATTCGTGTTATTTTACTACGGACTCTTGAATAGATCGATCCAAAAGAATAACTTTGAGGTGGTTTCGTACCCTACAATAATCTCTTCGTTTGTTCTCCTCTATTAGTGACTTTGGAGTGACTCTTTGTTGCATGTTGAGGGATAGTTATATGATCCAATTACGTTATTATTGTTGAGAAAACTTGCACTAGTGAAAGTATGAACCCTAGGCCTTGTTTCAACGCATTGCAATACCGTTTGTGCTCACTTTTATCATTAGTTACCTTGCTGTTTTTATAATTTCAGATTACCAAAACCTATATCTACCATCCATACTGCACTTGTATCACCATCTCTTCGCCGAACTAGTGCACCTATACAATTTACCATTGTATTGGGTGTGTTGGGGACACAAGAGACTCTTTGTTATTTGGTTGCAGGGTTGTTTGAGAGAGACCATCTTCATCCTACACCTCCCACGGATTGATAAACTTTAGGTCATCCACTTGAGGGAAATTTGCTACTGTCCTACAAACCTCTGCACTTGGAGGCCCAACAACGTCTACAAGGAGAAGGTTGCATAGTAGACATCACCATCACCCCACTGAACATGTCGTTTTGTAAGACTTGTTTGAAGATTTTGAAACTTTCCTTTTGACATACGGCCATCCGGAGTAGGGAGACCCAAATATTTCTCCTCAAAAACTAGGGTAGTAACACCCAAATCAAGCTTGGCCGAATAGCATAGAGCACTTGCTGTAGTTGAGACACTGGCCCGTAGCTAACCCGTACAGGTCCAATGCTACCTTAACTCTTTCTGCCTGTGCTTTAGACGCCTCAAAAAATAACAAGGTATCGTCAGCAAACAGTAAATGTGAAATGCCTGGCGCTCTTCGACATACCCTGACAGGAGTAATGTCACCACTTTGCACTTTGCTTCTCAAAATAGCTGACAATCCATCCCCCACAAACAAAAATAAGAATGGTGAAAGTGGGTCACCTTGCCGAAGCCCTCGCGTCGGTGCAAATGAATCCAAGAGAGTTCCATTTAATTTAACAGAATACCTCACCGATGTGACACACACCATTATCCAGTCAATCCATCGTTGAGAGAACCCCACCTTTTGCATCACTTGCTTCAAGAAATCCCAATCCACTCTATCATAGGCTTTAGAAAGATCTAGCTTATAAGCACAAAAGCTTTTTGTTGGGTCCTTCTCTTGTTTAATGTGGTGAATACACTCAAAGGCAACAAGAGCATTATCCGTAATCATCCTTTCGGGGATAAATGCACTTTGTTCTATCGAGATCAAATCATCCAACAGCGTTCGCAACCGATTCACAAGGCACTTTGAGATGACTTTATAAATCACATTACAGAGGCTAATTGGCCTATAATCAGACAACTTCATAGGGTTAGTGATTTTTGGAATCAACACAATTGTAGTAGTGTTTACTCCTTCTGGCATAACACCCGTATGAAAGAAGTTTCTGACCGCATCTATCACACTTTCCTTAACGGTACCCCAATTCCGTTGAAAGAACCTAGCCGGAAACCCATCCGGTCCCGGCGCCTTCAAGGGCCCAATTTGAAACATGGCGTCTGAGATCTCCTTATCCGAGAAGGGAGCACACAACTTTTCATTATCCTCCGCCGACACCATTTGCTCAAATAGATCTATAACAGGAGATGCGTTAAGAGATATATCAGCAGAAAAAATATCCTGGAAGTACTCATTTACAAGTAACTTCATTGTGGCAAAATCCGAGTGCACAATTCCAATACTGACGGTCAACTCTCGTATCTTATTCTTTCTTGCCCTCCATACAGCCTTGCTATGGAAGAATTTTGTGTTCCGGCCCCCTCCTTAAGCCAGGATATTCGTGATCGTTGTAACCACATCATTTCCTCTTGATACAAAAGTTCATTCATTTTGTCCGTTACCCTTCTTATGTATTCTCTATCTGCATTCATACTCATGAGTTCTTCCAACTGGGAACGGGACTTGGCAAGCTCCCTCGTCACGTTGCCGAACTTCTTGCTCCACGCACCCAGCATTCTCATAGTTTTTGTGAGTGCATCTCTCAACTACGCCATATTATGGACTACACTGACCGCAGCCCATGCTTCTTTTATAATGTCTGGTAGGGCCGAGTCCCTCTCCCAAAATATTTCATAGCGCCTGCTCTTCCCTCCTACAGGACCTTGGTCTGGCTCTCCTTTCAAAAAGATCATAACATGGTCAGAACATGGCGTGGGGATGTGTTCTACTGAAGCAAAGGCAAACAGATTCCACCATTCATTTGTAGCTGCAGCTCTGTCTAACCTCACTTTCACATTAGCTGAGCCACTTCGCTTATTGTCATAGGAAAAGGGTACTCCAAAGAAACCCAAATCCACTAGCTTACAGATTTCCAAAGTGTCCCGGAAAGCTACCATTTGGGACTCCGCCCTCGGTGTGGCCGAGAGGTGTTCAAAGTTCCACAGTGCCTCGTTAAAGTCACCTATCACTAACCATGGGAGATTACTCAACGTTTCCAGACTCTGCAGCTTCGACCACATAAGATGTTTGTTTTCCACACGGGGTTCCCCATATACAAAAGTTGCCCGCCATTGTTCTGCACCTTCATACATCCTAATCAAAGCATCAATATGTCTCTCATCTTTGTCCAAGATTTCCACTACACAGTTTTCATGCCAGTACACCGCGAGACCGCCACTCATGCCATTGCTATCGACTCCACAAAAACCCTTCAAACCCAGCTAGTTTCGCAATCTTTTCATCTTCACTTCCTTTTGTCTAGTCTCACATAAAAATACAAATGTGGGGGAACGCGACTGACAAATTGTCGCTAACTCACGAACTGTCTGGGTGTTACCCCCTCCCCGACAGTTCCAACTAAGGCAATTCATTGGGCCCGGCGGCCCTCCAACTCGGAGGCCGCCTCACTAGTTTTTTCCATATCAACTGTATCCTCACTTCCTACTTCTCCTTCCCCCTGACGCCTTCTCTTAACAATTGGTTGTTTGCCCGGGGTAGTGTTAGGATCCGTAACATCGGGCCCCTTGGCACACCCTCCATTCTCAATCTGCAGAACAGTATCAGCCACTTTGCCGGCGAGGTTAGGGACTTGGCCCCTTGCAACTACAGATTAGCACACATATAGAAACTAAACATAAATTTGAATGTTCAAGCAAATCACCAATATAGTTTACAAACCAAATTATTCAAATTTAAATACGTCGAATGGTTCAAATGTAGCAAAGTAGCATGTGATAGAATAACTAGGACTCGCTCTTACGTTTCCAGTGATGCTCAACTAGATCTTGTTGGAGCTAAGAATGAACTTGACGGTTCTCGATCTTGCAAAGCTTTTCAAGGAATGCCAAGATCCTGTTTGTATCATACTCTGGCTCAACCGGAGTCCCGTTGGTGATGTACCGAAAGTTCTCAGGCATATCTCTCTCGTCTTCAATAATCATGGTATGCAATATGATGGAACAAGTCATGATCCGCCATAGAACCTTAGAGTTCCAGTACTCGGCAGGGCCATGGACAATTGCAAAGCGCTTCTGAAGCACACCGAAGGCTCTCTCAACATCTTTCCTAGCAGCTTCTTGACATTGGACAAAGTGAATGTTTTGTTACCTTTTGGATGCGGAATTGTTTTGTCCAAGGTGGCCCATGGTGGATAGATGCCATCCACAAGGTAGTAAGCCATCGAGTAGGTGTGCCCCTTAACCGAGTAGTTGCAAGCAGGAGCTTAACCTTTAATAATCCTAGAAAACAACGGTGATCTCGACAACACAATCAAGTCATTATGAAAGCCAGGCAAACCAAAGAATGAATGCCACATCCAAAGATCCTTCGATGCAAGTGCCTCAAGAATGACCGTTGGATCGTTACAATGGCCTTTGTACTGACCCTTTCACCCTGCAGGACAATTCTTTCATGTCCAGTGCATACAGTCAAGTGATTGAAGCATCTCTGGCCATCCTCTTGCTTCACTCTCAGTCATCAGCCTTTGGGTGTCTTCCTTGGTTGGTGCTCTCAAGTACTCCGGGCCAAAGACAGCGATCACTGCTTTAGTGAATCTTCGAACAACCTCCAAGATTGTGTCTTCACCAATGTGGACATAGTCATCGATTGCATCGGCCGAACACCCATATGCCAAGACTCGAATAGCCGCAATGCATTTCATCAGAGGGCCTGCACTTATCTCTCCACATGCATTTCTTCGAAGCTTGAACCAATCATCATGGTCAGAAAAATACATGTGTGCATCCAAAAGCGCCGGTGAAAGTACTTCTCTGGATAGGTTTGCTTTGGGTCAAAGTAGTCTCTCATGATCTTTGCATGTCCCTCTGCTCTATGACGGTTGATGTGTATGCGAACAAACCGTGATCCTCTCCTCGGTCGTCGAACATATTCATTGAAAATCATGCCTAAAATAGTGTCAAAGTCATCGTCATCTTCTTCCTCTTCGAATGACGACGAGTCCTCCAAAGCCATCTCCCTCGACCTCTTCATCTACGATGCAAATGGCTAGGTTCAATCCAAACGACCCGGTTCACAAAGAAACGATAAAAAAACTCACCTAGCCAATTCGTCGAACACTTGTGGTGGGGTGGCGGTGCACTGGCTGGCTGGTGTTGTTCTGACCAAAGAGGCCGGCGGCGACGAGAGGGACCTGTTTACTCTCAAACACTCGAGCCTTAGAGTTACTGTTGAGATGGCATTTAAAGCTCTAAAGAACAGGTTTAAGTTCCTGGATCGGAACCATTCCACACTTTTCACACCCAGGTTCAGCTTGTTCTAACTTGTTGCATTCTAGATAACTGGATCCTGCAATGGGGGTGTGATGAACTGGTATTGAAGGAGGAAGATGTGACACCTGACGATGTTGTCAGCTCCGGCCATGGTGTGAGGGCATTTGACAATGAAGCTTGGAAGAACAAAAGGATGGAGTCGGCACAGAAAATGTGGGCTAACAGAAGTCAGACAAGGATCTAAAGAAGAGAAGAGCAAGAGGAGGAACAGAAGAGAAGAAGCAGCAGAAGAGCGAGAGCAGCAGCAGAAGAGCGAGAGCAGCAGCAGAAAAGAAGAAGAAGAAACAGATGGGGATAAGAAGAAGAAGAAGAAGAAGAAGAAGAATCCCAATGAGAAGAAACCGTAGCAGCAGAATAAGAAGAGGGCGAGGATGACTTGTCACTAGTTCGGATTGATGAACTTTCCCGTATTGAGCCATTTGATTGTTATATTTGTACTGAAATTTCTTAGTAGGTAGAATGAATTGCAATTTGTTTCCTAGTTAGGACTGAAACTATGTTCAGATCGTGTGTGGTAAGGTCATTGACGGTGCCCTGGACTAGGGGTACTCACCACGTCGTCTCCCTATCAGTTGGATTGGGCCGAGGACCCCCATGGCCGTTTGCTCATGGGCCAGTTCGGACAGCCGATGTATACACAAGGAAGATTCCACAAGACTTGGTGATCAAGACAAGGACTCCTCTCCACCGGCATATTCGACTAGGACTCTTGTTCTCCTCTGCCTCCGGTATGTTATATAAGCTGAGGTTAGGCTAGTCGATAGATGATTATGACATTATTCATCATACCCTCATGTTTCTTCATGAACGGGATATTGGACAACCCTTTTGAAGGAATTTTTTCTAGGGTAGTTGTTTTTAAACACGTACCCATAAAATTTTAAGCCTCCTCCGAGGTAATCTTCACCATCACGCTGGTGTCAAACCAGTCCGGCAATATTGCTCCACGGCTGCCGACCTGCGCTAGACACGTCGCCGCTTTGTTGAGCCAAGCTCAACTTCTTCGGATTATCATCTAGGCAAGCCGAACAAGAGTTCGGCAACGCGAAGGATAAATCATCACCAACATCGCTGCCCCACGAATTACACGGAGCGGGCACAGCGGCATTGCCGCATGGTCACTTCATCAAGCCGGCATTGACCGCGTCACAAGTCACGACCTGCGTCAGCATGGCCGCACTGTTGCTTCTTCAAGCCGATGTCCATCATGCCGAACTGCTTCAACACCTCGGCTGACATGGCAGCTGCAACGTCTCCTCACCGACCTACTCCGTCACCTCGGCTGGACCGGGGACTTGGCTATTTCTTCATCAACATACTCCGGTAACTTCGGCGTCACCAGCCGACCAGCTTCGTCACGTTAGCTGGACCGAGGGCTTTGTCTCGGCAAGCCAACCTTTGCCAGCATTGCCATGTCGTCGCTTTATCGCCCATCAGGCAATGGGTGTGCGGATCGAGTCCCAATTTTGGGAGTCACCTTTCTTCAGATTGCTACAACAAATAAACCAGGTGCTATTTATCCTAGTAATTTTGCTTGTTTGGCTTCATTTTTTCCAAGGAATTATTACTCTAGTTTGTTCTATTATCTGTACATAGGTCTATCAAATGATGGCCGCATTAACGACGGTCACATGGTGGTTCGGTCAGTTTCCGTACATAGTCCGGCGAACGCCGCATCCGGAACTCGGACCGACCTATGAAGTCAAGCTTTGTCACGCCGTTACCGCATCACGCTGACGCCTTGCATCGACATTGACTTCGGCGCCAGGCCACATATGTTTAAATGAATTATCTTGCATAAATTAATTACGCGAGGATTTTTATATATTTATATTATTGTTGTTCGCCTGCACTATTTTACTTGTGCAGGTAATGGACTTCGACTACGTCACGTGGTCTCTTCGGCACACCGACGCCGTCGTCCCAATCGGCGTAAATCGGCTCGTGTGATCACCTTGTTGGTCGTGTTGCCATACCGACGTGTTCGATTGCCTCGGGGACTTCGGCATCGTTGAGAGAGCTCTACCTCATCGAGTGTTCAGCACACGGGCCATATTTCTTTTATTACTCACTTTGCATAAATTATTAATTATGCAACTATTTTTTAATTTATTATTATTACTATTATCTCCGGTTTGCACTATTTTTTGTGCACAGGTAAATGATCCGGGTCGGGCAGTGTTGTCACCTCGGCATACTGACATACCACGTCACCTCGGATGGACGGGGGGCTTCGTCATCATTTCATTAACCCACGCCGGGGACTTCGGCGTCACACTGCCGGCCTGCTTCGTTGCCTCGATCGGACTGGGGGTTCCACCTCGCCACATTGGCCATGCTACGTCGCCACTTCAGAGTGTCGAGCTCTTCGCTCCGCCACCTCGGGACTAGCTCGGGGGCTGGGACCTTGTTCCGCATCAAGCTCGGACCGCGTCATAAACACCGAGCACATTAACCAGCTAAGTCGCTTTCATGCTCAAAAACTTTCAGTCTTAAATTTTTTTTGGTTCGACCAAGCATTATACTTTTTTGGCAAATAGTTGTTTGTGAAAAACTTCCTTGTCAAAACTTTGTTTGTGACACACAAATTCAAATACCCCGTTTACTTGGGGGCTTCCTTTATGAAGCCTTTCCTCTTGCATATGATTATACTTGTATGGCTTCGTTCCTTGTTCGTGTATTACGCCACAATATGCACCATGTTGACTTAAGTGTTCCGCAAGCTGGGTTGCCTTGCTCCTGTGTTTACCCCTACGTTCCCGATTGTTCGGCTAGGGAGTAAAGGGAGCACCTCTGCGATTGTCACGATCGGGTCATCCGAGCTCGGACCTCAGACTGGGTGAAGCCGAAAGCTAGCGCTCTTATTGTTTTCAATCATGGTCGGCACACAACGGAACTCATGAGTACAAAAAATCTATTGCACAAGTCTCATAGTAACAATGAGCAATCGAAGAGAGGTATCGGTGGGGGTACTATTTTCTTCGAAGATGCTTCTTACACTTCGTCAGTAATATAGCATAAGTTCCCTGAGCGCGCTTTGTCTGTTACAGCCTTATGGCCTGATTGCCTGGTTATCGGAAACACCATTGATATTCTCGACAGATGGAGTACATAACACTTTTCGGCCCTTGACCGAAGAGGGAGAAGCCGACGCGTTTAAAGTTCGGGTGAACACATATATGATATAAGTACTTTGGTACATACAATCATTATACATAAAATTCTTTTACCCAAGTCATTTGGGGGCTCTTAAATTAGTATGACCTGTTTTATAATAAGTGTTCTTCTTAGTCATTGCAAAGTATTTTTCTATCACTCCTTTTTTCGACGCGAGTGTGTGGTCAATAGCCGGGGAGCCTAATTTCTCCCTCAAAGCCGTTCGAGTTTAGTTCGCTAAACTGGCCTAACGAGCAGTACTCCGCCTTCGGGATAGGAGGTTGCAGTCATGGGCTGACCCGCTTGAGGTCTTGAGATCGGATGTGTCATATTAATGCACGACAGAAGCACCATTTTTTAAAGACCAATTTTGGATTGGCACCGAACACTTGATCTAGTTCGGACGTCAAGTTTTTTGCTAATTTTTTTTAGTTTTCCAAGCTTATGGCACTTTTAAACTATTTGTGTGTTTCCAGCATAAGTCTTGTAGTGCAACGCCGGGCACCTTTGGAGATTCTGCAAAAAACATTCTCGGATATTGCTATATATGCATCGGTTTCGAATTGTGTCTTTGGTCAATAGTTGGGTTTCCCGGCTCCTGTGCTTGCCTCCTACGTTCCGCTTTGTTCGGCTAGGTGTACAAAGGGAGAACCACTGTGATTGTGATTCCAGCTCGCATGGTTAAGCGCCTCAGTGGAGAAAGCCGAAAACTGACTGTCACAATAAGCGTAAACTGGTCAGCGATTCGATGATTGTGTTAAACTATAAGATCGATAGAGGTCACCCCGTGTTAAATGACGGGGCGTTCATAACATCGGCCGAAGTGTTTACGGCTTGACCTTAGCTGTCGCCGAACACTAACCGGGGGCTAGTAACCGGCCTCTCAACTTTAAGCTCCTATGACTAAGTGAAAGTTATAAAGCCCGCATATCTGATTGCCTTGTTTCCGCTAACACAACTGCCTTCGGGCACCGAGACGTCGGCTAAGGGTTGTTTTGTTATTATGGAGACACCCTACGTAGCATCTACAAGGGGGTGGAAGCCGACGATGGGCCACTTTCAAATGATAAACGGTCGCAACAGAGTCAAAATAAACATATCATCGGCGTTTGTATGTAATATACGAGGGCTGCCTTCCGTAATCATCTTTATAAAGCCATAAATATGCATCAATTCGACTTAAGATTTTGGCAAAGCTGGGTTGCTTGGCTCCTGTGCTTACCCCTACATTCCCGATTGTTCGGCTAGGCGGTAAAGGGAGCACCTCTGTGATTTTTACTACCGGATCATCCGAGTTAGTACCTCAGACTGGGTGAAGCCGAAAGCTAGCTATCTTAAAGGATATAATTGGTCGGCAACGACGGAAGTGAAAATTTTGGTTCATTAATAACATAGAGTTCGGGAACTTTCCCCAAACTAAATCCTCAATATTTTCCTCCCACATTGATTGGAGGTGAGGTTTCATGATCATGATCAGCATGAGAACCCAAAGAAAGGAATCGATAGCGGGACTATTTTCTTTTGGAAGATGTTTCTTATGATTAAATAATATAACATATCTCTCCGCGTACCTTTGTTTATAAAACCGTATGGCTGGATTGCTTTGTTTGCCGTAAATCTTTGCCCTTATAAAATCTTTATAAAGTAGGACAAACACTCCTCGGCTACTTGTCGAGGAGGTGGAAGCCGATGGTCGGTCAACAAAGTTTTGTACAATGCGGATCTGAGCATTAATGATGTAAAGTACTTGGATACATAGAATCATTACACATAATTTGTGATTTTACTCTGGATATCGATCCTTAATTCGGTCACCCGTGCCCGCATTAAGGCTCGGCGGCTACTGGGCTTTGCGCTCATTATTTACTAATATTAAAGGGGCACATCGATCCCCTGATCTGGTGTTGCCACCCGACCAGTGTCTCGGGGGCTACTGCATTAACAATCCAGTGCAGAAAATTTAAGTGCAATATAGTTTTCGAGGAGATTATGATCCTTAGGTTGGTCGGCCGCACCCAACCTGAGTCTCGAGGACTTTGCACACCGCTTTTTGTGTCCTGAAGTATTCTGCCGAGCTAGGAGTTGATCCTCAGGCCGATTTTGCGAATCAATCTGAGTCTCAGGGGCTACTGGGATCAACGGTCTTATGTCATCCTTCAGGTGCATCTCGGGTTTTAGACCGATACGCAGCTTGAGGGCTACTGGCTATATATCTCGGCAGAGAATAAATTGCACCAATCAAAAATATTGACAAAAAATCGGCCCGCAGTCGGGGTGGTGCACCACCTTGGAAACTGTCTGGCATAAAGCTCGGGCGCCAGTGGCTGGCTCCATAGAGGGCATTTCCGGCATTAAGCTTAGCTAAACTCCTTCAACTTTTTTGAACCAAGGTGATCTATGACACCTCGGATATAGTCTGGCGTTGGAGCTTGGACATAGTCCGGCGTTGGAGCTCGGATACAGTCTGGCGCTGGAGCTCGGATGCAGTTCGGCGTTGGAGCTCGCCTGTAACAATACTCTTCGGATACAGTCCGGCGTTGGACCTCGGATAAATTCCGGCGTTGGAGCTTGGAAGTGGTCCGGCGTTGGTGCTCGGCTGCAAAACATACCTCGAATACAGTCCGGCGTTGGAGCTCGGACACAAGAGGACACTGCCGCCCGGGAACAACTTCAAACCCGAGGTGTGGCATAAGAATAACAAGGCATTGATAAAGGCCGGAAACTTAAAGGGGCTACTCGGATACCCGACGTTTAAACTCTTCGGATTCACTTTGGCGATCCTCAAGATCGAAGATGAGATGATTTGTTGAACCAGTTTTCCAGACCGACGACCGAAGATGAAGAATAATTCGGAAGAATTGAGGAGCGTCCCCAACTTGAAGACCGGTTCAGGGGGCTACTGACGGTGTCCGGAACTAGGGGGTACTCACCACATCGTCTCCTGATCAGTTTGATTGGGCCGAGGACCCCCATGGCCGTTTGCTCATGGGCCAGTTCGGACAGCTGATGTATACACAAGGAGGATTCCACAAGACTTGGTGATCAAGACAAGGACTCCTCTTCACCGGCGTATTCGACTAGGACTCTTGTTCTCCTATGCCTCCGGTATGTTATATAAGCCGATGCTAGGCTAGTCGATATATGATTATGACATTATTCATCATACCCTCAGGTTTAGACCACAACATATGATCTCGAGGTAGATCAACTCTTGTAACCCCTATACTCATTAAAGTCAATCAAGCATCATGTACGGTATTATCTCTTCGAGAGAGCCCAAAGCTGGGTAAAATCCCGTGTTCATGTTACCATCGATCCTAAGACACACAGCTTGGCACCCCCTACCCGAGATCTGCCGGTTTTGACACCGCCCGTCATCACTAGTGAAAGTAGTGACAACACCTTATGCAGTTTGCAGCCAAACAACGTGTGATTTGTGCGCCTACTACAACGCAGCCAACCAAAGGATGGATCAATCAATATTAGTTTCCTCATGTAGCCAGCATAGATATGGGCAACCAAACTATGTGCAGATGCTAGTTTTTCGGTTGTTTTACCTTAGTCGGGCCCATCAAAGAAACAGATACAATGCAGTCAAAATCGGTGCGGACAACCAAACACGCCACTAGTCTTTGAGAGTTGAGACTATTGTGCATAAACAACACATTGGACGTGTTTGGTAGGCTGCATACAACCCAACCAGGCCCGGACGGGATGAAATTGGGCCGTTTGGTTGCCTGCAGGCTGGCCTGGCCCGCATCTGCACGGACCTTAAAGCACCCTTCAGCCTGGCTCGCTGGGAATGCTCGAATCGGCCGTTTCCAGTGAGCTAGGCTGAGTGGGGCGGAAAACAAAGACGCGGCGTAGGGTGCGGTGCGGGCGGAGATGGCGGGAGGGGAAAATCGGCCGAGGCCGAGTGGCGCCAAATATACCCTCACTACCCCATTTCCTCGCTCACCTCTAGCTGTAGGACAAACCCTCCTCTATTCTTGGCACCGGCGGCAGCGGCGAGTCAGATCTGCGGCTGGGACAGTGATACGTCTCCAACGTATCTATAATTTATGAAGTATTGATGCCATGTTTACAACAATTTTATATGATTTTGGAATGATTAGATTAGAACTAACCCGGACTGGCTTTGTTTTCAGCAGAACTACCGTGGTGTCTTTTTTTGTGCAGAAATAAAAGTTCTCGGAATGGGCTATAAATTTACGGTGATTTTTTGTGGACCAAAAGAGACCCCCGAAGCATCAAGGAAGGTCTAGAATCTTCACGAGGAAGCCACAAGCCGGGGGGCGCGCCCTACCCCCCGGAGGGTGCTCCCGGCTTGTCGCTGTCTTGTGGACCCCCTTGATGTGAGACCGACGCCAAAAATTCCTATAAATACCAAAACCCCGAGAAAGAAACCTAGATCGGAAGTTCCGCCGCCGCAAGCATCTGTAGCCACGAAAAATCAATCTAGGCCCTCTCCGGCACCCTGCCGGAGGGGGGCATCATCACCGGAGGCCATGGAGGAGGATCCCGGAGAGGGCCATCATCACCATGGAGGCCAAGGACTAGAGGGAGAACCTCTCCCCATCTAGGGGAAGGCCATGGGGGAGGAAGCACAAGGGGGAGACTCTCCCCCTCTCTCTCGATGGCATCGGAGTGCCGTCGGGGGAACCATCACCGCGGTGATCATCTTCATCTTCATCACCATCCTCATCTCTTTTAAGCGGTCCACTCTCTGGCACCCCGCTGTAATCCCCTACTTGAACATGGTGCTTTATGCTACATATTATGATCCAATGATGTGTTGCCATCCTATGATGTTTTGAGTAGATTTCTTTTGTCTTTTGGGTTGATTGATGATTTAGCTTGGTTTGAGTTGTATGTTTTATTTTGGTGTTGTCCTATGGTGCCTTCCGTGCCGCGCACACGTGAAGGATTCCCGTTGTAGGGTGTTGCAATACGTTCATGATTCGCTTTATAGTGGGTTGGTAGAGTGACATAAGCTTAAACTCGAGTAAGGGGGTTGTTGCGTATGGGATAAAGGGGACTTGATACTTTAATGCTATGGTTGGGTTTTACCTTAATGATCTTTAGTAGTTGCAGACGCTTGCTATAGTTCCAATCATAAGTGCATATGATCCAAGTAGGGAAAGTATGTTAGCTTATGCCTCTCCCTCATATAAAATTGCAATAATGATTACCGATCTTGTTAATAATTGCCTAGGACAATACCGCACACCGTTCCATCATTATTCCACACTCGCTATTTGTCATATATTGTGATATATTCTAACTTTATGATAACATCACCTATTTTTATATTTTAGTTCTCTGATATCATGCAAAGCTATCCTCTTCATACCCACAACGTAGTTTTATTTCTCGTTTCTAGATGAAAGCAAACGTTCGGTGTATGTAGAGTCGTACCAGTGGCAGATAGGACTTGAGAGAATATTGATCGTACCTTTAGCTCCTTGTGGGTTCGACACTCCATACTTATGACTTCCACCTTTGGAAATTGCTATGATGATTCCTTGCACTTGGGGATTATCAAGCTCTTTTCTGGCGCCGTGCCGGGGAGCAATAGCGTGGGGTCAATATTTTTGTGTATGCTTGTTTGCTTTCTTCACTAAGTAGATTTTGTTTTCCCTTTTGTTTTCTTTAGTTGTGGGTGAAACAATTTTTTTTAAAAGAATGCAAAATACAAAAAAATTACTTGCCTCTTATGCCTAAAAACTTTTTCGAAAAGAGAAGTGATTGGAAGGTTATGCATTGGAGAAGTGAGGGTTGACCTTGAACACTTGTGTTCATGCTCATGGAAACAATGTAGAATTTTTCATGAAAGTTTCTCAAAAATAATTATCCCCTTGTATATATCCATTGTATTATAAAAATAATGTGCCAAAGTTTGGCTTTAGAATGTTTAAATTGCTTGTTTGGTGTGTGCAGCAGAAAAAATAGAAACTTTTTCTATAGTAATTGAATTTACATTTCTTACTGGACCGTGATAAAATCTTGAAATTTCTACACAGTACTGCTCTGGAAATTGTTTATTGTTTCCTAAATTTTAGAATTTTTGGAGTTACAGAAGTATACGAAGTTTCCAAATTGGTACAGACTGTCCTATTTTTGACAGATTTTGTTTTCTACGTGTTGTTCACTTATTTTGATGAATCTATGGGTAGTATCGGGGGGTATGAAACCATGGTGAAGTTGGAATACAGTAGATATAATGCTAATATGAAATTGGAATGAGTTTACAACAGTACCTAAAAGTAGTGATTTGCTTTATTATACTAACGGATCTCACAAGGTTTTTTGTTAAGTTTTGTGTGGATGACAATTGACTTGATTCTGTGCAAAAACAGAAACTTTTGCGTCCAGTAGCAGAATTTCTAAAATTCATTGGAACGTGATAAAATTATGAATTTTTTACACATGATTGATATACAAATTTTCTATGCTTTCCTAAATTTTCAGAATTTTTAGAGTTAGAGAAGTATGGTGGTTGTCCAGATCATTACAGACTGTTCTGTTTTTGACAGATTCTGTTTTCAATGCATAGTTTGCTTGTTTTCTAGTTTCTATGGCTTATATTGCTTAATATAAATTGTGGAAATGATAAGGTACAATAGGAATTATGTGGAAACAATTATGAATCTTGTCTTTGACTATACCCAAGTGAATGATTTGTCTTTATCATACTAACCCATCTCACGAAGTTCCGTTAAGTTTTGTGTGATTGAAATTTTCAAGTTTTGGGTGAGATATCGATATGAGGAGAATAAGGAGTAACAAGACCCTAAGCTTGGGGATGCCCAAGGCACCCCAAGGTAATATTCAAGGAATACTCAAGCAACTAAGCTTGGCAATGTCCCGGAAGGCATCTCCTCTTTCGTCTCCAACATTATTGGTAACCTTACTTGGAGCTATATTTTTTTCGTCACATGATATGAGTTTTGCTTGGAGCGTCATTTTTTTATTTGTACTTGCTTGCTGTTATTTAGAGTAATGTTCTTCATCTTCTAGTTCAATAAAAAGGTCAAGTATAGCCTTTACCATGCTTATTTTTCAAGTCTATATGTTGCTGTTTGAAAACAGAAAGTTTGTTGTTATGTTTTGAATATTGGTGAATAGTCAGAACATGATAAAATCTTGAAATTTTTACGCAGTAAGGTACAACAAAGTTTCTACAGTGTGGTTGAAAGATCATGGATGTCGCCTAGAGGGGGGTGAATAGGCACTTTAAAATAATTACGGTTGAGGCTTGAACAAATGCAGAATAAACCTAGCGGTTAATTTGTCAAGCACAAAACCTACAACAACTAGGCTCACCTATGTGCACCAACAACTTATGCTAAGCAAGAAAAACTACTTAGGTGATAGCAAGATATATGACAAGAAACAATATGGCTATCACAAAGTAAAGTGCATAAGTAAAGGGCTCGGGTAAGAGATAATCGAGGCACGCGGAGACGACGATGTATCCCGAAGTTCACACCCTTGCGGATGCTAATCTCCGTTTGGAGCGGTGTGGAGGCACAATGCTCCCCAAGAAGCCACTAGGGCCACCGTAATCTCCTCACGCCCTCGCACAATGTAAGATGCCATGATTCCACTAAGGGACCCTTGAGGGCGGTCACCGAACCCGTACAAATGGCAACCCTTGAGGGCGGTCACCGAACCCGTACACTTTGGCAACCCTTGGGGCGGTCACCGGAACCCGTCAAATTGCTCGGGGTGATCTCCACAACCTAATTGGAGACCCCGACGCTTGCCCGGAGCTTTACACCACAATGATTGAGCTCCGAACACCACCAACCGTGTAGGGCGCCCAAGCACCCAAGAGGAACAAGCTCAAGGGTACCAAGCACCCAAGAGTAATAAGCTTCTCAACTTGTAACTTCCACGTATCACCATGGAGAACTCAAACCGATGCACCAAATGCAATGGCAAGGGCACACGGAGTGCCCAAGTCCTTCTCTCTCAAATCCCATCGAAGCAACTAATGCTAGGGAGGAAAATGAGAGGAAGAACAAGAAGGAGAACACCAAGAACTCCAAGATCTAGATCCAAGGGGTTCCCCTCACATAGAGGAGAAAGTGATTGGTGGAAATGTGGATCTAGATCTCCTCTCTCTTTTCCCTCAAAAACTAGCAAGAATCCATGGAGGGATTGAGAGTTAGCAAGCCCGAAGAAGGTCAACAATGGGGGAAGAACACGAGCTCAAAGGATTAGGTTCATTGGGGAAGAAGACCCCCTTTTATAGGTGGGGAAAAATCCAACCGTTATGGTCACAGCCCGCACCGAGCGGTACTACCGCTCCAAGGAGCGATACTACCACTAGGGCGGTAGTAGCCCTTTGAAACACAACAGCGAGGAGGCAAAAAAAGCCAGAAGAACCGTCGGAGCGGTAGTACCACTTGACCTCACGGTACTACCGCTAGGGGTAGCGGTACTACTGCTAAGGGTAGCGGTACTACTGCTTGCGAGCGGTACTAAAAAATTACATCCGTGCCTACCACCGCTGGACTTGTGACGAGTTTTTGGTCCCGAGCGGAAGTAGCCACGATAGTACTGCTCCAAGCGGTAGTACCGCTCCCAAAAGCGGTAGTAAAAAATTACATCTGCTCCTGTCCGCGTAGTACCGCTACAGCCTTTTCAGAACACCAAAACTGACACAACTTCTGCAAACGGACTCCGAATTCGACGAAACCAAGTTTGTTGGAAAGCTAGCGACAAGGGCTAACACAATCTTGATAGAAATACCAATAAGAAGCAAATGAGAAAAGGCCCAAAAGAAAATGGTGAGAACCCTTCCTCGGATAAGACCGGTAAAACCTCCAACATCGAAAACATCATAGAAGACGCATGCAAACTCCGTTTTCGATGAACTCAAGCTTGTCATCAAGATGACCATAAGCTCTAGGACTCACAAAGAGAACCAAACAAGAACCAAGAAACATGATGCAAGGATGCAATGGTTTGAGCTCTCGACGAACGATACGATCAAGCTACTCACTTGAGAGCCCCCCTTGATAGTACGGCTATCGATCCTATAACCCGGTCTCCCAACTACCACCATGAGACCGGTAAAATAGAAAACCTATCAAGGGCAAACCTTTGCCTTGCACATGGTCCACTTGAGCTAGATGATGACGATCTTGACTCCCTCAAGTTGGACCACCTTTCTTGATTGCGTTGGCTCGATGAAGACTAGATGATTACTCCCCCATAGTCCACTATGGGTGAGCCACTCTTCGGCACATCTTCACAGGTCCATTGTCACCACAATGGACGGCAAGCTTCAAGCACTTGATCTCTTCGTGATGCTCCACTTGAACTTGCACACGACAATCTTGATGACGATCACCACTTGATGTCATCCTCTCCATGGGTTGAGTGATATCTTCCTCTTGACGCAAGCCCATGAACACGTACCTAACCCCACATAGAACTCTCACATAGACCATGGGTTAGTACACAAAGCACAATGGACAATGCTTACCATACCATGGGCTCACTTGATCCCTCTCGGTACATCTTCTATGCTTTGTGAGTTGATCAACTTGATTCACTCTTGACTTAGTCTTGATCAACCTAGAATCTTTCCAACTCTCTTCATTAGGATGATGTCTTGAAGGTAAACATGAATGGTCACACAATCTTCTTCTTCAAGACATGCTTGCAATAACCTCAACTCTCACATGACCAATCTTTGGATAATTCCTTAATAGCACCTTGGTCAACACAAACTCTCCTTGAAACCAACACATGTACTCCAAGAAAATCCTATGGACAAAACCTTCAAATATAACTCAAGGCAACCATTTGTCCATAGAGATTGTCGTCAATTACCAAAACCAAACATGGGGGCACCACATGTTCTTTCAATCTCCCACATTTTGGTAATTGATGACAATCACTTTCAAGAGAGTTTATATAAGGAATTATGCATCACCATGCAATGCAACAACCAATGATGCATGAGTAAGAGATGCAAATGCTTAGGAACAAAACCAAAGCAAGAGGAGAGAATTCTCTAAACTTCTCCACAAAACTCTCGGAAACTTCTCCCCCATTGGCATCGATTGCCAAAATGGGAGAAAAGCTTAGAAGGCCAATATAAATTGTGTTCCTCCATTATTTGTGTATTTCTCAACAAGAGAGTGGAATGCAATACACAAGTTTGACGGTAAATACTCAGAGAAAAACAAACTATATTTTGGCCCAAAGTTTACAAAAGAAAGATATGCCACAAAGACATAAGAAAGAGAGAAACAAGCAAACAAGCAATCAAAAGATACCAATTGAAGCAAGCAATCAATGGATATCAATTGAGCCAACTAGACCAATGATCCTATGTGCCACATGAATGAAATAAATTATGATATGAGCAAAGGAGTGTTCTAGAGAAACTAGAGAAGCTCCCCATGATTTGTGCACAATTTAGTTTTGTAACTGGATACAACGAGCACAAAATAGGATCGTCACTCCCCCAAGATCAATAGAACCTCACGACAAGTGCAAGAGAGCAACAGAGTGTTCTAAAGACACTAGTGAAGCTCTCCATGATTTGTGCACTTCTTACAATATTTGCATTAGGATACCGAGTGCACAAAATAGGATCATCACTCCCCGAAAATCAATAGAAACTCACAACAAGTGCAAGTGAGCATATAGCAAACAAAGCCTAGCACTTGCAACAAACAAATGGTTGAGCAACATATAAAAGAGGCAACTTAAGAGTAGGCTCAACCAAAATGATGTGTGTGAGTCATGGCAAAGCACTTGAGAAGACTAATGTACGAATGAGCATTAAGCATCAACATAGTCTTGGATAGTGGAGATACAAGGTGCATGAAATGTCCTCCCCACACACACCAAGCAAAAGGGTTCACAAGCACACTAAAAATGCAAAATGAATAACCAACACTTGTGACAACCCATGGTGAAGATAGAAGATGAAAGCCTCATCAAGACAAGGGATGCCGATTAAGATGGCAAAAGCCTCGTAGAGATAAGCATGAGGAAAATAATCTTCACCACACAGGAGTGCATCAGGATGCAACGAGATAAGACATGCACTCAAGGCAAAAGCTTTCACGGAGCCACCAAAGAAATAACAAGAAAGACAAGGTGGACATGAAAGAAAGGATATCATCTAGAGATGTAATTTCTCTCAAGTGTATAAGGTTCTAGGTAGACGAGATCATGATGATATATATCTACAAAGAAGGATGTACACCCGAAATAGTTACAACACGAAGGAACAAGATATCCAAAAGGAAGTCATAGATATACCAATAAGATATTTGCTTGGAAGCATAGCACATGGCTAGATATGGTCTTATTGTACATAAATGAATTCCTACCACACAACCATCAAAGACATCACAACTAGCAACAAGAGATCATTGTTGGGATGCTTTGAGAAAGGAAACAAGTATCACAAGAGAGAATGTATAACAAGCCATGATACAACCTACACAAGGTTGATGCAAGAAATGTGTGCATGAAGTATATGAAGATACTTGTTATCGAGTTAACATTGGAAGGATGTAGTAGATACCAATTGAAGGTACAAAGTAGTTCATTGATCATCCTAGATTGACTCCAAAAAAGCACATGGTGACAACACCTTCCTTGTGAGTGAGCCGAGCATCCAATGCATCTCCAATTGTTCCTAGAACAACAACACAAACAAAATGGTACCCAAACTCATTGGGACAAAAGAGTTAGAAACACCAACAATACATAGGATAAACTCCACATAAATATGTGCATATAGATATGGAAATGAAATTCATGCACATCTCATCCAATTTGAGACTTGGTGGAGTTTCCCCTATATATTGGGTCAAAGAGAGAAAGCATGCCACGGAAACTACATGAAGTTAATATGCATGCTCAAGACTTTCAAGAACCGATACCAAAATATAAGGAAATACCAAGTGAAAAGAATACCAAATGGAGAAATCATCACTTGGAAGATATCATTAAAAGATACATCAAGGAATGAGATATCCATTGGAACCCACAAAATGATATCAAACTCCCAAAAGAGAGGATGTTCCAAACAAACCAAGCTCTCTACAAAGTTTCATGATGGCACAAGTACCAAAAACAAATGGCTTGCCGTCCACCAACACACAATTAAAATGGATCACAAGTTTAATGTTTTATAGAAAATAGGATAGCTCCCCCATAATGTGATACCAATTAAAGAAAACTTAACAAGAGGCAAAAAGAGGATCCAACAAGAGATAGTTAATGGACTATTTAGAATTTGAATTTCTCATGAGAAGACATACCACATAGTGACTAGATAAACTTGCAATATCAATACTAGGTGCTATTCCTCATGTAAGCACATTTATGGGACCGTGAGGTGCACAAAGCACATCACTCCCCCAAAATGGGATGTTCCATTAATCTCTCACAAGAGCCAACTAACATACAAACAAGATGCGCAAAGGCTCAACGCACTACACACACGTACATGATGTGCAAACCAACACACACATACTTGATTACTCAAGATAAGCAAATTGGAGGCGCAACATATACAACCACATGCAAGGAACAAAACCAAAACATGCAAAGGGGCAAGTAACTTTAGATGTAAACAATTTAAGTACAAGTTACCGGAAGGAGGCACATTGGATCTAGAATAGAAACTTGATAACCCAATTGACTTGGCTTGAGACAATAAGAATGATGAAGTCCCCTTAAATCTTCATAATGTAGCCAAGTCTCCAATGCCCTCCAACAACACCTATTGATCAAGTTTGAGCTAGTTGGTCCCCAACCAAGTTGGGTCCTAAGAGGTTAGTCACAATAGGCTTGGCTACCCCAAATGGTTCTTTTCTTGACACCACTTTGAGCACCAACAAATTTGGCAAACACATGGCCAACATTATCCTTCCGAAGAGAATAGATATCATCAATAATAATTGGGTTGGATAAGTTACCACTAGTGCATGAAGCGGCGAGGTGACCTTTCTCACGACATAAGTAGCAACGTCTACTCTTCACTTTCTTCTCACTTAATTTCTCAACTTGAGGATTCTTGGGAAGAGGACTTTCTTCAACTCGTGGTTGAGCATGAGATCGAACTTGTGGCCGCTTCCCTTGTTGCTTGTCACTAATGGCCTTCTTCTTCAATGGGCAAGATCTAACATGATGCCCTTCTACTTTGCACTTGAAGCAAACAATCTTGGCCGAATTCTTGACTTGTTCTTGGCCCTTATTTTTGTTCATCTTGGACTTCTTCTTCTTGTTGGAGTTGAATCCAAGTCCACCTTTGTCATTGGGGGATTTTTGCACTCTCAAGATGTTGTTGAGTGTAAATTTCCCTTCATGACTCTTTTCCAAGTCTTTCTTCAAAAAGTGACTTGGGCCTTGAGCTCTTTGATTTCCTCTACATGGTTAGTCTCAACACAAGCACTAGAGGAAGTATAAGCTTCATCATTGGAGCAACAAGGCAAGGAAAGCAATTCATCACAAGATCTACCAATATGCATATACGAATTACGAGGACTAGCACAAGGCAATATAGCATTTTGACTAAAAGTAGTGCTAATGTCCACATGAGGCTCACTAGATGTTACCTTAGCAATCATAGCCTCATGAGCTATTTTTAGCACATTATGGGATACAAGAAGATCATCATGAGAGCTAGAAAGCTTTTCATGACTTTCTTCCAATTTCCCATAATTGCTAGATAGCAACTCAAGTTGAGCCCTTAGCTCAACATTCTCCTTTAAAATGGATGCTTCACAAGAAATAGAGTTAGTAGCACAAGCATCATCATTAACAACAAGAGGAGAAGGCAACTTGGCAAGCTATTTTAAATAAGAAGCTTCAAGTTGAGCATGAGACTCGGTGAGTTTGATGAGCTCACCCTTGATGACCCTTGAGCCGTTTTCGAGGTGCTCAAAATCCTCAAGGAGTCTAGAATGAGCAACTTCAAGCTTAGCATTTTTAGTTTCAAAAACATTGGCCACCTCAAGAGCTCTATCATGAGATTCCTTCACTCTAGATAACTCTAGAGCAAAAGTCTTCTCAAGAGATTCCTTGGTGGTTTGTTCAAGTTCAAGAGCTTGAGAGAGGTTCGCAATCTCATTAGCGTAATCACGCTCGTGACCTTACATTTTATCAATGGTGACCTCATGCTCCTCAAGACGAGATTCCAACTCATCAATATATTTCTTGCTCTCAATAGCAATAGACATGATTTCCATGAAGTTGGAACGAGCAATTTTATTCTTAAGAAGAGCTTTAAAAATTATTTCCCCCTTAACTTTTAAGGGGGCAACATCATCATTCTCTTCATCATAATCGACATCATCATCACTCTTGCCATCATCAATATTATCACAAGATATATTGTGATTCAAAGTGGGAGATACCTTTGAAGCCTTGGCCATAAGGCAAAAAGCAATAGATGATGATGTGGGATCCCTTGAAGCACCATTCAAGCCCACATCTTGTTCCATGGAGTGTTGGGTTTCCTCTACATTGTTAGCACAACAACTCGAGGAAATACATGCATTTTTATCATGCCAACAAGACATAGCAAGCATATCATCATGAGATTTAGTCAAGCAATTTGTACATGATATGCAAGGACTATCAACACAAGCATGTGAAACATTTGGAGTGCTCGAAGTGCTAGAGTCCAAAGATGAAGCATCGCAACAAGAAAGTGATGAAGGATTATCAAAACTAAGCCCACTATCATCATTGCAATGAACACCACTACTCACCATGTCATTACCTTGTGGCAAACCACATGTAGGTGAAGTAGAAGAAGTTGAGAACACAACACGACCGGAGGTGGAGGGAGAACAATCATCCCCACAAAACTTGGACACGCCATATTTATCTTGAAGCTTTGTCCACAACTCATGAGCATCCCGGAAAGGCATGAGTTGAAATATAACTATATTGCTCAAAGCATCGAAAAGAATATTATAAGCTTGAGCATTGAGATAAGAGTTTTTCTCATCCTCTAAAGATAATCTTTGGGGATCTTTTGGAGGAGAAAAACCCCATATCTACAATTCGCTCTAAATTTGGGTCCATGACCCTAAAGAGATTAAGCATGCGAATTACCCAAACATCAAAATTTGTGTCATCGAAACTAAGTGTGTCACGGAATCCTAATCCCCTAGTCGACATCTTTACTCTCTAGGTGGTTAAGCCTAACAAAGAGAGACGAGGCTCTGATACCAATTGAAAGATCGTGGATGTCGCCTAGAGGGGGGGTGAATAGGCGCTTTAAAATAATTACGGTTGAGGCTTGAACAAATGCGGAATAAACCTAGCGGTTAATTTGTCAAGCACAAAACCTACAACAACTAGGCTCACCTATGTGCACCAACAACTTATGCTAAGCAAGAAAAACTACTTAGGTGATAGCAAGATATATGACAAGAAACAATATGGCTATCACAAAGTAAAGTGCATAAGTAAAGGGCTCGGGTAAGAGATAACCGAGTCACGCGGAGATGACGATGTATCCCGAAGTTCACACCCTTGCGGATGCTAATCTCCGTTTGGAGCGGTGTGGAGGCACAATGCTCCCCAAGAAGCCACTAGGGCCACCATAATCTCCTCACGCCCTCGCACAATGCAAGATGCCGTGATTCCACTAAGGGACCCTTGAGGGCGGTCACCGAACCCGTACAAATGGCAACCCATGGGGGCGGTCACCGAACCTGTACACTTTGGCAACCCTTGGGGGCGGTCACCGGAACCTGTCAAATTGCTCGGGGCGATCTCCACAACCTAATTGGAGACCCCGACGCTTGCCCGGAGCTTTACACCACAATGATTGAGCTCCGAACACCACCAACCGTCTAGGGCGCCCAAGCACCCAAGAGGAACAAGCTCAAGGGTACCAAGCACCCAAGAGTAATAAGCTTCTCAACTTGTAACTTCCACGTATCACCATGGAGAACTCAAACCGATGCACCAAATGCAATGGCAAGGGCACACGGAGTTCCCAAGTCCTTCTCTCTCAAATCCCACCGAAGCAACTAATGCTAGGGAGGAAAATGAGAGGAAGAACAAGAAGGAGAACACCAAGAACTCCAAGATCTAGATCCAAGGGGTTCCCCTCACATAGAGGAGAAAGTGATTGGTGGAAATGTGGATCTAGATCTCCTCTCTCTTTTCCCTCAAAAACTAGCAAGAATCCATGGAGGGATTGAGAGTTAGCAAGCCCGAAGAAGGTC
Organism: Triticum aestivum; assembly: GCF_018294505.1. Classification (NCBI taxonomy): domain Eukaryota; kingdom Viridiplantae; phylum Streptophyta; class Magnoliopsida; order Poales; family Poaceae; genus Triticum; species Triticum aestivum. The sequence continues at coordinate 63,608,355 of NC_057808.1, read as the reverse complement.
AACAATGGGGGAAGAACACGAGCTCAAAGGATTAGGTTCATTGGGGAAGAAGACCCCCTTTTATAGGTGGGGAAAAATCCAACCGTTATGGTCACAGCCCGCACCGAGCGGTACTACCGCTCCAAGGAGCGCTACTACCGCTCCAAGGAGCGCTACTACCGCTAGGGCGGTAGTAGCCCTTTGAAACACAACAGCGAGGAGGCAAAAAAAGCCAGAAGAACCATCGGAGCGGTAGTACCGATTGACCTCACGGTACTACCGCTAGGGGTAGCGGTACTACTGCTAAGGGTAGCGGTACTACTGCTTGCGAGCAGTACTAAAATATTACATCCGTGCCTACCACCGCTGGACTTGTGACGAGTTTTTGGTCCCGAGCGGAAGTAGCCACGGAAGTAGCCACGGTAGTACTGCTCCAAGCGGTAGTACCGCTCCCAAGAGCGGTAGTAAAAAATTACATCCGCTCTTGTCCACGGTAGTACCGCTGCAGCCTTTTCAGAACACCAAAACTGACACAACTTCTGCAGACGGACTCCGAATTCGACGAAACCAAGTTTGTTGGAAAGCTAGCGACAAGGTCTAACACAATCTTGATAGAAATACCAATAAGAAGAAAATCATAAAAGTCCCAAAAGAAAATGGTGAGAACCCTTCCTCGGATAAGACCGGTAAAACCTCCAACATCGAAAACATCATAGAAGACGCATGCAAACTCCGTTTTCGATGAACTCAAGCTTGTCATCAAGATGACCATAAGCTCTAAGACTCACAAAGAGAACCAAACAAGAACCAAGAAACATGATGCAAGGATGCAATGGTTTGAGCTCTCGACGAACGATACGATCAAGCTACTCACTTGAGAGCGCCCCTTGATAGTACGGCTATCGATCCTATAACCCCAGTCTCCCAACTACCACCAAGAGACCGGTAAAATAGAAAACATATCAAGGGCAAACCTTTGCCTTGCACATGGTCCACTTAAGCTAGATGATGACGATCTTGACTCCCTCAAGTTGGACCACCTTTCTTGATTGCGTTGGCTCGATGAAGACTAGATGATTACTCCCCCATAGTCCACTATGGGTGAGCCACTCTTCGGCACATCTTCACAAGTCCATTGTCACCACAATGGACGGCAAGCTTCAAGCACTTGATCTCTTCGTGATGCTCCACTTGAACTTGCACACGGCAATCCTGATGACGATCACCACTTGATGTCATCCTCTCCATGGGTTGAGTGATATCTGTTGGGGATCGTAGCAGAATTTTAAAATTTTCTACGCATCACCAAGATCCATCTATGGAGTTTACTAGCAACAAGAAGTAAGGAGTGCATCTACATACCCTTGTAGATCGCGAGCGGAAGCGTTCAAGTGAACGGGGTTGATGGAGTCGTACTCGTCGTGATCCAAATCACCGATGACCGAGTGCCGAACGGACGGCACCTCCGCGTTCAACACACGTACGGAGCAGCGACGTCTCCTCCTTCTTGATCCAGCAAGGGGGAAGGAGAGGTTGATGGAGATCCAGCAGCACGACGGCGTGGTAGTGGAAGTAGCGGGGATCCCGGCAGGCCTTCGCCAAGCGCAAGCGGGAGGGAGAGGTGTCACGGGAGGGAGAGGGAGGCGCCAGGGGCTGTGGTCCTGCTGCCCTCCCTCCCCCCCCCACTATTTATAGGGGTCCTGGGGGGCGTCGGCCCCCTGGAGATCCCATCTGAGGGGGGGGCGGCCAAGGGGGTGGCTTGCCCCCCAAGCCAAGTGGGGCGCCCCCCACCCCCAGGGTTTCCAACCCTAGGCGCAGGGGAGGCCCAAGGGGGGCGCACCAGCCCACCAGTGGCTGGTTCCCCTCCCCACTGCAGCCCATGGGGCCCTCCGGGACAGGTGGCCCCACCTGGTGGACCCCCGGGACCCTTCTGGTGGTCCCGGTACAATACCGATAACCCCCGAAACTTACCCGGTGGCCGAAACTGGACTTCCTATATATAATTCTTCACCTCCGGACCATTCCGGAACTCCACGTGACGTCCTGGATCTCAATCGAGACTCCGAACAACTTTTGGGTTTCCGCATACTAATATCTCTACAACCCTAGCGTCACCGAACCTTAAGTGTGTAGACCCTACGGGTTCGGGAGACATGCAGACATGACCGAGACGACTCTCCGGTCAATAACCAACAGCGGAATCTGGATACCCATGTTGGCTCCCACATGTTCCACGATGATCTCATTGGATGAACCACGATGTCGAGGATTCAATCAATCCCGTATACAATTCCCTTTGTCAATCGGTATGTTACTTGCCCGAGATTCGATCGTCGGTATCCCAATACCTTGTTCAATCTCGTTACCGGCAAGTCTCTTTACTCGTACCGTAATGCATGATCCCGTGGCTAACTCCTTAGTCACATTGAGCTCATTATGATGATGCATTACCGAGTGGGCCCAGAGATACCTCTCCGTCACACGGAGTGACAAATCCCAGTCTCGATCCGTGTCAACCCAACAGACACTTTCAGAGATACCTGTAGTGCACCTTTATAGTCACCCAGTTACGTTGTGACGTTTGGTACACCCAAAGCACTCCTACGGCATCCGGGAGTTACACGATCTCATGGTCTAAGGAAAAGATACTTGACATTGGAAAAGCTCTAGCAAACGAACTACACGATCTTTGCGCTATGCTTAGGATTGGGTCTTGTCCATCACATCATTCTCCTAATGATGTGATCCCGTTATCAATGACATCCAATGTCCATAGTCAGGAAACCATGACTATCTGTTGATCAACGAGCTAGTCAACTAGAGGCTCACTAGGGACATGTTGTGGTCTATGTATTCACACATGTATTACGATTTCCGGATAACACAATTATAGCATGAACAATAGACAATTATCATGAACAAGGAAATATAATAATAACCATTTTATTATTGCCTCTAGGGCATATTTCCAACAGTCTCCCACTTGCACTAGAGTCAATAATCTAGTTACATTGTGATGAATCGAACACCCATAGAGTTCTGGTGTTGATCATGTTTTGCTCTAGGGAGAGGTTTAGTCAACGGATCTGCTACATTCAGGTCCGTATGTACTTTACAAATATCTATGTCTCCATTTTGAACACTTTCACGAATGGAGTTGAAGCGACGCTTGATATGCCTGGTCTTCCTGTGAAACCTGGGCTCCTTGGCAAGGGCAATAGCTCCAGTGTTGTCACAGAAGAGAGTCATCGGGCCCGACGCATTGGGAATCACCCCTAGGTCGGTAATGAACTCCTTCATCCAGATTGCTTCCTGTGCTGCCTCTGAGGCCGCCATGTACTCCGCTTCACATGTAGATCCCGCCACGACGCTTTGCTTGCAACTGCACCAGCTTACTGCCCCTCCATTCAAAATATACACGTATCCGGTTTGTGACTTCGAGTCATCCAGATCTGTGTCGAAGCTAGCATCGACGTAACCCTTTACGACGTGCTCTTCGTCACCTCCATAAACGAGAAACATATCCTTAGTCCTCTTCAGGTACTTCAGGATATTCTTGACCGCTGTCCAGTGTTCCATGCCGGGATTACTTTGGTACCTTCCTACCAAACTTACGGCAAGGTTTACATCAGGTCTGGTACACAGCATGGCATACATAATAGACCCTATGGCCGAGGCATAGGGGATGACACTCATCTTTTCTCTATCTTCTGCCGTGGTCGGGCATTGAGCCATGCTCAATTGCACACCTTGCAATACAGGCAAGAACCCCTTCTTGGACTGATCCATATTGAACTTCTTCAATATCTTGTCAAGGTACGTACTCTGTGAAAGACCAATGAGGCGTCTTGATCTATCTCTATAGATCTTGATGCCTAATATATAAGCAGCTTCTCCAAGGTCCTTCATTGAAAAACACTTATTCAAATAGGCCTTTATACTTTCCAAGAATTCTATATCATTTCCCATCAATAGTATGTCATCCACATATAATATGAGAAATGCTACAGAGCTCCCACTCACTTTCTTGTAAACACAGGCTTCTCCATAAGTCTGTGTAAACCCAAACGCTTTGATCATCTCATCAAAGCGAATGTTCCAACTCCGAGATGCTTGCACCAGCCCATAGATTGAGCGCTGGAGCTTGCATACTTTGTCAGCATTCTTAGGATCGACAAAACCTTCCGGCTGCATCATATACAATTCTTCCTTAAGAAAGCCGTTAAGGAATGCCGTTTTGACGTCCATTTGCCATATCTCATAATCATAGAATGCGGCAATTGCTAACATGATTCGGACGGACTTCAGCTTCGCTACGGGTGAGAAAGTCTCATCGTAGTCAACCCCTTGAACTTGTCGATAACCCTTAGCGACAAGTCGAGCCTTATAGATGGTCACATTACCATCCGCGTCTGTCTTCTTCTTAAAGATCCATTTATTTTCTATGGCTCGCCGATCATCGGGCAAGTCAGTCAAAGTCCATACTTCGTTTTCATACATGGATCCTATCTCGGATTTCATGGCTTCTAGCCATTTGTCGGAATCTGGGCCCGCCATTGCTTCTTCATAGTTCGAAGGTTCACCGTTGTCTAACAACATGATTTCCAGGACAGGGTTGCCGTACCACTCTGGTGCGGAACGTGTCCTTGTGGACCTACGAAGTTCAGCAGTAACTTGATCCGAAGCTTCATGATCATCATCATTAACTTCCTCCCCAGTCGGTGTAGGCACCACAGGAACATCTTCCCGCGCTGCGCTACTTTCCGGTTCGGAAGGGGTGACTATCACCTCATCAAGTTCCACTTTCCTCCCACTTATTTCTTTCGAGAGAAACTCTTTCTCCAGAAAGGACCCGTTCTTGGCAACGAAGATCTTGCCTTCGGATCTGAGGTAGAAGGTATACCCAATAGTTTCCTTAGGGTATCCTATGAAGACGCATTTTTCCGATTTGGGTTCGAGCTTTTCAGGTTGAAGTTTCTTGACATAAGCATCGCATCCCCAAACTTTTAGAAACGACAGCTTAGGTTTCTTCCCAAACCATAATTCATACGGTGTCGTCTCAACGGATTTGACGGAGCCCTATTTAAAGTGAATGCGGCAGTCTCTAAAGCATAGCCCCAAAATGAGAGCGGTAGATCGGTAAGAGACATCATAGATCGCACCATATCCAATAGAGTGCGATTACGACGTTCGGACACACCGTTACGCTGAGGTGTTCCGGGCGGCGTGAGTTGTGAAACGATTCCACATTTCCTTAAGTGTGTGCCAAATTCGTGACTTAAATATTCTCCTCCACGATCTGATCGTAAGAACTTTATTTTCCTGTCACGTTGATTCTCAACCTCACTCTGAAATTCCTTTGAACTTTTCAAAGGTCTCAGACTTGTGTTTCATTAGGTAGACATACCCATATCTACTCAAGTCATCAGTGAGAGTGAGAACATAACGATAGCCTCCGCGAGCCTCAACACTCATCGGACCGCACACATCGGTATGTATGATTTCCAATAAGTTGGTTCCTCGCTCCATTGTTCCGGAGAACGGAGTCTTGGTCATCTTACCCATGAGGCATGGTTCGCACGTGTCAAATGATTCGTAATCAAGAGACTCCAAAAGTCCATCTGCATGGAGCTTCTTCATGCGCTTGACACCAATGTGACCAAGGCGGCAGTGCCACAAGTATGTGGGACTATCGTTATCAACTTTACATCTTTTGGTATTCACACTATGAATATGTGTAACATCACGTTCGAGATTCATTAAGAATAAACCATTGACCAGCGGGGCATGACCATAAAACATATCTCTCATATAAATAGAACAACCATTATTCTCGGATTTAAATGAGTAGCCATCTCGAATTAAACGAGATCCTGATACAATGTTCATGCTCAAAGCTGGCACTAAATAACAATTATTGAGGTTTAAAACTAATCCCGTAGGTAAATGCAGAGGTAGCGTGCCGACGGCGATCACATCGACCTTGGAACCATTCCCGACGCGCATCGTCACCTCGTCCTTCACCAGTCTCCGTTTATTCCGCAGCTCCTGTTTTGAGATACAAATATGACCAACCGCACCGGTATCAAATACCCAGGAGCTACTACGAGTACTCGTAAGGTACACATCAATTACATGTATATCACATATACCTTTGGTGTTGCCGGCCTTCTTGTCCGCTAAGTATTTGGGGCAGTTCCGCTTCCAGTGACCACTTCCCTTGCAATAAAAGCACTCAGTCTCAGGCTTGGGTCCATTCCTTGGCTTCTTCCCGGCAACTGGCTTACCGGGCGCGGCAACTCCCTTGACGTCTTTCTTGAAGTTCTTCTTACCCTTGCCTTTCTTGAACTTAGTGGTTTTATTCACCATCAACACTTGATGTTCCTTTTTGATCTCCACCTCCGCTGATTTCAGCATTGAATATACCTCAGGAATGGTCTTTTCCATCCCCTGCATATTGAAGTTCATCACAAAGCTCTTATAGCTCGGTGGAAGCGACTGAAGGATTCTGTCAATGACCGCGTCATCCGGGAGATTAACTCCCAGATGAGACAAGCGGTTGTGTAACCCAGACATTTTGAGTATGTGCTCACTGACAGAACTATTTTCCTCCATTTTACAACTGATGAACTTGTCGAAGACTTCATATCTCTTGACCCGGGCATGATCTTGGAAAACCATTTTCAGCTCTTCGAACATCTCATATGCTCCGTGTTTCTCAAAACGCTTTTGGAGCCCCGGTTCGAAGCTGTAAAGCATGCCGCACTGAACGTGGGATTAATCATCAGCACGTGACTGCCAAGTGTTCATAACGTCTTGGTTCTGTGGGATGGGTGCTTCACCTAGCGGTGCTTCTAGGACATAATCTTTCTTGGCAGCTATGAGGATGATCCTCAGGTTCCGGACCCAGTCCGTATAGTTGCTGCCATCATCTTTCAGCTTGGTTTTCTCTAGGAACGCGTTGAAGTTGAGGGCAACGTGGGCCATTTGATCTACAAGACATATTGTAAAGATTTTAGACTAAGTTCATGATAATTAAGTTCATCTAATCAAATTATTCAATGAACTCCCACTCAGATAGACATCCCTCTAGTCATCTAAGTGAAACATGATCCGAGTTAACTAGGCCGTGTCCGATCATCACGTGAGACGGACTAGTCAATATCGGTGAACATCTTCATGTTGATCGTATCTTCTATACGACTCATGCTCGACCTTTCGGTCTTCCGTGTTCCGAGGCCATGTCTGTACATGCTAGGCTCGTCAAGTCAACCTAAGTGTATTGCGTGTGTTCCGAGGCCATGTCTGTACATGCTAGGCTCGTCAACACCCGTTGTATGCGAACGTTAGAATCTATCACACCCGATCATCACGTGGTGCTTCGAAACAACGAACCTTCGCAACGGTGCACAGTTAGGGGGAACACTTTCTTGAAATTATTATAAGGGATCATCTTACTTACTACCATCGTTCTAAGCAAATAAGATGTAAAACATGATAAACATCACATGCAATCAAATAGTGACATGATATGGCCAATATCATTTTGCTCCTTTGATCTTCATCTTCGGGGCGCCATGATCATCTTCGTCACCGGCATGACACCATGATCTCCATCATCATGATCTCCATCATCGTGTCTTCATGAAGTTGTCACGCCAACGATTACTTCTACTTCTATGGCTAACGTGTTTAGCAATAAAGTAAAGTAATTTACATGGCGTTATTCAATGACACGCAGGTCATACAAAAAATAAAGACAACTCCTATGGCTCCTGCCGGTTGTCATACTCATCGACATGCAAGTCATGATTCCTATTACAAGAACATGATCAATCTCATACATCACATATATCTCACTCATCACATCCTTTTGGCCATATCACATCACAAGGCACATGCTGCAAAAACAAGTTAGACGTCCTCTAATTGTTGTTGCAAGTTTTTACGTGGCTTCTATAGGTTTCTAGCAAGAACATTTCTTACCTACGTAAAACCACAACGTGATATGCCAATTTCTATTTACCCTTCATAAGGACCCTTTTCATTGAATCCATTCCGACTAAAGTGGGAGAGACAGACACCCGCTAGCCACCTTATGCAACTAGTGCATGTCAGTCGGTGGAACCTGTCTCACGTAAGCGTACGTGTAAGGTCGGTCCGGGCCGCTTCATCCCACGATGCCGCCGAAACAAGATAATACTAGTAGTGGCAAGAAAAATTGACAACATCTACACCCACAACAATCTTGTGTTCTACTCGTGCATAGTAACTACGCATAAACCTGGCTCTGATACCACTGTTGGGGATCGTAGCAGAATTTTAAAATTTTCTACGCATCACCAAGATCCATCTATGGAGTTTACTAGCAACGAGAAGGAAGGAGTGCATCTATATACCCTTGTAGATCGCGAGCGGAAGCGTTCACGTGAACGGGGTTGATGGAGTCGTACTCGTCGTGATCCAAATCACCGATGACCGAGCGCCGAACGGACGGCACCTCCGCGTTCAACACACGTACGGAGCAGCAACGTCTCCTCCTTCTTGATCCAGCAAGGGGGAAGGAGAGGTTGATGGAGATCCAGCAGCACGACGGCGTGGTGGTGGAAGTAGCGGGGATCCCGGCAGGGCTTCGCCAAGCGCAAGCGGGAGGGAGAGGGAGGCGCCAGGGGCTGTGGTCCTGCTGCCCTCCCTCCCCCCACTATTTATAGGGGTCCTGGGGGGGCGCCGGCTTCCTGGAGATCCCATCTGAGGGGGGGCGGCGGCCAAGGGGGTGGCTTGCCCCCCAAGCCAAGTGGGGCGCCCCCCACCCCCAGGGTTTCCAACCCTTGGCGCAGGGGAGGCCCAAGGGGGGCGCACCAGCCCACCAGTGGCTGGTTCCCCTCCCCACTTCAGCCCATGGGGCCCTCCGGGACAGGTGGCCCCACCTGGTGGACACCCGGGACCCTTCCGGTGGTCCCGGTACAATACCGATAACCCCCGAAACTTTCCCGGTGGCCGAAACTGGACTTCCTATACATAATTCTTCACCTCCGGACCATTCTGGAACTCCTCGTGACGTCCGGGATCTCATCTGGGACTCCGAACAACTTTCGGGTTTCCGCATACTAATATCTCTACAACCCTAGCGTCACCGAACCTTAAGTGTGTAGACCCTACGGGTTCGGGAGACATGCAGACATGACCGAGACGACTCTCCGGTCAATAACCAACAGCGGGATCTGGATACCCATGTTGGCTCCCACATGTTCCACGATGATCTCATCGGATGAACCATGATGTCGAGGATTCAATCAATCCCGTATACAATTCCCTTTGTCAATCGGTATGTTACTTGCCCGAGATTCGATCATCGATATCCCAATACCTTGTTCAATCTCGTTACCGGCAAGTCTCTTTACTCATACCGTAATGCATGATCCCGTGGCTAACTCCTTAGTCACACTGAGCTCATTATGATGATGCATTACCGAGTGGGCCCAGAGATACCTCTCCGTCAGTGACAAATCCCAGTCTCGATCCGTGTCAACCCAACAGACACTTTCAGAGATACCTGTAGCGTACCTTTATAGTCACCCAATTATGTTGTGACATTTGGTACACCCAAAGCACTCCTACGGCATCCGGGAGTTACACGATCTCATGGTCTAAGGAAAAGATACTTGACATTGGAAAAGCTCTAGCAAACGAACTACACGATCTTTGCGCTATGCTTAGGATTGGGTCTCGTCCATCACATCATTCTCCTAATGATGTGATCCCGTTATCAATGACATCCAATGTCCATAGCCAGGAAACCATGACTATCTGTTGATCAACGAGCTAGTCAACTAGAGGCTCACTAGGACATGTTGTGGTCTATGTATTCACACATGTATTACGATATTCGGATAACACAATTATAGCATGAACAATAGACAATTATCATGAACAAGGAAATATAATAATAACCATTTTATTATTGCCTCTAGGGCATATTTCCAACAATATCTTCCTCTTGACGCAAGCCCATGAACACGTACCTAACCCCACATAGAACTCTGACATAGACCATGGGTTAGTACACAAAGCACAATGGACAATGCTTACCGTACCATGGGATCACTTGATCCCTCTCGGTACATCTTCTACGCTTTGTGAGTTGATCAACTTGATTCACTCTTGACTTAGTCTTGATCAACCTAGAATCTTTCCAACTCTCTTCATTTGGATGATGTCTTGAAGGTAAACATGAATGATCACACAATCTTCTTCTTCAAGACATGCTTGCAATAAGCTCAACTCTCACATGACCAATCTTTGGATAATTCCTTAATAGCACCTTGGTCAACACAAACTCTCCTTGAAACCAACACATGTACTCCAAGAAAAGCCTATGGACAAAACCTTCAAATATAACTCAAGGCAACCATTAGTCCATAGAGATTGTCGTCAATTACCAAAACCAAACGTTGGGGGCACCACATGTTCTTTCAGTGGTAATTTTTCAGAATTTTTGGAGTTAAAGAAGTACTGATTTTCTTGCATTCTTTACAGACTGTTCTGTTTAGACAGATTGCTGTTATGTTTGCATTATTTGCATATGTTTGCTTGTTTAATGATTATATTCGAGGATAGGAGTGTCAAATATGTAGAGGCATTTAGTATGTAAAATTATAAGTTTAGTAATTTTCTACATTAGAGAACGATAAGGTTTTGCATTCATTTATACTAACTTATCTCACGAGTTCTTATTGAGTTTTGTGTGGATGAAGTTTTCAAGATTTAGGGAAACCGTGATATAAAAGGAATTAATCAAGGAGACACAAAATCTCAAGCTTGGGGATGCCCAAGGCATCCCTAGTTAATATTTCAAGAAGTCTCAAGCATCTAAGCTTGGGGATGCCCCGGTAGGCATCCCACCTTTCTTCATCAACAATTATCGGGTAGCCTCGATTGATCCTAAGTTTTTTCTTCTTCACTTGATATGCGCTATCCTTAGAATGTCATTTTATTTTGCTTTGCTTGATGTTTGAATAAAATCGTTGGATCTGTAATCTTGAATGAGAGAGAGTCCTCACATGGATATTTAACTATTCATTGATCTTCACTTACATCTTTTTAGAGTAGTTTTGTCATTTACTCTCGTGCTTCACTTATATCCTATGAGTAAATGGTTGAATGAATTGAATATCATAAATCTGAAATTATATATGTTTTATATGCTTGTCCCATGGGGAGTAATGACTTCACATATAAGAAGTATAGGCGGTAAAATTTATTTAAATTTAGCAAGCATAGTATTGGTCACATGAACAATTCATGAAAGAATATTGAAGGAAGAGAGGTTTCACATATAAATATACTATCTTGGACATCTTCTATGCTTGTGAGCCCCATTAATTATTTTCAAACTTGAGCAAATTAGTTGAAGTTGGACAAGGAAGACAATGTAATGAGTTATGTTTGGGTATATTTGCATAGAAGTTATATTCATATGGATCCTCTAACATGTGGTGCTTGCTTAGGATCTTTTGCCAGCCAAAATTTTGTACTCAGTAGAGATACTACTTGTGCATCCAAAACCCTTAAACCCCGTTTCATGCCATGAGTGTCCACCATATCTACCTATGGATTGAATACGATCCTTCAAGTAAGTTGTCATCGGTGCAAAAAGCAATAAAAATTGCTCCTAAATATGTATGATCTTTTATTGTAAGGGAAAATAAGTGTTGTACGAACTTGTGATAGTAAAGAAATAAAAGCGACGAACTGCATAATAAAGGTTGCTATCACAAAGGGCAATACAACATGACGTTCCTCTGCATTAAGGGTTTGCACATCCAAAATTAAAAAGCGCATGACAACCTCTGCTTCCCTCTGTGAAGGGTCTATATTTTTACTTTCAAGTATTTACCTTTATGCAAGAGTCAATAATATTCCCTTTTATTTCAACCTCAATCATTCTTTAGTTGGCAAGCATCATGTGGTGGGGAAAGATCCAAGCATATATGGCCATTTAAATATATTTGATCATCAATTATTATTGTTGACAATTATCTATATGATAAATAAGCTGGGAGGTGAAACATTAAGCCCCTATCTTTCTCTGTGTTGAACGGATGCTATTTGTTCTAAAAGTATGCTTTGGGTGTTAGCAATCATAGAAGACTATATGATAGTTGATTATGTGGAATTTGCTAAATCAAGGCTCTTACATAGACCCTTCCTGAAGATAAGATGAATTGCAATTGTTTGGTGACTGATAACGTAGTTTGTTAGTTTTCAAGAAACTTTATGGTCTATAATTTAACATGTGAATAGCTTGTTACTTGACCATGAGATGTCTTATGAGATGAGCTACTGTTTATGGTATATAATGATGCTAGAAAAATGTTTGGGACTATCATTTATAAAACTTATGCACTATGCTAGCATTCACCCTTCATAAATTATTTCTTTTATCATTTACCTACTCGAGGACGAGCAGGAATTAAGCTTGGGGATGCTGATACGTCTCCAACGTATCTATAATTTATGAAGTATTCATGCCATGTTTACAACAATTTTATATGGTTTTGGTATGATCTGATTAGAACTAACCCGGACTGACGCTGTTTTCAGAAGAACTACCGTGGTGTCATTTTTTGTATAGAAATAAAAGTTCTCGGAATGGGCTGAAATTTTACGGTAATTTTTTGTGGACCAAAAGAGACCCCCGAAGCATCGAGGAAGGTCTAGAAGCTTCCCAAGGAAGCCACAAGCCAGGGGCGCGCCCTACCCCCCGGGAGGGTGCTCCCGGCTTGTCGCTGCCTCGTGGACCCCCTTGACGTGAGACCGACGCCAAAAATTCCTATAAATACCGAAAACCCCAGAAAGAAACCTAGATCGGAAGTTCCGCCGCCGCAAGCCTCTGTAGCCACGAAAAATCAATCTAGGCCCTCTCCGGCACCCTGCCGGAGGGGGCCATCATCACCGGAGGCCATGGAGGAGGATCCCGGAGGGGGCCATCATCACCATGGAGGCCAAGGACCAGAGGGAGAACCTCTCACCATCCAGGGGGAGGCCATGGAGGAGGAAGCACAAGGGGGAGACTCTCTCCTCCTCTCTCTCGGTGGCGCCGGAGTGCCGCCAAGGGAACCATCACCGCGGTGATCGTCTTCATCAACATCACCATCTTCATCACCATCCTCATCTCTTTTAAGCGGTCCACTCTCCCACACCTCGCTGTAATCCCTTACTTGAACATGGTGCTTTATGCCACATATTATGATCCAATGATGTGTTGCCATCCTATGATGTTTTGAGTAGATTTCTTTTGTCTTTTGGGTTGATTGATGATTTAGATTGGTTTGAGTTGTATGTTTTATTTTGGTGCTGTCCTATGGTGCCTTCTGTGCAGCGCACACATGAAGGATTCCCGCTGTAGGGTGTTGCAATACGTTCATGATTCGCTTATAGTGGGTTGCTAGAGTGACAGAAGCTTAAACCCGAGTAAGGGGGTTGTTGCGTATGGGATAAAGGGGACTTGATACTTTAATGCTACGGTTGGGTTTTACCTTAATGATCTTTAGTAGTTGCGGATGCTTGCTAGAGTCCAATCATAAGTGCAGATAATCCAAGTAGAGAAAGTATGTTAGCTTATGCCTTTCCCTCCTATAAAATTGCAATAATGATTACCGATCTTGTTAACAATTGCCTAGGACAATTCCGCACACCGTTCCATCATTATTCCACACTCACTATTTGTAATATATTGTGATATATTCTAACTTTATGATAACAACACCTATTTTTATATTTTAGTTCTCCGATATCATGCATAGCTATCCGCTTCATACCCACAACGTAGTTTTATTTCTCATTTCTAGATGAAAGCAAATGTTCGATGTACGTAGAGTCGTATCAGTGGCAGATAGGACTTGAGAGAATATTGATCTTACCTTTAGCTCCTTGTGGGTTCTCCACTCCATACTTATCACTTCCACCTTTTGAAATTGCTACGATGATTCCTTGCACTTGGGGATTATCAGACGGCGGCAGTGGCTGAGATCTGCGGCAGCGACACTCCCCTGCAGCGGCAAGAGGCGGCAGGCGCATTCCCCGGCGGCGGCGACTGCTTCTCCCTTTGTTCTTCGTCTCCGTCCAGCCCTCCTCGTCTCCGCCATGTCTCCCCCGACCTCGAAGCTGGTAAACTATCCCCTCCCGCTCCACCTCCTCTGTTATGTGTAGGTCGTTCGATATGAGCGTTTAGGATCGATAGCGCCATAGCTGACCGCATCATGGATGTCGCTTTGGTTGTGGATGAACTGACGAAGCTTCTAGTTCAGGCAGCATCGCTGATAGCTGTGGTTTAGGCCTGGATCCTGTTGGTCCATAAGAGAGCTGTTCGTCGGAATGTGAGACCTTGCATCCAGTATGGTCCAATGTTAATCCGGGATCAAGAGAGGATAGCGAATCAGAAGTACATCTACAACTGCAACGACACAGAGGCTCTGGTGGATGCTTCGAATGAAAAGAAAACCTTTTGCCAGGCTTGTGCAGACGTTTAGGAGCAGGGGGGGTTGCTAGAAGATAGCATCCACACCACTGTGGAGCAAGTTGCCATGTTCCTCCATGTTGTTGGTCATAACCAGAGGTTCGGGGTTGTACACAACACCTTCAGGAGATCAATGGAGACCATCTTCAGGTACTTCAAGCAAGTGTTGTATGCTGTTGGGGAGCTCAGAGGAGAGATGATCAGGTCACCAACTGGCCGGACTCCTACAAAGATTCGCACTAGCCCAAGATGGTATCCATACTTCAAGGTGAGCACTTGATATGTTCTTGTAGTTCATGCCCTAATATGTTGTTATTGTTCTGTAGTAGACTAACAGCATATTGTAATGCCATTCCAGAATTGCATTGGACCAATAGATGGTACTCATGTCACTGCAAGAATGCCTAGGTCACAAGCTGCAACATATAGAGGGAGGAAGCACTACACAAGGCAGAATGTGCTAACTGCTGTTGACTTTGATCTGAATTTCACATCTGTGTTGGCTGGCTGAGAAGGATCAACACATGATGCTAACATTCTCAGTGACAGCATGAGTCGTCATGATGGCATCAACATCCCTGATGAGACGTTCTACCTTGGAGATGCTAACTATGCATGTCGGCCAGGTGTTCTTCCACCCTTCAGAAAAACCAGGTACCATCTGAACGAGTTTGTTGGTAGGAACTATCCTAAGACTCCTCAGGAACTGTTCAATTTCAGACACTCCAACCTTAGCGTCACTGTTGAGAGGCCTTTGGAGCTTTGAAGAACAGGTTTAAGATCCTAGATCAGAAGCCATTCCACGCTTACCCTACCCAGGTGAAGCTTGTTCTTGCATGTTGCATCATTCACAACTGGATCCTGCAATGGGGAGTTGATGAATTTGTGTCGGAGGAGGAAGATGTGACTCCTGATGAGGTGATCAGCTCCTGCCATAGTGTGGAGGCGTTCGACAATGAAGCGTGGAAGAACAAAAGGTTGGAGTGGGCTCATGCAATGTGGGATAACAGAGACCAGACAAGAATCTGAAGCAGAAGAACAAGAGGAAGAAGAAAGAGGGAGCAGCAGAAGCGAGGAAGAGGAAGCACCTAGTTAGCATCATTGAACTGTCCTTATTCAGCCATATTGGCTCTTAATAAATTGTACTGTCATTTGCTAGTAGCTAGGATAAACTGTCATTTGTTTCCTAGCTAGGACAAAACAATGTTCAATATGTGTGGTAAGATCACCACTAGTGAGAAGTGGTGATCACATCTTTAGGCGTTTGCAACCAAACAACGTGTTGCTTGTTTACCAACAGCGACGCGTGCAACAAAACAGTGTGCTGACTAGTTGATTTCCTCATGCAGAAAGCCTAATGCAGGCAACCAAATTGCATGCAAACGTTGATTTTTAGCCTGCATTTGCCTAACCAAGCCCAACTGAGATAAGTATGCAAAATGCCTTAAAACATAGATGTAAACAAAACACGCCCATTATGGTCGAGGTTTTAGCCGTCATACCAACCATGCATCGGATCATTCGATCGGCACGGTATCTACTAACGATTTTCAGCGTAACTACGGAGGGGTGCTGTATGCGAGCCACGGGGCCGCTGTGACGGCAGGGAGTCCGTATGGCCGCAGGCAGGGTACCTGCCGGACGGCTCGCCGTCGCGTCCACGGCCCGGCGACCGA
This sequence comes from Triticum aestivum, assembly GCF_018294505.1. Lineage (NCBI taxonomy): Eukaryota > Viridiplantae > Streptophyta > Magnoliopsida > Poales > Poaceae > Triticum > Triticum aestivum. The sequence goes on along the minus strand of NC_057808.1, from coordinate 63,592,182 downwards.
GAAAGCTATACCATATCATCTCGGCTTTGGCTCTTCTCCGGTTCTCCCCTCCCCGTGATCCCCTCTGCGACGTTGCCTGCACTGCATGCATGGCTGCGTGATGCATGGTGATGGTGATTGGCACGTACAGCATAGCATGGAACTGTGTGGCCCATGCAGCAGATTCGCGGCATGCAGCTGGAGGCGGGGGATCCCAATGAAGCATACATAGAGATGCTGTGGCTGTGCTACTACATGTCTTGGCTCGTTCGGCTGATGGAGACGACGACCCGCCACCGCCGGCCGGGCCCCGGCCCCGGCGCCGGACGTGACTGATTGCGACCGCGGCGGTCGCTTCCGTTCATGGCTGCTGATGATCGGCTTGCTGCACAGGGTCCCGGCGCCGGCTGTGCATGTACTACGTAGGTCCACGCATGAGTAATGCTAGACCCACCTAAACTTAGGTGAGGTTTTTACCTAAAGGTTGATGTGGAGGTAGTTAATTGGATAAAGATTAGTGACTGGGGCCCACCCCATTTGAAATCAGGGGGAGAGGATTATAGTTACTTTACGTAGGCTGTTCGTAGATGGAGCATTATCGGTCCACGCACGCACCATCGCGGCCAGTTCCGACATGTCGCCGACCGGTGCCTCAAGGCCCAAATTGAGAGCTTATGGGCTTTATAGCTATCGGCAAACTGGATCTCGACGGTCTAGGCCGCGTAGGGACCCCAAAGCAAGCATGGGCAGCTCCAGCAAGAAAACTGGATGGTGTTCGTGCAATATCGGCAGCTTCGGGTTCCAACAAAACAGGCTAGTACTTTTTGAAAGGAAACAATACATTATGGCAAGAAATTTTATGAATTTTGAAGATTGTTTATAAACATTAGAAAATGTTCATGAATTTACCAAAAAAAGAGAATTTTAGGAAGTTCTACAATTTCAAAAATACCCTTGAATTTTAAAAAATGAAATGAAAGTTAATAAGTGTTTGCGAATTTTCAAAAAAATTCATCAACTTTAAGATATGTCCGGAAATCTTAAAATTTGTTGTATGGCAAAAAAATACATTGCTTAAATACGTTCGCGAATTTAAAAAACATTTGTAATTTTCTTAAAGTATTCAGGAATTATTAAAATGACCATGAATCTAAAAAAGGGGGAAATGAAAAGAACACCACAAAAGAAAAAAAATGAAAAATAGAAAGCCAAAGGAAAAAATGGGTGAAACTAGCTCACAGAACACAAAAAGGGAAAGAAAACCGAAAAAGGGCAAAGAATCTTCAAGCCATTTCCAAAACTGAACGGAACAACTTTATTTTCCGACAACCACAACCTAAATATAGCGTATTGTGGCAAACCAACCTGTGGTAGGATGGTTAGGAGAATAGTGGATCCCTAACCCACTAGAGTTCAAGTCCTAAAGTTGCTGGAGCTCGCATTTTCCTGAATTTATTTCAGGTCTTTCGGCTATATGTGTTCAGTGAGAGGAGACACTCCTGCCAATTGAAGGCATATAGGGCGACTCTATCAATCTCAAGATGATGTGTTGGCTTAGTTTCTCGGAAGTGTTCATAGCGATAGGGTGTGCGTGTGTTTAAAGAGATAAGTGTATATGTGTATACATGAACCTCTGCGTCTATATTGTGTGAAAAAATAGCGTATTGTGTCTCTAAGGGAGATAGCGGATTGTGTCTCAAGGCCCAATGCAGATTGATAACTTATGGGCTTTATATAGCCAACAAAGACAAATCATTGATCGGCCTAACTAGCATGTGAGCATTGTTCTAAAACAAAAGGCTAGGATTTTATTAAGGATCAACAAAAAACTACATGAGTCTCATGTCTGCTCGCCAAATCGTTGGCGATGTTGGCAAGCCAAAATATCGGCGAATGATTCCCTCGCCCGTGTTTCTGCCAATTGATTGGCGCAGAAGGAGGGAAAGCTAAGGCGGGGTTGGCATGCCAATTTTTTGGATCTGATCCAACGCCACCTCAAGGCCAGTCAATGACCAATTTTTTGGTTGGGCAACTCACGGCTCTAAACCAAACAACCCCCTATAGCGCCGAAACGAGAAACCGGCGCTCAAGCAGGTGGTAGCGGGCCGTTACCCATTAAGCTTCGCTCCCTTGCCTAGCTCAGTGTTCGTTTGCTCGCTCCACTCACCTTTCACGGTTCGATTTTTACTCTTGGCTAGTTGTGCTGCTGATTTCGAAAAAGACCAGCCATTGGTTTTTGTGATTTTTAAACTTTCTTGATATAAAAAGGGTCATGGGTTTATTAAAATGTTCGCCGATTTAGAAAAAAACTTCATGAGTTTGCAAATTTTACATAAATATGAAAAACAATTCATAAAAATTAAAAAAACCCAAATTTGGAAAGAGTTCAACATTTTGAAGAATACTGGTAAATTACAAGAAATTTCATGACTTTGACAAAAAGTTCATGAATATGAAAAAAATCACAAAAATTTAAAAATTTCATGAATTTTAGAAAATTTGAGATAACTTGAAAAAAGTTCATGAATTTGGAAAAATATTCGCTAATTTGGAAAAAAAATCACGAATTCTAAAAATATTTATGGATTTTTAAAGTTCAGGAATACAAAAAATGTTGATGAACTTTAAAAAAAATTTGAATCAACATTTTAAATTTTTTGAAAAAGTTCATGAATTTGAGAAAAATTCACAATGCAAAGGTTCATGAATTTTCTGAATTTTCACAAAACCTTGAAAGTTCATGAATTTGAAAAAAGATCCACGAATTGGACAAAGAGCCCCCGAATTCTGAATTAGTTCATGAATTCAAAACTGTTCATTAATTTTAAGAAGTTCCTGTACTCGAAAAAGATTGCTAATTTGAGAAAGAAAAAATATCAAAAAAGAAATATCAAAAAAATTCAAAAAGGAAAAAAATAGAAAAATAGACACACAGAAACAGAAAACCATAAAAAAGATTGGAAGCTTCACAAAACCGGACGGTGGAAATGCTTCCATAAATGAAAAAGTGAACCTACATGAGTCGTCTTATCTGCTACGTACATGTTGCGTGGGGTGTGCGCCAATTAGTAAATAAGCATATAAATGACACCTTTAGCGCCAAATAGGACTTGGGGGACCCGTCCACAGCTTTTTAAGCCCCAGGGAGGGTAGCCAGCGCTCACGTGCACCCCCTCATGCGCCAGCCCACGGAAAGGAGGCGAGCCCTCGCTCGTGACGTATTGTTTTCCCGGTTCACTGGTTGCGGTTGAATAGTCCATGAATTGACCATTGATCGTTGACTTAAAAAAGTGTTTTTTAGAAAAAAAATAAAATTTCGAAAACAATCATGGTTTTAAAAAATTGTTCACAAGTTATAAAAAATTCATGAACTTGGCAAAAGTTCAGAAACTCGAAAAAGTTGAAGGGTTCAAAAATAGGTTTCCGATTTGAAAAAAGTTCACGAACTCGAAAATGTTGACAAATTCGAAAAAGTTAACGGATCTAAAAAAAGTTCATCGACTTTGAAAAAAATTCATGAATTTTAATAAAACCGTGGACTTTGGGAAAAAAATCATGGATTTGGAAAAGTTCACAAATTGTAAAAATTTCGTGGATTTGGAAAAGGTTTATGGATTTGAATATATTCATGCATTTGGAAAGGGCTAACAGATTCAAAAAAGTTCTCAGTTTGAAAAAAGTCACTTGTTTTGAAAAGTAAGGATCAGGAATTTAAGAAAAAGTCATGAATTTTAAGATTTTTTTGAATTCTAAAAAGTTTGCACATTTAAAAAAGTAACAGAAAAAGAGAAATAGAAAAATAAAAAATCTGAATAAAAATCGTCCAGAAAACCAAAAAATGAAAAACGAAAAACTGGCCGGAAGCTTTCCGAAACCAGCGACCATAACTACGCTACCTATTAATGGACGGGTCGACATAATATCAATTGAAGCAGGGGTGTCGCATATGAAAAGCGCAATAACTAGCGCTACGAGCGCCGAATGTTGGCAAGCTAGCCTGTTGTCGTGAGAGAAAAGAAAACTAGCATGCGGCGATGAATTGTTGCTTGCACACACAGGCTTACACACAATCACACTTGGAATTCACCTGTCAAAACAATGTGTAGCTCTTAAGTGTTCTAAAAAGCTTGTAACCTAAATGGACTGACATTTGCATGGGATTTTCTAGTAGTCTGATTCTAGGCATGCTTCTATATAGAGTTGCCGATTGTTGGAAGTAGGACATCGATAGTGCAACCAAGATATTAAAGTTTTTTTTGCGGGGCATCAATTGAAGGAAATATGCCCTAGAGACAATAATAAAGTTGTTATTTATATTTCCTTATATCATGATACATGTTTATTATTCATGCTAGAATTGTATTAACCGGAAACTTGATACATGTGTGAATACATAGACAAAACAAGTGTCCCTAGTATGCCTCTACTAGACTAACTCGTTAATCAAAGATGGTTAAGTTTCTTGACCATAGACATGTGTTGTCATTTGATGAACAAGACCCATTCGTTAGCTTAGCATAATGATCGTTAAGTTTTATTGCTATTGCTTTCTTCATGACTTAAACATATTCCTCTGACTATGAGATTATGCAACTCCCGAATACCGGAGGAACACCTTGTGTGCTATCAAACGTCACAACATAACTGGGTGATTATAAAGATGCTCTATAGGTGTCTCCGAAGGTGTTTGTTGGGTTGGCATAGATCAAGATTAATAATTGTCACTCCAAGTATCGAAGAGGTATCTCTGGGCCCTCTCGGTAATGCACATCACTATAAGCCTTGCGAGCAATGTGACTAATGAGTTAGTTACGGGATGATGCATTACGGAACGAGTAAAGAGACTTGCCGGTAACGATATTGAACTAGGTATGATGATACCGACGATCGAATCTCGGGCAAGTAACATACCGATAACAAAGGGAATTACGTATGTTGTTATTGCGATTTGACTGATAAAGATCTTCGTAGAATATGTTGGAACCAATATGAGCATCCAGGTTCCGCTATTGGTTATTGATCGGAGATGTGTCTCGGTCATGTCTACTAGTTCTCGAACCCGCAGGGTCCGCACGCTTAACGTTCGATGATGATTTGTATTATGAGTTATGTGTTTTGGTGACCGAAGATTGTTCGGAGTCCCAGATAAGATCACGGACATGACGAGGAGTCTCAAAATGGTCGAGAGGTAAAGATTGATGTATTGGACGAAGGTATTCGGACACCGGAATGGTTTCGGGACGTTTCGGATATTTATCGGAGAACCGAGGGGTTACCGAAACCCCCCGGAGAAGTAATGGGCCTTCATGGGCCATAGGGGAGAGGGGAGGCAGCCCACAAGGGGTGGCCGCGCCCCCCTCCCATAGGGAGTCTGAATTGGACTAGGGGAGGGGGCGCGTGTTGGAAATATGCCCTAGAGGCAATAATAAATTGGTTATTATTATATTTCCTTGTTCATGATAATCGTCTATTATCCATGCTAGAATTGTATTGATAGGAAACTCAGATACATGTGTGGATACATAGACAAGACAATGTCCCTAGTAAGCCTCTAGTTGACTAGCTCGTTGATCAATAGATGGTTACGGTTTCCTGACCATGGACATTGGATGTCGTTGATAACGGGATCACATCATTAGGAGAATGATTTGATGGACAAGACCTAATCCTAAGCATAGCATAAAAGATCGTGTAGTTCGTTTGCTAGAGCTTTTCCAATGTCAAGTATCTTCCTTAGACCATGAGATCGTGCAACTCCCGGATACCGTAGGAGTGCTTTGGGTGTACCAAACGTCACAACGTAACTGGGTGACTATAAAGGTGCATTACTGGTATCTTCGAAAGTGTCTGTTGGGTTGGCACGGATCGAGACTGGGATTTGTCACTCCGTATGACGGAGAGGTATCTCTGGGCCCACTCGGTAGTGCATCATCATAATGAGCTCAATGTGACTAAGGAGTTAGCCACGGGATCATGCATTACGGTACGAGTAAAGTGACTTGCCGGTAACAAGATTGAACAAGGTATTGGGATACCGACGATCGAATCTCGGGCAAGTAACGTACCGATTGACAAAGGGAATTGTATACGGGATTGATTGAATCCTCGACATCGTGGTTCATCCGATGAGATCATCGTGGAACATGTGGGAGCCAACATGGGTATCCAGATCCCGCTGTTGGTTATTGACCGTTGAGGCGGCTCGGTCATGTCTGCATGTCTCCCGAACCCGTAGGGTCTACACACTTAAGGTTCGGTGACGCTAGGGTTGTAGAGATATTAGTATGCGGAAACCCGAAAGTTGTTCGGAGTCCCGGATGAGATCCCGGACGTCACGAGGAGTTCCGGAATGGTCCGGAGGTGAAGAATTATATATAGGAAGTCAAGTTTCGGCCCACCGGGAAAGTTTCGGGGGTCACCGGTAGTGTACCGGGACCACCGAAGGGTCCCGGGGGTCCATCGGGGGGGCCACCTATCCCGAGCGCCCCATGGGCTGAAGTGGAAGGGAACCAGCCCCTAGTGGGCTGGGGCGCCCCCATGGGCCTCCCCCTGCGCCTAGGGTTGGAAACCCTAGGGTGGGGGGCGCTCCCACCTGACTTGGGGGCAAGTTCCCCCCTGGCCGCCCACCCCCCCCCTTTAGATGGGACAAGGCCGGCGCCCCCTCCCAGGGGCCTATTATATTGGGGGGAGGGAGGCAGGCAGCATGACAGCCCCTGGCGCCTCCCTCTCCCCCTGCAACACCTCCCTCTCGCAGAAGCTTGGCGAAGCCCTGCCGAGACCCGCTACTTCCACACCACGCCGTCGTGCTGCTGGATCTCCATCAACCTCTCCTTCCCTTGCTGGATCAAGAAGGAGGAGACGTCGCCTGCTCCGTACGTGTGTTGAACGCGGAGGTGCCGTCCGTTCGGCACTCGGTCATCGGTGATTTGGATCACGGCGAGTACGACTCCATCAACCCCGTTCATTGGAACGCTTCGGTCGCGATCTACAAGGGTATGTAGATGCACTCCTTTCCCCTCGTTGCTAGTATACTCCATAGATGGATCTTGGTGATGCGTAGAAAATTTTTAAATTCTGCTACGATCCCCAACAGTGGCATCATGAGCCAGGCCTATGCGTAGTTACTATGCACGAGTAGAACACAAAGCAGTTGTGGGCGTTGATGTTGCCAATTCTTCTTGCCGTTACTAGTCTTATCTTGATTCGGCGGCATCGTGGGATGAAGCGGCCCGGACCGACCTTACACGTACTCTTACGTGAGACAGGTTCCACCGACTGACATGCACTAGTTGCATAAGGTGGCTAGCGGGTGTCTGTCTCTCCCACTTTAGTCGGATCGGATTCGATGAAAAGGGTCCTTATGAAGGGTAAATAGAAATTGGCATATCACGTTGTGGCTTTTGCGTAGGTAAGAAACGTTCTTGCTAGAAACCCATAGCAGCCACGTAAAACATGCAACAACAATTAGAGGACGTCTAACTTGTTTTTGCAGGGTATGCTATGTGATGTGATATGGCCAAAAAGGATGTGATGAATGATATATGTGATGTATGAGATTGATCATGTTCTTGTAATAGGAATCACGACTTGCATGTCGATGAGAATGACAACCGGCAGGAGCCATAGGAGTTGTCTTAATTTATTGTATGACCTGCGTGTCAATGAAAACGCCATGTAATTACTTTACTTTATTGCTAACCGTTAGCCATAGTAGTAGAAGTAATAGTTGGCGAGACAACTTCATGAAGACACAATGATGGAGATCATGATGATGGAGATCATGGTGTCATGCCGGTGACGAAGGTGATCATGCCGTGCCTCAAAGATGGAGATCAAAGGCGCAAGATGATATTGGCCATATCACGTCACTTTATGATTTGCATGTGATGTTTATCATGTTTACATCTTATTTGCTTAGAACGACGGTAGCATAAATAAGATGATCCCTCACTAAAATTTCAAGAGACGTGTTCCCCCTAACTGTGCACCGTTGCGAAGGTTCATTGTTTCGAAGCACCACGTGATGATCGGGTGTGATAGATTCTAACGTTCAAATACAACGGGTGTTGATGAGCCTAGCATGTACAGACATGGACTCGGAACACATGCGAAACACTTAGGTTGACTTGATGAGCCTAGCATGTACAGACATGGTCTCGGAACACAAGAGATCGAAAGGTCGAACATGAGTCGTATAGTAGATACGATCAACATGGAGATGTTCACCGATGATGACTAGTCCGTCTCACGTGATGATCGGACACGGCCTAGTTTGACTCGGATCATGTATCACTTAGATGACTAGAGGGATGTCTATCTGAGTGGGAGTTCATTAATCAGATGAACTTAATTATCATGAACATAGTCAGAAGGTCTTTGCAAATTATGTCATAGCTTGCGCTTTAGTTCTACTGGTTAAGATATGTTCCTAGAGAAAATTTAGTTGAAAGTTGGTAGTAGCAATTATGCGGACTGGGTCCGTAAACTGAGGATTGTCCTCATTGCTGCACAGAAGGCTTATGTCCTTAATGCACCGCTCGGTGTGCTGAACCTCAGCGTCGTCTGTAGATGTTGCGAAACATCTGACATACGCGTGTTGATGACTACGTGATAGTTCAGTGCGTAATGCTAACGGTTTAGAATTGTGGCACCAAAGACGGTTTTTGAAACGTCGCAGAACATATGAGATGTTCCGAAGACTGAAATTGGGATTTCGGACTAGTGCCCACGTCAAGAGGTATGAGACCTCTGACAAGTTTCTTAAGCCTGCAAACTGAGGGAGAAAAGCTCAATCGTTGAGCATGTGCTCAGATTGTCCGAGTACCACAATCGCTTGAATCGAGTGGGAGTTAATCTTCCAGATGAGATAGTGATGGTTCTCCATAGTCACTGCCACCAAGCTATTAGAGCTTCGTGATGAACTATAACATATCAGGGATAGATATGATGATCCTTGAGCAAATCGCGATGTTTGACACCGCGAAAGTAGAAATCAAGATGGAGCATCAATTCTTGATGGTTAGTAAAACCAACCACTAGTATCTAGAAGGGCAAGGGAAAGAAGGGGTACTTCATGAAACAGCAAATCATTTGCTGCTCTAGCGAAGAATCCCAAAGTTAAACCCAAACCCGAGACTAAGTGCTCCTGTAATGAGCGGAACGGTCACTGAAGCAGAACTACCCTAGATACTTGGTAGATGAGAAGACAGGCAAGGTCGACCGAAGTATATTGGATATACATTAAATGAATGTGTACTTTACTAGTACTCCTAGCAGCACCAGGGTATTAGATACCGGTTCGGTTGCTAAGTGTTAGTAACTCGAAATAAAAGCTGCGGAATAAACGGAGACTAGCTAAAGGTGAGATGACGATATGTGTTGGAAGTGTTTCCAAGGTTGATGTGATCAAGCATCGCATGCTCCCTCTACCATCGAGATTTGGTGTTTGCGTTGAGCATGATTGGATTATGTTTATCGCAATACGGTTATTCATTTAAGGAGAATAATGGTTACTCTATTTATTTGAATAATACCTTCAATGGTCTTGCACCTAAAATGAATCTCGATCGTAGTGATACACATGTTCGTGCCAAAAGATATAAAATAGTAATGATAGTTCCACATACTTGTGGCACTGCCATTTGAGTCATATTGGTATAGAACGCATGAAGAAGCTCCATGTAGATGGATCTTTGGACTCACTCGTTTTTGAAAAGATTGAGACATGCGAACCATGTCTATTGGTATATATGCATGAAGAAACTCCATGCAAATGGATCGTTTGTACTCACTTGATTTTGAATCACTTGAGACATGCAAATCATACCACATGGGCAAGATGACTGAAAGGCCTCGTTTTCAGTAAGATGGAACAAGAGAGCAACTTATTGGAAGTAATACATTTTGATGTATGCAGTCCAATGAGTGCTGAGGCATGCAGTGGATATCGTTATGTTCTTACTTCACAGATGATTTGAGTAGATGCTGAGAATATTTACTTGATGAAACACAAGTCTGAATTATTGAAAGGTTCAAGTAATTTCAGAGTGAAGTTGAAGATCGTCGTGACAAGAGGATAAAATGTCTATGATATGATCATAGAGATATCTGAGTTACGAGTTTGGCACACAATTAAGAAATTGTGGAAATTGTTTCGCGACTAATACCTCCTGGAACACCATATTGTGATGGTGTGTCCGAACATCATAACTGCACCCTATTGGATATGGTGCATACCATGATGTCTCTTATCGAATTACCACTATCGTTTATGGGTTAGGCATTAGAGATAACTGCATTCACTTTAAAAGGGGCACCACGCAATTCCGTTGAGACGACACCGTTTAGAGAAACCTAAGTTGTCATTTCTTAAAAGATTGGGGCTGCGATGCTTATGTGAAAGAGTTTCAAGCTGATAAGCTCGAACCCAAAGCGGATAAATGCATCTTCATAGAAAACCCAAAACAGTTGGGTATACCTCCTATTTCAGATCTGGAAGCAAAAGTAATTGCTTCTAGAAACGAGTCCTTTCTCGAGGAAAAGTTTCTCTCGAAAGAATTGAGTGGGAGGATGGTGGAGACTTGATGAGGTTATTGAACCATAACTTCAACTAGTGTGTAGCAGGGCACAGGAAGTTGTTCCTTGTGGCACCTACACCAATTGAAGTGGAAGCTTATGATAGTGATCATGAAACTTCGGATCAAGTCACTACCAAACCTCGTAGGTCGACAAGGATATGTACTACTCCTGAGTGGTACGGTAATCCTGTCTTGGAAGTCATGTTGCTAGACAACAATGAACCTACGAGCTATGGAGAAGCGATGGTGGGCCCATATTCCGACAAATGGTTAGAAACCATGAAATCCGAGATAGGATCCATGTATCAGAACAAAGCATGGACTTTGGTGAACTTGCCCGATGATCGGCAAGCCATTGAGATAAATGGATCTTTAAGAAGAAGACGGACATGGACGGTAATGTTACCGTCTATGAAGCTCGACTTGTGGCAAAGAGTATTTTCACAAGTTCAAGGAGTTGACTACGATGAGATTCTCTCATCCGTAGCGATGCTTAAGTCCGTCGGAATCATGTTAGCATTAGCTGCATTTATGAAATCTGGCAGATGGATGTCAAAAACAAGTTTCCTTACCAGTTTTCGTAAGGAAAGGTTGTATGTGATACAATCAGAAAGGTTTTGTCGATCCTAAGGATGCTAAAAGGTATGCTAGCTCCAGCGATCCTTCCATGGACTAGAGCAAGCATCTCGGAGTCAGAATATACGCTTTGATGGAGTGATCAAAGTTTTGGGTTTATACAAAGTTTGTTAGAAACTTGTATTTACAATAAAGTGAGTGGGAGCGCTACAACATTTCTGATAAGTATATGTGAATGACATATTGTTGATCCGAAATGATGTAAAATTTCTGGAAAGCATAAAGGGTTGTTTGAAAGGAGTTTTTCAAAGGAAGACCTGGATAAAGCTGCTTACATATTGGGCATCAAGATCTATAGAGATAGATCAAGACGCCTGATGATACTTTCAAAGAACGCACACCTTGACATGATTTTGAAAGAGTTCAAAATAGATCAGCAAAGAAGGAGTTCTTGGCTGTGTTACAAGGTGTGAGTATTGAGTAAGACTCAAGACCTGACCACAGCAGAAGAGAGAGAAAGGACGAAGGTCGTCCCCTATGCTTTAGACGTAGGCTCTACAGTATGCTATGCTGTGTACCGCACATGAAGTGTGCCTTGCCATGAGTTGGTCAAGGGGTACAATAGTGATCCGGGAATGGATCACATGACAGCGGTCGAACTTATCCTTAGTATCTAGTGGACTAAGGAATTTTCTCGATTATGGAGGTGAAAAGGAGTTCGTCGTAAAGGGTTACGTCGATGCGAACTTTGGACACTAATCCGGATGACTCTGAGTAGTAAACCGGATTCGTATAGTAGAGCAGTTATTTGAAATGGCTCCAAGTAGCGCGTGGTAGCATCCACAAGATGACATAGATATTCGTAAAGCACACACGGATCTGAAAGGTTCAGACCCGTTGACTAATAACCTCTCTCACAAGCATAACATGATCAAACCAGAACTCATTAAGTGTTAATCACATAGTGATGTGAACTAGATTGTTGACTCTAGTAAACTCTTTGGATGTTGGTCACATGGTGATGTGACCTGTGAGTGTTAATCACATGGTGATGTGAACTAGATTATTGACTCTAGTGCAAGTGGGAGACTGTTGGAAATATGCCCTAGAGGCAATAATAAATTGGTTATTATTATATTTCCTCGTTCATGATAATCATTTATTATCCATGCTAGAATTGTATTGATAGGAAACTCAGATACATGTGTGGATACATAGACAACACAATGTCCCTAGTAAGCCTCTAGTTGACTAGCTCGTTGATCAATAGATGGTTACGGTTTCCTGACCATGGACATTGGATGTCGTTGATAACGGGATCACATCATTAGGAGAATGATGTGATGGACAAGACCCAATCCTAAGCATAGCATAAAAGATCGTGTAGTTCGTTTGCTAGAGCTTTTCCAATGTCAAGTATCTTTTCCTTAGACCATGAGATCGTGCAACTCCCGGATACCGTAGGAGTGCTTTGGGTGTACCAAACGTCACAACGTAACTGGGTGACTATAAAGGTGCATTACGGGTATCTCCAAAAGTGTCTGTTGGGTTGCACGGATCGAGACTGGGATTTGTCACTCCGTATGACGGAGAGGTATCTCTAGGCCCACTCGGTAATGCATCATCATAATGAGCTCAATGTGACTAAGGATTTAGCCACGGGATCATGCATTACGGTACGAGTAAAGTGACTTGCCGGTAACGAGATTGAACAAGGTATTGGGATACCGACGATCAAATCTCGGGCAAGTAACGTACCGATTGACAAAGGGAATTGTATACGGGATTGATTGAATCCTCGACATCGTGGTTCATCCGATGAGATCATCATGGAACATGTGGAAGCCAACATGGGTATCCAGATCCCGCTGTTGGTTATTGACCGGAGAGGCGTCTCGGTCATGTCTGCATGTCTCCCGAACCCGTAGGGTCTACACACTTAAGGTTCGGTGACGCTAGGGTTGTAGAGATATTAGTATGCGGAAACCCGAAAGTTGTTCAGAGTCCCGGATGAGATCCCGGACGTCACGAGGAGTTCCGGAATGGTCCAGAGGTGAAGAATTATATATAGGAAGTCAAGTTTCGGCCACCGGGAAAGTTTCAGGGGTCACCGGTAGTGTACCGGGACCACCGGAAGGGTCCCAGGGGTCCACCGGGTGGGGCCACCTATCCCGGAGGGCCCCATGGGCTGAAGTGGGAAGGGAACCAGCCCCTAGTGGGCTGGGGCGCCCCCCCATGGGCCTCCCCCTGCGCCTAGGGTTGGAAACCCTAGGGGTGGGGGCGCCCCACCTGACTTGGGGGGCAAGTTTCACCCCTGGCCGTCGCCCCCCCCCTTTTAGATGGGATCCAGGGCCGGCGCCCCCCTCCCAGGGGGCCTATATATATTGGGGGGAGGGAGGGCACCAGCATGACAGCCCCTAGCGCCTCCCTCTCCCCCTGCAACACCTCTCCCTCTCGCAGAAGCTTGGCGAAGCCCTGCCGAGACCCCGCTAGTTCCACCACCACGCCGTCGTGCTGCTGGATCTCCATCAACCTCTCCTTCCCCCTTGCTGTATCAAGAAGGAGGAGACGTCGCTGCTCCGTACGTGTGTTGAACGCGGAGGTGCCGTCCGTTCGGCACTCGGTCATCGGTGATTTGGATCACGGCGAGTACGACTCCATCAACCCCGTTCATTGGAACGCTTCCGCTCGCGATCTACAAGGGTATGTAGATGCACTCCTTTCCCCTCGTTGCTAGTATACTCCATAGATGGATCTTGGTGATGCATAGAAAAATTTTAAATTCTGCTACGATCCCCAACAGCGCGCCCCCTGTCGGGGATATACCCCGCGGTATAAACCGCCGGATGTATGACCCGGCTGGAGTTTGGCGATTCACTGGTGACCCGCTTGGACCTGGCGGTTTACGATTCATTGGTAATCCGGCAGGCGGGTCAGAGGAGCGACAAGACCCGGTGGCCCAACGGGCGGTTCATGAAAGGCTGGCTCATGTTATGGTGGGCTGGTTTAAGAGGAAGACATAAGGAATATTCTCCTACAAAGGAAGCAAGACTAGGACTCCACTTGTAATAGAGTAATCCTAATCCAACTAGGACTAGTCATGTAAACCGCCCCTTGAACATATAAAAGGAGGGGCAGGGCTCCCCAAGAGGGGACAAGCAATAATCTCTAAGGCTAGACACAACTAGGAGAGCCGGTTTACGGCGACTCCCTCATGAGCATAATGAGACCTAGCCACAAACAACATATAGGGTTGTTACCGGATGATGTTTCCCGGGTGTAAGGGCATTTTTATCCCTTAGTTGGTTTTGGTGATTGATGACAATGCTTTTGCGGACTAATCATGTGCATCAAATATTTCAGATATATTGACTAGGCACAAGATGATTGGGTTCCCCTCAAAGGCTATAGAAGACGGCGTTTCTCTTCGGTTCTTTTCGGTGGTATTGAGTCGTAGGGAAGCCGTACTATTAAGAGGGGGTCCGTTTTGGAAACGTTGGGTGGATTCATCACGTACACATCGTCCCTTGCACCTCCTTTCCTCTTGCCTTTGGAGCATCCTAAGTTTTCCTTGTCTATGCAATTATAGCTCTTGTCTGCCGAACTAGGAAGTGCGGTAGTACTGCTCGTCAGAGCGGTAGTACTCCAGGACCTTGCGGTAGTACCGCCCGCTGGTGCGGTAGTACGCAAGGCCCCGGTACCCTTCTGGTAAGCGGTAGTACCGTGGTCCCTGCTTAGTTCCGCAACTACGCGGCTGTAAGGGGCGGATGTAATTATTTACATCCGCACCTCGCGCGGTAGTACCGCGGCTGGCTTACGGTACTACCATGTAGGGTTTTTGCATCGACTCCAACTCTGCGGAAGTAGCCACGGATGTAATTTTTTATATCCGTGCCTTCCCATCCCTGGACAGCCCCTGCCTTGCAGTAGTACCGCAAGGGGGAGCGGTAGTACCGCGCCAGCAGTACTACCGCCCTCTGCCGTAGTGCTGTGTGGCTGTTCTGGTCTCTGCTGCGTGGGCGGTAGTACCACGGGGCTCTGCGGTAGTACCGTGTACCCCTGCGGTAGTACCGCGTACCCCTGCGGTAGTACCGCGTACCCCTGCGGTAGTACCGCGCCTCAGGTGCGGTAGTACCGCGTGCCCCTACGGTAGTACCGCGTCTCAGGTGCGGTAGTACCACGCTGCGCAGGCTGAGTTGGTGGATAACGGTTGGATTTGTTCTCCCACTATATAAGGGGTGTCTTCCTCCTCTAGTTCACCACCTCTTCCACCTCCAAGCTCCATTGTTGCTCTAAGCTCCATTTTCGCCCGATCTCCTTCCCTAGCCAATCAAACTTGTTGATTCTCTAGGGATTGGTTGAGGAGGCCCCGATCTACACTTCCACCAAGAGATATTTGAATCCCCCCACTAATCCCTTGTGGATCTTGTTACTCTTGGGTGTTGAGCACCCTAGACGGTTGAGGTCGCCGTGGAGCCATAGTCCATTGTGGTGAAGCTTCGTGGTGTCGTTGGGAGCCTCCAATTAAGTTGTGGAGATTGCCCCAACCTTGTTTGTAAAGGTTCGGTCGCCGCCTTCAAGGGCACCAATAGTGGAATCACGGCATCTCGCATTGTGTGAGGGCGTGAGGAGAATACGGTGGCCCTAGTGGCTTCTTGGGGAGCATTGTGCCTCCACACCGCTCCAACGGAGACGTACTTCCTCTCAAAGGGAAGGAACTTCGGTAACACATCCTCGTCTTCACCGGCTCCACTCTTGGTTATCTCGTGCCTTTACTTGTGCAAGTTTATTTGTGCCTTATCTCTTGCTTGCGTGTATGCTTATTGTTGTTGCATCATATAGGTTGCTCACCTAGTTGCATATCTAGACAACCTACTTTGATGCAAAGTTTAAATTGGTAAAGAAAAGCTAAAAATTGTTAGTTGCCTATTCACCCCCCTCTAGTCAACTATATCGATCCTTTCAATTGGTATCAGAGCCTCGTCTCTTTATTAAGGACTTTGCCGTCCGAAGAGTATGGTTGACGTCGTAGACGGTGTGGAGGAGCACTCCGGTGTGAATCCGGTCTCGTCTACGGGAGATGGGGGAACCGCGGTCTCTCGTGAGGAATTAAATGTGGCGTTGGACACATTGAAAACCTCCATGACTACCGAGGTCGAAAGCATGTTTAATAAATACTTAGAAGGGCTTAAACTTTCCACCGCACCGTTGAAAGTGGGTGATCCCGCCAACAAGGTGACGGATGCTACCTCCGACAAAGGGGAAGCTACTAGCGAGAAAGCTCCTTCTTCTAGTGGTAAAAATGGCACCGGCATCTTTGCCCATGTGGAACCTCCACCTGTCTATGGTGGACCGCTCCCTTCCACTCATTTGAATCATGCCGGCCCGGCTCCGAAGATTGAGAAGAATGTAGATTTTGATTCTTGGGTCTATCGTTTTAAGCGTCATTTAAATCATGTGAACACTAACCTTTGGAGAATCATTGAAGAAGGTTTTTATCCGCATGACCGAAGTAACTTCACTCCTAGAGAAGTTGTGGATCATCAATTCAATGAGAATGCTCTCTTCATCATCCAAGAAGCAATCCCACCCGAAGATCTTCCTCATCTCCGGCCCTACACCGTGGCCAAAGATGCTTGGCTCCAAGTTGTTTCCCTCTATCGGGGAAGCGCAAGCATTCAACGCTCCAACTATGAAGTGGTGCAAGATGAAGCCGATGAGTTTGCAATGAAAGAAGATGAAGAACCTCGTGAGCTTTTTCGGAGAGTAACCAAACTCGCGGTCTCTCTCCGAGATCATGGAAGTAAAGACACGGATGACAATTGGATCAAGCGCAAATTCCTCAAGGCAATGATGCCCTACCACAAAGCCATGTCCTCCGTCATTCGTCAAAGGCCGGACTTCCACACCTTGTCCTCAAGTGAAGTGTTGGATGAGTTCGTTGCTATGAGCATCTTGGACAAGACCGCCGACAATGCGGTTCTTCGCTCTCAAAGAGTAAAGAAGCCCAACCTTGCTCTAAAGGCCAAGGTTAGTATGGAGGAAGAGGATGAAGAGGAAGAAGAGGAGGGCAACCTCGAAGATACGAAGTATGCCTATCATGAACACATGGCTCTTGCTTCAAGGCAATTTTGGAGCAAGAAGAACTCAAGGCCAAACTTCAACAAGAACAATTCAAGTGGCGCAAAGGGCAAGCAACGGGTGAGGACTTGCTTCAATTGTGGCAATGTGAGCCACTTTGTTGCGGAGTGCCCTTACGAGAAGAGGGAAGACAATGGTGGCAAGCTCATCCGAAAGGACAAGGCCAAGTCGTTCCCCAACAAGAGCAACTTCACCAAGAAGACTCCTCCCAAGGCATTAGTCGTACAAGAAGAGTACAACGAGGATGATGACGATGATGAAGATGGTGAGTCGGTTGCCATGGCCTCTGTGGCCATTGCGATGACTCCACGGATGTCTCTCTTCGACTCACCCAATGAGAACATCGCCGCCAAGTGCCTCATGGCTAAAGCCACCAACAAGGTAACCCCCAACATCAAAACTACCATCATTAATCATCCTTCTTCGACGGATAGCATTGATGAACATGAGGGGACAAATGTGGAGGAAAATGAGTTTGAGACCTTTATGGGTAAACTCAAGGGCAAATCCAAGAAGCACTTCGTTGCTCTCTTGGAACAACTTGGTGAAGCCAATGACATGATCGAGGCTCACGAAGACACCATCTCTAAGATGGAGGGGCATAGTCGTGACTATGCCGATGAGATTTCGGATCTCTCCAATGCTCTTGACGAAGAGCGTGGTCTTCGTTTGGCTCTTGAGGAGTCATACAACGATGATCATGCTAAGTTAAAGAAAGATCTTGATCATGCTCTTGTTGTGTCTCGTGTGCTAAACTCCGAGAAGGCAAAGCTTGGGGTTGATCTTGCTAGACTCAAAGAGGAGTTTGACATTCTTGACAAGGCTCACAAAGTCTTGAAGGGTGTTCATGCTAGCCTCAAGGAGTCTCATGATCAACTCCAAGTGAAGCTAACTAAGGAGAAAGCCACCTTTCCTCATATGGTGTTAATTGATAATGCAAATGCTACTAATCCTTGTTGTGAGCATGTGCATCTTGTTGAGGAGAATGCTAAGTTGAAGGAGCAACTTGAGAAAGGCCTTGTGTCATGCATACAAGGTGAGAAGAACCTCAACGACCTTTTGAGCAATCAAAAGGAAGTTATGGCCAAGGAGGGGATTGGGTTCGCACCCAAGCCCAAGAACAAGAAGAAGAATGACAAGACCAAACGACCTCCTCCTCTCAAGCAAACTTTTGTGAAGGAGGGAGAGGGTGCTTCCAAGGAGAAGAAGAACAATGCGAAGGGTGGCGGTGTCAAGAAGGGCAATGCCACCCCTTCCAACAAAGCCGGCGACTTTAATCCTTCTTATGTGCTATGCCGTGCTAGTGATGGGCATGTTTATGCCAAATTTGTTGGTTCTCCTCATGAGTATATTGAATGGTCTATTTGGGTTCCTAAGACCCTTGTTACTAACATCAAAGGACCCATTACAAAATGGGTACCTAAAACCAAGCATTGATCTCTTGTAGGTGTTTGCTTCCGGTGGGGGATCATGGTTGCTCGATAGTGGAGCTACAAATCATATGACCGGAAGCAAGGACTTGGTGGTGGACGTGCACAAGATTCCATCTATGCCCACCAATGTCGAGTGGGGTGATGCCTCGTCTTCTAAGGTATTGGGACTCGGCAAAGTTGTCATTTCTCATGATCTCACGATCGAGAAGGTCATGCTAGTTGAGTCCCTTGCATACAATTTACTTTCCGTTCGTCAACTTGCAATCATGGGCTTTGCCACTTTCTTTGATATTGATACCGTGGCCCTCTTGTGGAGCAAGACTCTTAAAGTAGCCTTTGTTGGGCATGTCGAAAACGGTCTCTATGTGATTAACTTTTCGGAGCGACCCACTAAGACCGCGACATGCCTAATGGCTAAAGTTGACGTGGGATGGCTTTGGCATCGCCGGTTAGCCCATGTCAATATGAGATCTTTGCAAAGTCTTCTCAAGGGGGACCATGTCCGTGGACTAACGAATGTTAGTTTTGCTAAAGATCGTGCTTGCAGTGCTTGTATCGAAGGAAAGCTACATGAGACGGCTCACCCTCCCACAACTATCATTTACTCGAAGAGGCCTTTGGAGCTCCTTCATTTGGATCTCTTTGGGCCTCCATCCTTTGATAGTCTTGGGGGTAGGAAGTATTGCTTGGTGATTGTGGATGACTATTCAAGATACACTTGGGTGTATTTCTTCAAGAGGAAGAGCGAGACCCAACAAACCGTCATTGACTTTGCGAATGAAGCCCAACGTCAACACAATACAAAGATCTTGACAATAAGAAGTGACAACGGCACCGAGTTCAAGAACTACACCTTGGATGAGTTTCTTAGTGATGAGGGGATCAAGCATCAATATTCCGCACCTTACACCCCTCAACAAAACGGTGTTGCGGAGAGGAAGAACCGGACGTTGATGGATGCGGCAAGGACTATGATGGCGGAGTTCAAGTCTCCATACAACTTTTGGGCCGAAGCCATCAACACCGCGTGTCATGCATCCAATCGGCTCTACCTCCGCAAGGGCTTGAACAAGACTCCATATGAGATACTCACCGGTAACAAGCCCAACCTCAAGTACTTTCGGGTGTTCGGGTGTAAGTGTTTCATTCTCAAGAAAGGTGTTCGGTTGTCTAAATTTGAGGCTAGAGCTTATGAGGGCATATTTGTTGGTTATGCTACAAACTCTCATGCTTACCGTGTCCTCAATAAATCTACGGGACTTATTGAGGAGACGTGTAACGTGGAGTTTGATGAGAATAACGGCTCCCAAGTGGAGCAAAGTGGCACTTGTGATGTAGGTGATGAAATTCCTCCTCAAGCCATAAGAAGAATGGGTGTTGGTTTTATACTACCCATTGAGGAACCCCTTGTGGCCGAAGGAGAAGGACAATGCTCCACCCAAGTGGAGCCATCACCATCCCAAGGCCCACACGCTTCCGAAGAACAAAATGAAGACCCTCAACCTCATGAACAAGACCAAGGTCAAGATCATGCTCAAGACGGTGGTGACACACCAAGTGATGCCCAAGGTCAAGTTCTCTCCTCCGAGCAAGTTCAAGATCAAGAACAAGCTCAAGACGGCGCTCAAGATGATCAAGTGACCGCTCCTCGACTCACCACCGAGGAGGAATTGGAGCGTCGTGCCGCCAAGATTGCATCCAAGCTCTCCACCAAGGGTCATCTCATGAAGAATGTGCTTGGAAGCATTCAAAAGGGGGTAAGCACTCGTAGACAATTGGCAAACTATTGTGAACATCACGCGTTTGTCTCTTGTGTTGAACCCCATAAGGTATATGAAGCACTCGAAGATCCGGATTGGCTTAATGCCATGCATGAAGAACTCAACAACTTCGAGTACAACAAGGTGTGGAGATTAGTGCCGAGGCCAACGGGGAACCACAATGTCATTGGAACCAAGTGGATATTCAAGAACAAGCAAGATGCTCATGGGACCATCATTCGCAACAAGGCACGATTGGTGGCACAAGGCTACTCCCAAGTCGAGGGTATCGACTACGGTGAAACCTTTGCTCCCGTTGCTCGCCTTGAATCTATTCGTTTGTTGATTGCTTATGCTTCTCATCACAACTTTAAGTTGCAACAAATGGATGTGAAGAGTGCTTTTCTTAATGGTCCCATTAATGAGTTGGTTTATGTCAAGCAACCCCCCGGGTTCGAGGATCCCTACTTTCCCGATCATGTGTATCAACTCGATAAGGCACTCTATGGCCTTAAACAAGCCCCACGTGCGTGGTATGACCACCTTACCGAGTTGTTACAAGATCGTGGGTTTGAAGTTGGGCTAATCGACCCCACTCTTTTTACTAAGAAGGTCAAAGGGGAGTTGTTTGTATGCCAACTATATGTTGATGACATTATCTTTGGTTCCCCTAACAAAGCTTTCAATGAGGAATTTGCCGCACTCATGACCTCAAAGTTCAAGATGTCTTCCATGGGAGAGTTGAAGTTCTTTCTCGGTTTCGAAGTAAAGCAAAGAAGAGAAGGAACCTTCATCAACCAAGCCAAATACACTCAAGACATGCTCAAGAGATTCAAACTAAGTGATGTCAAGCCGGCGTCCACTCCAATGCCCACCAAGTGCCAACTTGACATCGATCCCAATGGTAAAGCGGTGGATCAAAAGGTATATCGCTCCATGATTGGTTCCTTGCTTTATCTTTGTGCATCTAGACCGGATATCATGTTGAGTGTGGGAATTTGTGCACGGTTTCAAGCCGCACCTAAGGAAAGCCACTTTGTGGCGGTCAAGCGAATCTTTCGATATTTGGCTCATACCCCAAACTTTGGCTTATGGTACCCAAGAGGAGCAAACTTCAAGCTTGTAGGATATTCGGACTCCGATTGGGCGGGAGACAAAGTGGATAGGAAGTCCACTTCCGGAGGGTGCCAATTCCTTGGTTGCTCTTTGGTAAGTTGGTCTTCTAAAAAGCAAAGTTGTGTGTCTCTCTCGTCCACCGAAGCGGAGTATGTGGCGGCCGGGAGTTGTTGTGCACAACTCTTATGGATGAGGCAAACTTTAAAGGATTACGGTGTCATTTGTGACAAAGTGCCTCTTTGGTGTGATAATGAAAGTGCCATCAAGATTTCTCTCAACCCCGTGCAACACTTCAAGACGAAGCATATTGAGATTCGGTATCACTTCATCCGAGATCACATTAGGCGAGGGGAGATCGAGCTCAACTACGTCAACACCCATGATAACCTTGCAGATATTTTCACGAAGCCTTTGGATGAAGCAAGATTTCGCGAGTTAAGGCATGAGCTAAATATCATTGATTCGAGCAATGTTGCTTGACCCCTTGCACACCCCACCACACTCAACTTGTTGTCTATTCTAGGTGTAGGCATGGACATAGGGGGAGTGTTGTTCTCTCAATGAACTCTCCCTCCCCCCATTATGCATAAAGTGATCAACTCTTTCACATTAGCCATTTTTGATGGTACTTGTGCTTCAAAGACGAGTTTTGGTCATGGGCCCAAGGATAATTCTTCGCGGTGCCATACCAATTGACTCAAACATAGGTGGCTCCGGCCACCGCCCTCTCCTTGGAGAGGTTGTGTCTCGTTTTTGGTCTGTGTTGGTTCTTGCCTCTCCTTCTTCGTGGCGCGCTCGTGCTTGTGGTGTCCAGTGTGTTAGTTCCTTTTTGTGGTCTCTCGCTTGAAGGTTCCGTGCTTAGGAGTTTTCTTTGGTTGAAACTTTTTTTGAGCCCACGGTACTACCGCGGCCTGCCACGGTACTACCGCAAGGGGGCGCGCGGTACTTCCGCACCCAGCGCGGCAGTAATTTTTTACTGCCGCCTGGGGGAGCGGTAGTATGGCCTCGGTGCGGTACTTCCGCCCGGGCGGTACTACCGCGATGACGTGCGGTACTACCGCGCGAGGAGTGAGCGGTACTTCCGCACCCAGCGCGGCAGTAATTTTTTTACTGCCGCCTGGGGGAGCGGTACTACGGCCTCGGTGCGGTACTTCCGCCCGGGAGGTACTACCGCGATGACATGCGGTACTACCGCGAGAGGAGTGAGCGGTACTTTCGCACCCAGCGGCAGTAATTTTTTACTGCCGCCTGGGGGAGCGGTACTACGGCCCCGGTGCGGTACTTCCGCCCGGGCGGTAGTACCGCGATGACGTTCGGTACTACCGTGCGGTCACGGGCGCGTGGGAGTTAAACACGGGCAGGGGGAGTTCTAACTCCCCCATACCCATTCGTCTCTCTCCCCACTTCGTCTCTGTCTCTCGCTCAAGAACGGCGCCGGAGGCCCTCGCCGGATCTCCGTCTCCGGCCGCTCTCCTCGGATTCCGACCGGTGGAATCGTTCCCCCCCACTCCCTCTTGCCATGGAATAAGGTTTCTCCCCAATCCCTCTCGTTTTCTTGTTCGTCTTGTTGCTTTTAGGTTTTGGGGAGATGCAAGTTGTTCTTGAGATTTTAGGACAAATCTATGCAAGAGTAGGATGTAGGAGAGTAGTTTTGTGTAGTGTTGGTACTTGCTATAGTTGTCCCGTGATGGATTTGATCGACCGTAGTACCGCATGTTGACACGGTTGTGCTCAGATCTCCATGGCTATTTCGGATCTGCAACCGTGCGGTACTACCGCTCCTCAGGTGCGGTACTACCGCCCTACTGGCGCGGTACTACCGCACGTCCGGTACTACCGCCCTGCGGGCGCGGTACTACCGCACGTGGCACAACACGCGTTACTACCGTTGTCTCAAATCCCTCTTGTGGCACTTCTTACGTGCCATGTCTACTTGTTTCACCTGCTTTGCTGTGGTCTTTGCATTGATCCTTCTCGTGTTTCGTGCGTGTTTGTTTTGTGGTGTGTGTTTTAGGTGATGGCTCAGGTGCTCCAGCTCGCCGCTCCAATCCACCCCGTGACACGGGGTCCAAGCGTATGCGCAACACAGAGGAAGCAGAGGGCCCCAATGCCCCGCAACGCAGAACCAAGACCACTGCCAGCAAAGAGAAGGACCCGCCAAGGGCATGGATGAGATACCGCTTGCTGAGTTCATCGCTCGGAGGAAGGTCAATCCGTATGGAAACCCTCGTGCCAACTTTTGAGGGAATGATCTATTCTGGACCAAGCAGCAGAATCTCATTTATCTGGATGTCATCAAGGCCAAGCAAAATACTCATGTGGAGGTGAAGTGGATCAACATGCATCACATGCGCAAAGAGGCGCACCGGGAATACTTTGGTGAGGCTTTGGACCTCGTGGAGCAATTTGGCATTGAGCATATCATCTCATTCCACAAAGACTATGATCCTGAGATCCTTGCCCAGTTCTTTGCCTCCGTGCATTTTCATCCCAATGAGGAAAGGACCATGACTTGGATGACCAATGGCCGACAGCTGACTGCTACCTGGAAGGAATTCATGACCCTGCTTGGGGTTCCGGATGAGGGGCTCACCACACCCCAAGGTGTTCGCCCTCATGCCAATCCCGAGTCTGCCAACAAGAACAAGCTCATGCCCTACCTTGTGGAGAAGAAGCTCTCCAATGGCAAGTCAACTTGGGTACTCAACTCCTTTCTTGACATCATGCACCGGATCTTCCGCAACACTCTCTTCCCACGCATTGGGGACAAGGACAAGGTGCATGCCTATCTGGTGGATATGATGCTCTTGTGTGAAGATGCTCGCAACTCTCAGACACAGCCACTTGATGTCTCACATATCATGTGGATTGAACTTCGGTTTGCGGTCTACAACCGCAAGGTCCCCATCTATGGACCTTATCTGTTTCAGTTGATCTCGGCTACTTGGGAGCGGGTCTACCCTCAGGATGAGTTTGAGGCCCCTGGTTGGATCCGGCATGAGCCCATCAACCTCCATATCAAGTCTCAGTGGGCCAACACTACCTCTCGTGCTGATACTGCGGCTGCCATGGACATGGATGCAGATGAGGAGGAGGAGGCAGCAGACGAGGACAGCTCTGAGGGTTACATCCCTCCCACCTCTGAGCCTTCTTGGGCTAAGCGACTGAAGAACAAGATGAAGATGTTGTTCTGTATGCAAGCCAAGGGGCAGTACCAGACCCATGTGGCTTCCAAGGAGACTCGCCGCCGCGACAAGCGGATTTTCAGGACTTTTGGCGAGAACTTATCTAGCGGGTCAAAGGTGAACATCACCCCAGAGGCAGACCGAGTCTGAGGAGGAGTTCGTCCCAGCTGCAGAGTCCGACGAGGAGCGTGCCAGTGACTACTCCGCTTGAGCCACCACTATTGTTGTAGGTGTCCTCTCTGCCTTTTTGGCGTCTCGATGCCAAAGGGGGAGAGAGAGTAGGATTTGCTGCGAGTTATGTCGTGTTTGGGTCAGTTGAACTTCGTTTATTTCGTTTGCTTTGGTTTGCTTTGGTTTGTGCTCGTGAGACCTTCTATCATATGGTGTAAGACATATGCACTCTATCGTACCGTAGTAAGCTTATTCTATCGTGTGCTTATTACATTATGCTCCTGTCTATCTTGCTTAGCTTTAGCCTTATTGCAAGATTTGCCATGTCTATAAAATATAGGGGGAGTGTTGATCCTAGTATGTGTGCCGTGCAGTCCAAAGCACTCATCGAGATAGCACACATCTAGGGGGAGCCCGTCTATATTTTAGAGACTTGGGGTTTGCCCTTGCTCTTTGCGTTATACCCTCGTGCAAATCCCGTGTTGTCATCAATCCACCAAAAAGGGGGAGATTGTAAGGGCATTTTTATCCCTTAGTTGGTTTTGGTGATTGATGACAATGCTTTTGCGGACTAATCATGTGCATCAAATATTTCAGATATATTGACTAGGCACAAGATGATTGGGTTCCCCTCAAAGGCTATAGAAGACGGCGTTTCTCTTCGGTTCTTTTCGGTGGTATTGAGTCGTAGGGAAGCCGTACTATTAAGAGGGGGTCCGCTTTGGAAAGGTTGGGTGGATTCATCACGTACACATCGTCCCTTGCACCTCCTTTCCTCTTGCCTTTGGAGCATCCTAAGTTTTCCTTGTCTATGCAATTATAGCTCTTGTCTGCCGAACTAGGAAGTGCGGTAGTACTGCTCGGGTAGTACCAGGACCTGCGGTAGTACCGCCCGCTGGTGCGGTAGTACCGCAAGGCCCCACGGTAGTACCGCTTCTGGTAAGCGGTAGTACCGTGGTCCCTGCTTAGTTCCGCAACTACGCGGCTGTAAGGGGCGGATGTAATTTTTTACATCCGCACCTCGCGCGGTAGTACCGCGGCTGGCTTACGGTACTACCGCGTCGGGTTTTTGCATCGACTCCAACTCTGCGGAAGTAGCCACGGATGTAATTTTTTATATCCGTGCCTTCCCATCCCTGGACAGCCCCTGCCTTGCGGTAGTACCGCAAGGGGGAGCGGTAGTACCGCGCCAGCAGTACTACCGCCCTCTGCCGTAGTGCTGTGTGGCTGTTCTGGTCTCTGCTGCGTGGGCGGTAGTACCGCGGGGCTCTGCGGTAGTACCGCGTACCCCTGCGGTAGTACCGCGCCTCAGGTGCGGTAGTACCGCGTGCCCCTGCGGTAGTACCGCGTCTCAGGTGCGGTAGTACCGCGCTGCGCAGGCTGAGTTGGTGGATAACGGTTGGATTTGTTCTCCCACTATATAAGGGGTGTCTTCCTCCTCTAGTTGACCACCTCTTCCACCTCCAAGCTCCATTGTTGCTCTAAGCTCCATTTTCGCCCGATCTCCTTCCCTAGCCAATCAAACTTGTTGATTCTCTAGGGATTGGTTGAGGAGGCCCCGATCTACACTTCCACCAAGAGATATTTGAATCCCCCCACTAATCCCTTGTGGATCTTGTTACTCTTGGGTGTTGAGCACCCTAGACGGTTGAGGTCACCGTGGAGCCATAGTCCATTGTGGTGAAGCTTCGTGGTGTCGTTGGGAGCCTCCAATTAAGTTGTGGAGATTGCCCCAACCTTGTTTGTAAAGGTTCGGTCGCCGCCTTCAAGGGCACCAATAGTGGAATCACGGCATCTCGCATTGTGTGAGGGCGTGAGGAGAATACGGTGGCCCTAGTGGCTTCTTGGGGAGCATTGTGCCTCCACACCGCTCCAACGGAGACGTACTTCCTCTCAAAGGGAAGGAACTTCGGTAACACATCCTCGTCTTCACCGGCTCCACTCTTGGTTATCTCGTGCCTTTACTTGTGCAAGTTTATTTGTGCCTTATGTCTTGCTTGCGTGTATGCTTATTGTTGTTGCATCATATAGGTTGCTCACCTAGTTGCATATCTAGACAACCTACTTTGATGCAAAGTTTAAATTGGTAAAGAAAAGCTAAAAATTGTTAGTTGCCTATTCACCCCCCCCCCCTCTAGTCAACTATATCGATCCTTTCACCGGGGCCCGAAGCTGTCTAAATCCTTGTCTTGTGTTGCGTCTCTCGATTCCGATCAACCCCTCTCAAGCTACCACATAGAAGTGCTGGCCTCACGACTGAGTCCTGACACTAAGGACATCTGCCGTGACAATTCCATGACAGTTGACGACCACCGTGGGCCCTGCGCACGATGGTGTTGAGTTCTTGAAGGGATCTTTTTTAGGGTTCGAGAAGTTTGCAATTTTCCGGCTCAACAAAGGCCGGTGTGGAAAAATTCACATCAATGATGAGTTCATCAGTCAAGATTGAACGAAGTATTCTGCGGCGACGGATATGAGATTGAGATTGTTTTAGGGTTACATGTTGTGCGGCCGCCTCACGCACCATGGTAATCCGCCGAGTCCGAGTTGAGGTTTTCTGCAGGAGGCGATTTATCTGCCGCGTTCTTACTCCCGGGCCGACTGAAAATTCAGGCGATCCGTCCGACCGCAGGTTCCGCCGAGTTGTCGTAGCCACAACTCTTTATCTGTTTTACCCGGTGGAAAATCCCGAAGGGCTGCAGCCGTCCTTGCTTTTCCCACGCCTTGCAACTGCCGCTCCATACGCAGCGTTCGCAAGGGAATCAAGTCGCGAGGCAAGCATTGATCTACTGCTGCTGCTTTATGTGTGAAGACCAAAGTCAAATCATCAACTACTATACCATTACTATTAAGCGTGCACGTGCAACGCACGTCTCTGAAGTGGCATCTCGGGCGACGACTCCAGTGATACTGGTTTAGTGTGCAAGGTTCGTTTGAGCAATAGATGTCAAGGCGGTGGCCCTGAGAGCTTTGCAGCTTCGTTGACATGGACCTCATGCCTTGTGGGTTGAAACTATTGCAATCATGTGGAATGCTTGTTTACAGCTTCAATGACATGGCTCTCATGTCTTGTAGGTTGAAACTATTGCAGGCATGTGGAATGCTTGTCTCCTCATCATTGCGGGAGAGTGCCTACTTTCTTTCTTGCAGTGATGAAAGAGCGGCTTGTTCAACAGAGCAAGTCCCCAAGCTAGTGTGTTTGGTTGTTCAGCAGAGGGACTCCCCAAAAAAAGGCAAGTGTGTGTTTAGGGTGTTCTAGAGTGGGCTTCGCCCGTTTGTTTTGGTTTTCCATGATTTACTTGACGACCTTCTGTTTAATCAATGAAACGACAAAGCTTTTGCCTAATGTTTGAATTTATTTTTACTCAAGCTCATTTACTCAACTAAAATTCAAATATATGTAATGTATTTTTTACCAGTAAAAAAGGCATGCTGAGCACAAAGGATAATTCTCATGTCTGCTTTGAAAACCCACACAAGATAGAATCGAATTAAGAATCCACACAAGATAGAATTGAATTAAGAAGCAAAACCATAGAGAAATAGACCTAAAATGTACAATTTCCTATACTTACAAATCCATGACTATCTTCTGCCAAATTTGTAGTGAAACATGTTCGTCACTTTAATACCTCTTAGAAGGAAGAAAGAGAAAACAGGCTATTCATTGCCAAGCCTTTGGAATAATATAAAGGAATCATCTAATGAACTGATGGTTATAAATTTTTTTGAGAGCACATATTGAACTGTGGAATCACCTACTGAACTGAACTGATGGTTATACATCATACCAAATTCTAGATCAGATCATCAATAACACCAGAGGAAAAATCTTATAATCTTGCTTCAAATAACACCATCCGCTGAATTTAGTTACATTTTTACTAACCCAAACAATGTAAGTGTAGAAGGCAAAACATTATTTCTAAATTTAAACATTTTTACATGCTATACATTAGGATCTGGATATAAAGAGAGGAAATATATATCATGAGATGGAGTAGTGGAGCGGAGCACCCGCATCAGCGGTCAATCTATGGTAGGCAAGTGAATGATGCGGTGCCACGTCTGCTGTTCACTTCACTGGTGTCAAAGGGAAGCCGTGGCCAAACAAGGGATATGCCCCTGACGGTCATCCATCCCCTGGGAGCGCCCATGTTCAATGCTTGCTGTGTCAAACAGTCAAGGAAGAGGTCGCTCCTAGTAATCTTGCACGCAAACAGGGTGCCAAACATTCTAGAAATCAGACAGGGTAACTTGTTAGTATATCAACAAAGAAACTAATGATGCTACACCAGCTCTGCCCTATTGTAGCATACGTGCAAGGTTACACAGTTACACCGGTGCAAATGTGAAAGGCTCCACAAAACATTGGAAGTTACAAAATTAGCAGGGCATATAGAACCATGCTTTATATTGTCCGAGAGAACAGAACAGCCACACATCATTTAAGTCATATCACAATCAGATTGTAAAGAGAGTAGCTTGCTAGTTGCAAAGCCTCCTTCAGTACCATCATTGTACTATTATTTAGTAAAGCTCCTTAATATAAACTATCCTAACAGAACATCTCATCATTGTATGCATATATGCACATAAATCAGAAAAATAATATTAAAGGAGATGCGTAATATGTCCTAATATAATAAGGTGGATTGGCATGTACGTTGAACAAACCTGTGATGTCCCTCCAAGACATCTCTGCCCACAACATTCTTGGTGCTTTTTCCAGTGGCATGAATAAACTATGTGTAGACATGCAGAAATTATTATCAACTTCGAACCGTCAGCATGTAAAAATACATAGCAATAACCCATTGGCAATAACAAGTACAGCCTTGATCCCGAGCCCATAGTTATTTAGCACCACCATAACTTTTTAAGAAAAGAAAAAATCACCAGTGGATCAGAATTTCACAAAAAGCTTAGAAGTATTTTCCTATCTTGTATATTCTGCTGCTGAAACAAAGCAAAGGAATCTAAGATATGTAAATTAGCACAAAGGATAGTAAATAAATCAAACAAAAAAATTCCACATTCCACTGGACAACACTATGTTATGCAGTATTCGTTCTAAAAGGCCGCTGCTCTAAATTCTATAAGAGCACAACATCTTACCGAGGCAACTGGTGAGATGAGGAGCGCGGCAGAAACATGCTGAATATGCATGAAAGGACTTCAAAATTAGATGCATACATGTAAAAACAGACATTGGAATTCCCAAGTGGCCATTATTAACATTCGGGAACTATTTGTGTCAATGGGACTAATCATCAAGAAATGACATGAAAAGAAATTGTAGGTTCATCCCAAATAATTAATAACCTCAAATGCAATGCGCAATGCACGGCTGAACTAAAACAAGGCCAAAAAAATAATTATTATGAGCTCATTAAAAGTGGACATCAAGGAAACATCAATATATCTGTCGATCTCATGTCATTGAATGGCAATTAACCAGATCATCCAATGACCATAATTTTCATAGTTATCTATTTTCTTGGCAGATCAGATTATATCAAAATATACAAATATATAAAAACTTCAGGCATAATAGTCTTGAACAACTATCCAACTGAACCGCTGTATAAGGATAATCATAATGCACACACCACAACAGGGACTTTTTTTCCTTGACATTTGCATACAAAGTTAGAGAACAAGCTCTTGAAATGGTCGTGACTAAATTTCTCAAAAGATGTCAACAAAGGAAGATAATATATATTATAAGACTATTATACATGCTAACTATGCAAAAAAATTGTTGTTATAAATAAATGGTATACTTGTGACTCTCCGTTAATCGCCTAGCTCCATGGATGCATTCCCAAAGATATAAGCCATCTCCTTAGCTTTTAGCATACCTCTAGTATTGTGACGCTACAGGTCGAACATTCAAATTAAACTTTAACAGCGCCGTATCCTATGCATCCAGCTGGGTTTGCGTATCCCTGCATCCGCAGCCTATAAGTAATGGAAATATTGACAAAATGAGAATTAGAAACATAGAGTAGAAATTCACCTGCGCTCAATGGGTCTAGGTTCATTGCCTTGAGACTGATTGTCGCAGCAAGTTTCACAAGCTCTTAATTGTCCGCTCGCTCCTTCCACTGGCTCTGATGTAAGACATGAAATAGTATAAATTGATGTCGCTCGTTGTGGTTGAAATAAAGAACTTGTCCTTTAAATTCAGTAAAATGCACCTGATTTATATGATGGTGTTCTCTTTTGGAAAAATAATTAATGGGGGAGTGAGCAATAGTACAGGGAGGGTGATGATCATTTACAAACAATCATGCTAATTGAAACACTTCTTATCCCAATCAAACTGAAACGAATAATTAGAGGAAAAGGAGGAGCAAAATTTGGCCCTGAATTCGCAGTCCAAGAAACCAGACTTGATACAAGAGTATAATCTAAGAGGAAACAGAATATGACATCAGCAGTCAAAGGAACTATCTTTGCTTTTTAAGTTAAATCTATTAACCGTGCCGATCATTTATCATGCATCGCTCATGTAGCACGACGATGTAACAGGAACATAATCAGTACATCGCTTTTGGCCTTTTGCAGCATTAACCTGTGCACGGAAAATGAACAAGCTGGCATGTGCCCTGCAAAATTTCTCTGACCGTTGTCACAAATAGAGCGCATCTAGCATGTCTGCTACTTGCCTTGCAAACATAACCTGATGCTCCAGCTCTATGACCGTGTCAAGCACGACCCGATTTTGACCATTGTGTAAGGAAGAATCAGGAACTATGTAGTACACAAATCAAAAGTCCACATTATCTCTTCTTATCGAAAACAGGGAACACAAATCAATCTTCAATCTAGGAGAACAATCCCGAATCAGCGACCCAATCAGAGGATCACATCAATGAAACGATCAGAGAGGAAGGCACTCACCGGAGAATGAGCGTCGTGCCGCCGAGGTTTAAGGGTGACCGCCTGCCGCTTGGCATGGCGCAGCCTGCATGAGGGGTGGAGAGAGGCCAGATCCAGCGGAGGGAAGCAGGGCGTGGCCAGATCGCACCATGGTGCCTACCGCCGCCGCTGATGGGCGGATTCCTCGCCACCACCAGAAGCAGCCACTCGCGGCGCCATCCCTGGCGCGGAATTCCGGCCGCCTCCCTCGCGGCATCCTCCACACGGCGCAGCATAGACTGCTTGACTGGGGGCGGTTCCGGCGGCGTAGGAAGCGTGGCCGGGGCAGGAGGCGTCGCGTAGGGATGTGACGGAGACGTCCATGAATGTGAGGGAGGGCCGTGTCTTCTCCGGCATACTCGGCGGTGGCGGCATACCTAGAAGCGGAGGATGCATCCTTTTCGATCTGGGCTAGAGAAAAAGGGTGACTGAAATCGATCCGCAAATCACGGTTTTGTAAGCGGGGCTGCGTGTTTCCTGGGGGATGCGGAGCAGCGGGACAATTGGCAGACCACGGGCGTCTGGCGGCAGAACATTTGATCTGAGGCGTTCATCTGGGTGTTAGATCATTGACGTGATATGGATGGTAGAATGTCTATAAGTTGAGTTAATCGGAAGATTCTGACTACCCCGTGCACAGTTTGTTGTGTGGCTTTACAAGAATTAGTAGAACGCCCGTGCGTTGCTACGGGCTATAACACATATAAATGAATCAAATAAATGATTAAGATAATCTTCAAGGTCGAAGTTCATTTCTCTTGCATAGGTTCGGACGTGTTTGGATATCAAACGGGTGCCCAGAGGGCCCGTATGGGTGGGGGGGGGGGGGATATGGTTGTGTGGACTATCCGCGATGTGATCCCCAACACGGCCCCAACCAAAAAACCACCCTACGAAGCACCCTTTCCTTTTCATGCTCGAACCCTCCCCCTTCCATCTCGGTCTCCCGCCATAGCGGGACATTTCTCACTGGACCCCTCTTCTTTAAAACAAGATGACACCCGCCTCACCATCATCATGGACCCTCTCTCATTCACACTATACTTCCTCACGGACCGCCAAGGAGGAGTCCCCCGCCAATCGCCCCACTCTCTGCCTCCTCCCCACGTGTTTGTGCCGATCCACCACCGCCATCAAGGGGGGAGGCATGCGCCGCCCGTGACGCCCCTCTGAGCCTAAAGGGCAGATCCAATGTCTTCTGAAACATTACCACGTTGTAACATATAGTGGAATGTCGTGCATGTCCACAAAACATAAATATGATACTCGTTGTTGGGCATGCAACTGATATGACATCTTATCCGTTATTAACTCTTGAAGCAATCAACCAATGCATTTACCCTTCTATCCGACAAAAATATTCTACGACTTATAGAAAAAAATGAACCATTCGCTCATTCAATTTGCTACGAAACCATCTCCAGTGAAATATAATTTGCCACATTTTCTAAAGTAGGGAAATTATTGCACTCAAACAACCATACTGAATAGACCAACCCCAACCCCCATCCCACTTACTCTCAATCCTCACTCTTATTACAAAATCCACTAAATCGGGTTCTAAGTGAGCCAGTGATAGATGCTGTCGTGACAGGACAACAACAAGAAACAAGGACGGCAACCGCCTTCCCATCTTAGTATTATACCTCTTGGTTCTATATTGGACCCACTCATGATCCCGAGTTCTACCACGACTGAGCCACACTCATGTGTTGCCAAGCAAAAAGAAAGCTATGAATAGAAATGATCGTCCAAAGCATGAAAAATGTCGATGTTTCTCTCTTATTCCCTCCCTCATGCGTATGCCTGACTCATGGTACAAATTTATGTATTCGTTAGAGAAGAGCAAAAACAAAAGATTACACGGCGTAGCAAAGCCTCGTCATCAATTAGACCTAGAAAAGGGTTTCTTTCTAGAAGATCCTATTGTTGGGAATCGTAGCATAATTTTAAAATTTTCCTACGCTCACCAAGATGCATCTATGGAATCTACTAGCAACGAGGGGAAGGGAGTGCATCTACATACCCCTGTAGATCGCGAGCGGAAGCGTTCCAATGAACGTGGATGACGGAATCGTACTCGCCGTGATCCAAATCACCGATGACCGAGTGCCGAACGTACGGCACCTCCGCGTTCAACACACGTACGGTGCAACGACGTCTCCTCCTTCTTGATCCAGCAAGGGGGAAGGAGAGGTTGATGGAGATCCAACAGCACGACGGCGTGGTGGTGGATGTAGTGGGTCTCCGGCAGGGCTTCGCCGAGCTTCTGAGAGAGAGAGAGAGAGGTGTAGCAGGGGAAGAGGGAGGCGCCCAAGGCTGTTGTCTGCTGCCCTCCCTCCCCCCCTTTATATAGGCCCCCTGGGGGGCGCCGGCCCCAAGAGATGGGATCTCAAGGGGGGCGGCGGCCACAAGGGGGGAAGGGGTTGCCTTGCCCCCCAAGGCAAGGGGGAAGCTCCCCCCCAGGGTTCCCAACCCTAGGCGCATGGGGGGAGGCCCAAGGGGGGCGCCCCAGCCCACTAGGGGCTGGTTCCCTTCCACTTTCAGCCCACGGGGCCCTCCGGGACAGGTGGCCCCACCTGGTGGACCCCCGGGACCCTTCCGGTGGTCCCGGTACAATACCGGTAACCCCCGAAACTTTCCCGGTGGCCGAAACTGTACTTCCTATATATAATTCTTCACCTCCGGACCATTCCGGAACCTCTCGTGATGTCCGGGATCTCATCCGGGACTCCGAACAACTTTCGGGTTTCCGCATACATATATCTCTACAACCCTAGCGTCACTGGACCTTAAGTGTGTAGACCCTACGGGTTCGGGAGACATGCAGACATGACCGAGATGCCTCTCCGGTCAATAACCAACTGCGGGATCTGGATACCCATGTTGGCTCCCACATGCTCCACGATGATCTCATCGGATGAACCACGGTGTCGAGGATTCAATCAATCCGTATGCAATTCCCTTTGTCAATTGGTATGTTACTTGCCCAAGATTCGATCGTCGGTATCCCAATACCTTGTTCAATCTCGTTACCGGCAAGCCTCTTTACTCGTACTGCAATGCATGATCCCGTGACTAACGCCTTAGTCACATTGAGCTCATTATGATGATGCATTACCGAGTGGGCCCAGAGATACCTCTCCGTCACACGGAGTGACAAATCCCAGTCTCGATCCGTGCCAACCCAACAGACACTTTCGGAGATACCCGTAATGCACCTTTATAGTCACCCAGTTACGTTGTGACGTTTGGCACACCCAAAGCACTCCTACGGTATCCGGGAGTTGCACGATCTCATGGTCTAAGGAAAAGATACTTGACATTGGAAAAGCTCTAGCAAACGAAACTACACGATCTTTTATGCTATGCTTAGGATTGGGTCTTGTCCATCACATCATTCTCCTAATGATGTGATCCCGTTATCAATGACATCCAATGTCCATAGTCAGGAAACCATGACTATCTGTTGATCAACGAGCTAGTCAACTAGAGGCTTACTAGGGACACGTTGTGGTCTATGTATTCACACATGTATTACGATTTCCGGACAATACAATTATAGCATGAACAATAGACTATTATCATGAACAAAGAAATATAATAATAACCTTTTATTATTGCCTCTAGGGCATATTTCCAACAGTCTCCCACTTGCACTAGAGTCAATAATCTAGTTACATTGTGATGAATCGAACACCCATTGCGTCCTGGTGTTGATCATGTTTTGCCCTAGGGAGAGGTTTAGTCAACGGATCTGCTACATTCAGGTCCGTGTGTACTTTACAAATATCTATGTCTCCATTTTGAACACTTTAACGAATGGAGTTGAAGCGACGCTTGATATGCCTGGTCTTCCTGTGAAACCTGGGCTCCTTCGCAAGGGCAATAGCTCCAGTGTTGTCACAGAAGAGAGTCATTGGGCCTGACGCATTGGGAATCACCCCTAGGTCGGTAATGAACTCCTTCATCCAGACTGCTTCCTGTGCTGCCTCCGAGGCTGCCATGTACTCCGCTTCACATGTAGATCCCGCCACGACGCTTTGCTTGCAACTGCACCAGCTTATTGCTCCTCCATTCAAAATATACACGTATCCGGTCTGTGACTTTGAGTCATCCAGATCTGTGTCGAAGCTAGCGTCGACGTAACCCTTTACGACGAGCTCTTCGTCACCTCCATAAACGAGAAACATATCCTTAGTCCTTTTCAGGTACTTTAGGATATTCTTGACCGCTGTCCAGTGTTCCATGCCGGGATTACTTTGGTACCTTCCTACCAAACTTATGGCAAGGTTTACATCAGGTCTGGTACACAGCATGGCATACATAATAGACCCTATGGCCGAGGCATAGGGGATGACACTCATCTTTTCTCTATCTTCTACCGTGGTCGGGCATTGAGCCGTGCTCAACTGCACACCTTGCAATACAGGCAAGAACCCCTTCTTGGACTGATCCATATTGAACTTCTTCAATATCTTGTCAAGGTATGTACTCTATGAAAGACCAATGAGGCGTCTTGATCTATCTCTATAGATCTTGATGCCTAATATATAAGCAGCTTCTCCAAGGTCCTTCATTGAAAAACACTTATTCAAATAGGCCTTTATACTTTCCAAGAATTCTATATCATTTCCCATCAATAGTATGTCATCCACATATAATATGAGAAATGCTACAGAGCTCCCACTCACTTTCTTGTAAACACAGGCTTCTCCATAAGTCTGTGTAAACCCAAACGCTTTGATCATCTCATCAAAGCGAATGTTCCAACTCCGAGATGCTTGCACCAGCCCATAGATTGAGCGCTGGAGCTTGCACACTTTGTTAGCATTCTTAGGATCGACAAAACCTTCCGGCTGCATCATATACAACTCTTCCTTAAGGAAGCCATTAAGGAATGCCGTTTTGACGTCCATCTGCCATATCTCATAATCATAGTATGCGGCAATTGCTAACATGATTCGGGCGGACTTCAGCTTCGCTACGGGTGAGAAAGTCTCATCGTAGTCAACCCCTTGAACTTGTCGATAACCCTTAGCGACAAGTCGAGCTTTGTAGATGGTCACATTACCATCCGCGTCCGTCTTCTTCTTAAAGATCCATTTGTTTTCTATGGCTCGCCGCTCATCGGGCAAGTCAGTCAAAGTCCATACTTTGTTTTCATACATGGATTCTATCTCGGATTTCATGGCTTCTAGCCATTTGTCGGAATCCGGGCCCGCCATCGCTTCTTCATAGTTCGAAGGTTCACCGTTGTCTAACAACATGATTTCTAGGACAGGGTTGCCGTACCACTCTGGTGCGGAACGTGTCCTTGTGGACCTACGAAGTTCAGTAGCTTGATCCGAAGCTTCATGATCATTATCATTAACTTCCTCCCGAGTCGGTGTAGGCACCACAGGAACACTTTCCCGTGCTGCGCTACTTTCCTGTTCGGAAGGGGTGACTGTCACCTCATCAAGTTCCACTTTCCTCCCACTCAATTCTTCCGAGAGAAACTCCTTCTCTAGAAAGGACCCGTTCTTGGCAACGAAGATCTTGCCTTCAGATCTGAGGTAGAAGGTATACCCAACAGTTTCCTTAGGGTATCCTATGAAGACGCATTTTTCCGATTTGGGTTCGAGCTTTTCAGGTTGAAGTTTCTTTACATAAGCATCGCATCCCCAAACTTTTAGAAACGACAGCGTAGGTTTCTTCCCAAACCATAATTCATACGGTGTCGTCTCAACGGATTTCGACGGAGCCCTATTTAAAGTGAATGCGGCAGTCTCTAAAGCATAACCCCAAAATGAGAGCGGTAAATCGGTAAGAGACATCATAGATCGCACCATATCCAATAGAGTGCGATTACGACGTTCGGACACACCATTTCTCTGAGGTGTTCCAGGCGGCGTGAGTTGTGAAACTATTCCACATTTCCTTAAGTGTGCACCAAACTCGTGACTTAAATATTCTCCACCACGATCTGATCGTAGGAATTTTATTCTCCTGTCACGTTGATTCTCAACCTCACTCTGAAATTCTTTGAACTTTTCAAAGGTTTCAGACTTGTGTTTCATCAGGTAGACATATCCATATCTACTTAAATCATCAGTGAAAGTGAGAACATAACGATATCCTCCGCGAGCCTCAACACTCATTGGACCACACACATCGGTATGTATGATTTCCAATAAGTTGGTTGCTCGCTCGATTGTTCCGGAGAACGGAGTCTTGGTCATCTTACCCATGAGGCATGGTTCACACGTGTCAAATGATTCGTAATCAAGAGACTCCAAAAGTCCATCTGCATGGAGCTTCTTCATGCGCTTGACACCAATGTGACCAAGGCGGCAGTGCCACAAGTATGTGGGACTATCGTTATCAACTTTACATCTTTTGGTACTCACATTATGAACATGTGTAACATCACGTTCGAGATTCATCAAAAATAAACCATTGACCAGCGGGGCATGACCATAAAACATATCTCTCAAATAAATAGAACAACCATTATTCTCGGATTTAAATGAGTAGCCATCTCGAATTAAACGAGATCCAGATACAATGTTCATGCTCAAAGCTGGCACTAAATAACAATTATTGAGGTTTAAAACTAATCCCGTGGGTAGATGCAGAGGTAGCGTGCCGACGGCGATCACATCGACCTTGGAACCATTCCCGACGCGCATCGTCACCTCGTCCTTTGCCAGTCTCCGTTTATTCCGTAGTTCCTGTTTTGAGTTACAAATATGAGCAACCGCACCGGTATCAAATACCCAGGAGCTACTACGATTACTGGTAAGGTACACATCAATTACTTGTATATCACATATACCTTGGGTGTTGCCGGCCTTCTTCTTGTCCGCTAAATATTTGGGGCAGTTCCGCTTCCAGTGACCACTTCCCTTGCAATAAAAACACTCAGCCCCGGGCTTGGGTCCATTCTTTGACTTCTTCCCAGTAACTGGTTTACCGGGCGCGGCAACTCCCTTGCCGTCCTTCTTGAAGTTCTTCTTACCCTTGCCCTTCTTGAACTTGGTGGTTTTATTCACCATCAACACTTGATGTTCTTTTCTCATCTCCCCTTCCGCTGATTTCAGCATTGAATATACCTCGGGAATGGTCTTTTCCATCCCCTGCATATTGTAGTTCATCACAAAGCTCTTGTAGCTTGGTGGAAGCGACTGGAGGATTCTGTCAATGACCGCGTCATCCGGGAGATTAACTCCCAGCTGAGACAAGCGGTTGTGCAACCCAGACATTCTGAGTATGTGCTCACTAACAGAACTGTTCTCCTCCATTTTACAGCTGAAGAACTTGTCGGAGACATCATATCTCTCGACCCGGGCATGAGCTTGAAAAACCAGTTTCAGCTCCTCGAACATCTCATATGCTCCATGTTTCTCAAAACGCTTTTGAAGACCCGGCTCTAAGCTGTAAAGCATGCCGCACTGAACGAGGGAGTAATCATCAGCACGTGATTGCCAAGCGTTCATAACGTCTTGGTTCTATGGGATTGGTGCATCACCTAGCGATGCTTCTAAGACATAATCTTTCTTGGCTACTATGAGGATGAGCCTCAGGTTCCGGACCCAGTCCGTATAGTTGCTGCCATCATCTTTCAGCTTGGTTTTCTCTAGGAACGCGTTGAAATTGAGGACAACGTTGGCCATTTGATCTACAAGACATAGTGTAAAGATTTTAGACTAAGTTCATGATAATTGAGTTCATCTAATCAAATTATTTAATGAACTCCCACTCAGATAGACATCCCTCTAGTCATCTAAGTGAAACATGATCCGAGTTCAACTAGGCCGTGTCCGATCATCACGTGAGACGGACTAGTCAAGATCGGTGAACATCTCCATGTTGATCGTATCTTCTGTACGACTCATGCTCGACCTTTCGGTCCTCCGTGTTCCGAGGCCATGTCTGTACATGCTAGGCTCGTCAAGTCAACCTAAGTGTATTGCATGTGTTCCGAGGCCATGTCTGTACATGCTAGGCTCATCAACACCCGTCGTATTCGAACGTAAGAATCTATCACACCCGATCATCACGTGGTGCTTCGAAACGACGAACCTTCGCAACGGTGCACAGTTAGGGTGAACACTTTCTTGAAATTATTATAAGGGATCATCCTACTTGCTACCGTCGTTCTAAGCAAATAAGATGCAAAAACATGATAAACATCACATGCAATCAAATAGTGACATGATATGGCCAATATCATCATGCTCCTTTGATCTCCATCTTCGGGGCACCATGATCATCTTTGTCACCGGCATGACACCATGATCTCCATCATCATGATCTCCATCATTGTGTCTTCATGAAGTCGTCACGCCAACGATTACTTCTACTTCTATGGCTAACGCGTTTAGCAATAAAGTAAAGTAATTTACATGGCGTTATTCAATGACATGCAGGTCATACAAAATAATAAAGACAACTCCTATGGCTCCTGCCGGTTGTCATAATCATCGACATGCAAGTCGTGATTCCTATTACAAGAATATGATCAATCTCATACATCACATATATCATTCATCACATCTTCTGGCCATATCACATCACATAGCACTTGCTGCAAAAACAAGTTAGACGTCCTCTAATTGTTGTTGCAAGTTTTTACGTGGTTTGTAGGTTTCTAGCAAGAAGGTTTCTTACCTACGTATGACCACAACGTGATTTGCCAATTTCTATTTACCCTTCATAAGGACCCTTTTCATCGAATCCGTTCCGACTAAAGTAGGAGAGACAGACACCCGCTAGCCACCTTATGCAACTTGTGCATGTCAGTCGGTGGAACCTGTCTCACGTAAGAGTACGTGTAAGGTCGGTCCGGGCCGCTTCATCCTACAACGCCGCCGAAACAAGAAAAGACTAGTAGCGGCAAGAAGAATTGGCAAACTCAACGCCCACAACTACTTTGTGTTCTACTCGTGCATAGTAACTACGCATAGACCTGGCTCATGATGCCACTGTTGGGAATCGTAGCATAATTTTAAAATTTTCCTACGCTCACCAAGATGCATCTATGGAATCTACTAGCAACGAGGGGAAGGGAGTGCATCTACATACCCTTGTAGATCGCGAGCGGAAGTGTTCCAATGAACGTGGATGACGGAATCGTACTCGCCGTGATCCAAATCACCGATGACCGAGTGCCGAACGTACGGCACCTCCGCGTTCAACACACGTACGGTGCAGCGACGTCTCCTCCTTCTTGATCCAGCAAGGGGGAAGGAGAGGTTGATGGAGATCCAACAGCACGACGGCGTGGTGGTGGATGTAGCGGGTCTCCGGCAGGGCTTCGCCGAGCTTCTGAGAGAGAGAGAGAGAGGTGTAGCAGGGGAGGAGGGAGGCGCCCAAGGCTGTTGTCTGCTGCCCTCCCTCCCCCCTTTATATAGGCCCCCTGGGGGGGCGCCGGCCCCAAGAGATGGGATCTCAAGGGGGGGGGGGCACAAGGGGGGAAGGGGTTGCCTTGCCCCCCAAGGCAAGGGGGAAGCTCCCCCCTAGGGTTCCCAACCCTAGGCGCATGGGGGGAGGCCCAAGGGGGGCGCCCCAGCCCACTAGGGGCTGGTTCCCTTCCACTTTCAGCCCACGGGGCCCTCCGGGACAGGTGGCCCCACCCGGTGGACCCCCGGGACCCTTCCGGTGGTCCCGGTACAATACCGGTAACCCCCGAAACTTTCCCGGTGGCCGAAACTGGACTTCCTATATATAATTCTTCACCTCCGGACCATTCCGGAACCTCTCGTGACGTCCGGGATCTCATCCGGGACTCCAAACAACTTTCGGGTTTCCGCATACATATATCTCTACAACCCTAGCGTCACCGGACCTTAAGTGTGTAGACCCTACGGGTTTGGGAGACATGCAGACATGACCGAGACGCCTCTCCGGTCAATAACCAACAGCGGGATCTGTATACCCATGTTGGCTCCCACATGCTCCACGATGATATCATCGGATGAACCACGGTGTCGAGGATTCAATCAATCCGTATGCAATTCCCTTTGTCAATCGGTATGTTACTTGCCCGAGATTCGATCGTCGGTATCCCAATACCTTGTTCAATCTCGTTACCGGCAAGTCTCTTTACTCGTACCGCAATGCATGATCCCGTGACTAACGCCTTAGTCACATTGAGCTCATTATGATGATGCATTACCGAGTGGGCCCAGAGATACCTCTCCGTCACACGGAGTGACAAATCCCAGTCTCGATCCGTGCCAACCCAACAGACACTTTCGGAGATACCCGTAATGCACCTTTATAGTCACCCAGTTACGTTGTGACGTTTGGCACACCCAAAGCACTCCTACGGTATCCGGGAGTTGCACGATCTCATGGTCTAAGGAAAAGATACTTGACATTGGAAAAGCTCTAGCAAACGAAACTACACGATCTTTTATGCTATGCTTAGGATTGGGTCTTGTCCATCACATCATTCTCCTAATGATGTGATCCCGTTATCAATGACATACAATGTCCATAGTCAGGAAACCATGACTATCTGTTGATCAACGAGCTAGTCAACTAGAGGCTTACTAGGGACACGTTGTGGTCTATGTATTCACACATGTATTACGATTTCCGGACAATACAATTATAGCATGAACAATAGACTATTATCATGAACAAAGAAATATAATAATAACCTTTTATTATTGCCTCTAGGGCATATTTCCAACACCTATGTACTGGTTTCTTCATAAATTAGACCTAGAAAAGGGAATAATATCATGCCATGTAGAGAAAACCAAAATTTCCTACTTGATGGACAATCAATTTATGTTTGAAACAAGGTGAGATAAATGTCAACCCATCTATATGAGGAGCGTGTGAAGGAGCAGCTCCTGCTTCTCCTTCAGAAGGGAAGCTGCATGCTTATGCATCATCCCAAACTTGGTCGCGTCGATGAGGGAGGCCGTGTCGGAGGCACAAGCTACGAGGATTAGTATGTCGGGGCCAGGGACCGGCACCACAATAACAACATACTGGATCGATCAAGCTATTCGAGCAAAGATCCAGATTAGGAATAATTGTACTATAACAACAAACTGGATCGAACAATCGACAGATTCTAGTGAAGATTCAGATTACAAAACATGGGAGAATTCATCACCTTGCTCTGCTACATTAGTTTGAGGCTGTCATTGGCGCTCTGTGCATTCTCCAACCATCTACAGGGTGAATGATAATGTTGACTTGTTTGAGAAGTTGCCGGAATCATCTGAATAGTAAATGGCATTACAACCTTTGGAGCAAGTCTTCCTTTCGTAGTACACCTCTCGGCTATCAAAAAGGAAGCGTAGAACGTTTGATGTTGAGATCAACCAGGGAACAAGATAAGCATCAGTCAACAAATAACCTATTACAATACCGAAACTGTATAGCTTTCATTAAACAATGGACCTACTTAGCATTATCAGTAATGATAGACGTGGTTCCCGTGAGCACCGCGCTAACCCTAGACCGGTAGGGATTGTAGGTGGGGATTGTGGCAGCGATTAACCTCGTGAATAGCGCCCCGGCCCCCACCTCTGTTTATATAGCGCGGGTCACAGGGGCCCACCAACCATGGTTTGGTTGGGCGCCCCCGATCAGGGCGCGAGTCAGGGGCCCGTTCAACCCGTTGGGTTCGAACGGGAGAGAGATCAACCTAACATTCTCCCCCTTGATCTCAACTTTACTTTTAACTTTATACTTTCTAGTTTATCTGTTTCATCACATATTGGTACATAGAGCATGTTTCATCGTCACGGCTTAATTGCCGTTAGAATCATACAGCTACAACATACGTTATGTTCAGAAACAAATTCTGTTCCTTTTGGGCCTATCCAGGAATCATAAGGCTTTCCCTTAAACCCATGCCGGCTAAGTGTTCCTTGAACACATTGGGTGGTAAGCCTTTCGTTAGCGGATC
Organism: Triticum aestivum; assembly: GCF_018294505.1. NCBI lineage: Eukaryota > Viridiplantae > Streptophyta > Magnoliopsida > Poales > Poaceae > Triticum > Triticum aestivum. The sequence continues at coordinate 63,548,397 of NC_057808.1, read as the reverse complement.
CGCAAGCATATCCTTTGTCCTTATATGCTCGAGACTTATAGTTTGATCCTGGATTTTATCTTTCACAACATAATACCTTGTCTCTATTGTTTTGGCAGCATTACTCGACTTGTTGTTGTGAGCATAGAATACTGCGGGCTGGTTATCACAGTACATCTTTAGTGGTTTGTGAATGCAATCTACCACTTTCAAGTCGGGTACAAATTTCTTTAGCCATATCGCCTGCCCCGTGGCTTCGAAGCATGCTATGAATTTTGCATACATCGTGGATGATGCAACTATCGACTGTTTGGAGCTTTTCCACGAAATAGCTCCCCCAGCGAGGATGATTATGTATCCTGACGTGGATTTTCTATCATCTCTGTGCCCCGCAAAATCTGCGTCTGAATACCCTTTTATCTCTAGGGAATCACTTCTCCTGTATATTAGCATGTAGTCCTTCGTGCCTTGTGCATAACGCAATGCTTTCTTTACCATCTTCCAGTGCTCTAGGCCTGGATTCTCTTGATATCTACCGAGTACCCCGGTGATAAAAGCTAAGTCAGGGCGAGTGCACACTTGTGCATACTGTAAGCTGCCAATTGCCGAAGCATATGGTACTGCTTTCATTTGATCGATCTCATACTGGTTCTTGGGACATTGGAATTTCCCAAAACTATCGCCCTTGACTATTGGAGCAGGCGTGGCTTTACTCGCATGCATATTATACTTTTTAAGAATCTTTTCTAAATATGCTTTCTGAGATAGTCCTAAGACTCCATTGTTCCTATCTCGGTGAATTTCTATGCCCAAAACATATGATGCTTCATCAAGATCTGTTATGTCAAAATTTGAGGATAAGTATTTCTTTGTTTCTTGTAGTAGACTAACATCACTACTAGCAAGCAGGATATCATCCACATACAAGATTAGGAAAATATATTTCCCACTTTTAAACATTGCATAAATGCAATTATCCTCAATATTTTCTTTAAATCCAAAACTTTTAATCGTTTGATTAAACTTTAGATACCACTGGCGAGAGGCTTGTCTTAATCCATAAATGGATTTCTTCAGGCGGCATCCCATATTTTCCTTGGCTTCCATGATAAAACCCTCGGGTTGTTTCATGTAGACCTTTTCTTTTAAATCACCATTCAGAAATGCCGTCTTAACATCCATTTGATGTAACTCTAAATCAAAATGAGCAACTAATGCCATTATGATTCTGAAGGAATCCTTACATGAGACTTGAGAAAATGTCTCATTGTAATCTATCCCTTCTCTTTGTGTAAATCCTTTTGGCACGAGTCGTGCTTTATACTTTTCTATATTCCCTTTAGAGTCATACTTAATTTTGTAGACCCATTTACAACCTACTGTTTTGGCTCATTTGGGAATTTCCTCTAAGTCCCAAACATCTTTGGAACTCATTGATTTCATCTCGTCTTCCATTGCCTTCATCCACTTCGATGAATGAGGGCTTCTCATGGCTTCTTCATATGAGGTGGGATCTTTTTCCATATGAACCATTTCTGTGTTATAAACTTTAAAGTCAGTAGAAATAGCTGACTTTCTTGGTCTTGTAGACCTTCTAAGGGCCTCAGTTTCTGGCACATTTTGTGCCTCAACTTCTGGCATTTCTTCTAAAATTTGCTGTTGCACCTCCCTTTCATGCTCAACAACGGGTTCAGTCGGCTCCTGACGGTCAGGTTCCGGGTCTTTCCCCATAGCTGTCATGGGTGGAGTTGCAACTGGTAGTGAGAAAAATGGCTCCTGAATCATCGGATTAGGTGCATGCACCCTCTTCTCCTCAAGATCAATTTTCCGAGCTACCAAGCTCCCCCTCATCATTTCGTCCTCTAAGAAGACTGCATGTCTCGTTTCTACAAACTTTGTATATCTGTCAGGGCAGTAGAAACGAAAACCTTTTGATCTGTCTGGATAGCCAATAAAGTGGCAACTTACTGTTTTGGGATCTAACTTTGCAATGTTTGGATTAAACATTTTGGCCTCAGCAGGGCACCCCCACACCTTGAAGTGTTGTAGGGAGGGCACCCGTCCTGTCCATAGCTCGTACAGTGTTTTGGGCACCGACTTGCTTGGTACTCTATCGAGAATGTGAATGGTGGTTTTAAGCGCCTCCATCCATAATCCCAATGGCAAGTTGGAATAACTCATCATGCTACGCACCATATCCATAAGTGTACGGTTGCGCCTTTCAGCTACTCCATTCTTTTCTCTCAGAGTGGGATACATTAAAAGCACATGAGTTATCATATTTTTCTCTTGCCAGAATTTCTCCCGCCATACGGGATTTTTGACATAATATTATGTCAGCTTTACCCCGTTACGCAGGTATTTTCCCAGACTTTTTCCGCCATGCAGGTTTTATCATAATCATCTTTTCCCGCCATGCGGGTAAATTCCTGTAAGGGAACATAAATGCCAGAATTGGCTCTTTTGACTGCATATTCAATCATCAAATTTAGGAATAAATCTGAATGCTCTTTGACACACATGCTTGATCCGACGCTGGTCAAATTAAACACGCATGTTACTTTTTCATCTCAAATCATGTTGACTGAAAAAAACTTCTTCATAGAGAGTACATGAAAGACATTCATCAACCAAGACTCTGAATGATCTATCTCTTTTCTTTTTATGCCATTCTTTAGAGAGAACATACTCCCTCACGTTATGACTTTTCTTGGTCATCTTTTGGGTCACAAGTACCCAGCCATTCGCTTTCACGAATGAAAGCATGCAAAACTTTTAGTCTGAGAAAACTTAGCCAATAATCAACAATGATGGGCATAAAAAATAACCCTACGTTGGTCTGGTTAAAAGAAATGCACATTAAACTTTTGAAACTTTCTTTTATATTCTAAATCACCATTGTGGCAGAATTAGAATAAACATCATCCTTATACATTAATTCCATATCACCGTTGGACGGAAATGGAAATAATGCATATAACTTATAAACAATGTGATGATAGTATTTCTATTAAACAACTTTGCTAAGAATTAATCTTCACATCAACTTTATTGCATCGGGAACAAGAAATATACATTTCTCTAGTTCAAGAGCATTTCTTGATCTTTATCCGTTCTCTGAAAATTGACCACTTTGATACAAAACTTATCAGAGATTTAAACTTTGAACATAAGACTCATAGAATTATAGCATTGTTATCATCAACGTTGGTCAGAAAATAACAATACCACATTTTAACTTTAAAACAAATATCTTTCTTTTGTCATAGTGGAAACTATCTGCATCTTATTTCACCCACAGGGGAAAAACATTGCTAAGAACATTTCTTCCAATTAAATTTTCCCGTTGGTTCCAATTTAATTGGAGGATAAAACTTTTACTTTGCAGCGGAAACTTTATAATATTCTATTCAAAAATAATTCTGTACTATTTTACTCTCTAAGCAATTTTAACCGGTTGGTTCAAAAATGCATTAGAGAAGCAACAATTTAATATCTTACTTTAGTTCGATTCACTTTTAAAAGAGCACCTTTAAATTTCAATAATAAAACATGATCATGTTATTAACAACGTTGGTCATACAAATAACATAATCATATTCATTAAATATTCACTTTAACATGCTCTTAAAAAACTTAATTCTTTTTAAACTTTTATTTTCTTTGTAAAAGAGCACTATTAATTATTTACGCAGCGGAAAATCATGAATAAAAATTCACGAACTTTTACTCTTTACAGAAACTTTTTCTAATTTCTAAAAAAATATCAGAAACTTTTCTATTTACTGGAAAATCATAAAAATAAATAAATAAGCGGCAGCTGAGCCAACGCACGCGGGCCGTAGCGGAAACCAGCCGGCCCATGGCCTACTCGGCGCGCCGCGCCTCACAAGGCAGCCTGGCCTCGGCCTGGTCCGCCTACACTTTCGGCCCGAAAAGCCCAGCCGCGGCCTGTGGGGAGCCAGAGCTCATCCCAGCCGCCCGATGCGGGCAGGCCGGATCCGACGCCCGAGCGTGACCCTCGCATGGTCAAAACAGACCAGTTCGCAGCGGGGGGAAACCCTAGTTCATTTCCTCCCCCGCGCACTGCTCGCCTCGTTGTCTCCGCTCCCGCTGGCGTGAGCACGGGGCTGTGCCCCGGCCGCCGCCGGCGGCGCCAGAAGCCACCGCGCCACGCGCGCCTCCTCTCCCTTCCCCCTTCTCTCCTTCCTTTTCTTCCTGTTGCAGAGAGGGCGGAGCCAGTCCTCTGATCTGTCTCTGCGGCCGGGGCCAGAGGCCACCGGCAAGCTAGGTTTGGCCGCCCGCGACGGCGACCTGAAGCCACCGCGCCGCGCGCGCGACCCTCAATTTCATCTTCCCCCTTGATTTTCGTTTTCATCTCCACTGCAACAGAGAGAGACACGGGAGAACCACCTCTCCTCCTCTGCGCCTGATGGATTTCGACGGAGCATGCGCCGTTGCCTTCCCCTTCGCCGGCTGTGCGTCCACCTCGCGGTGAGCGCGCCGCCGTCGAGCGGTTAGGCTGCGGTGCCCTTTGCCCCTTTCGGGGTGGTTCTTCGTCCGACGCCTCGGCTTGCCGATGCGCGTCCGGATCGAGAGGAACAGGTGCGGCCATGACGGCGGCACAACTTTTCTTTTAGATTTCTTTGCCCTTCTAGGGTTCTTTGGGGGAGGGGATCTCTTTTTCTTTTTCTTTTTCTGTTGTTGTTTCTTTGTACCGAAATCCACTAGCCCGATCTGGCTGATACCATTGACAGAACTTTGGATCGGAGTAGGCTAGTAGATCCGGTGAACCTACCTTGTCCAGCAGCAGATGAACTCGAGCCAGAGGCCATCGTGGTGCTGGGGCGCACGGCGATGGCAGAGAGTAGGTGAGGTGGAGGTGGAGCTTCCCGTGAGCACCGCGCTAATCCTAAATCGGTAGGGATTGTAGGTGGGGATTGTGGCAGCGATTAACCTCGTTAATAGCGCCCCGCCCCCCACCTCTGTTTATATAGCGCGGGTCACAAGGGCCCACCAACCATGGTTTGGTTGGGCGCCCCCGATCAGGGCGCGAGTCAGGAGCCCGTTCGACCCGTTGGGTTCGAACGGGAGAGAGATCAACCTAACAGTACGTGCTACTAATAATTATTCAAAGTCAGCTGTATCTAACAATTACAGTAGTTCACAAAGAACTTAAATGTAAGTAGGTAGCTAATTGTTATAATTACTGAAGAAAACTACTCAGTTCTACATTTTTTAAAGGTCCACAAACGTAAAAATCAGCTCTGTCTCACAAGTTCGTATTCTACTTATGGTTGAAATGACGCATTTGGCCAAAAAATCCTGGTGCCAAAACTGCCAAATCCTTTGAAGACACATAACACATAAACTGAATTTTGCATCATGGCGCTGGATCATCACCTGCATAAATTGCCAAATACAGGCATAGAGATATGTGCACATTACCTGCATCTGCAAAGGATTCATACATGAGAGGACAAGCACATGGCAGCATGACATTTTCACCTTCGGGCAACGAGGAACGGCAACCAGTAGCAGCCCAGCCTGATCTAATGATCTTGCTTTGGCCTCGTGGCCATGCCACACGATGTCCACCCCTGCAGCCACACCATGGCGCTGAGCGTAGCCCACGGCGCCGCTGGCTCGCCACGCTTACGCTCACCCTTGGAGAAGCCACCGACTGCAGGCAACACCACTCCCCCGCACCGGGTCACCTGCCGGAGGAGCTTGGTGGCGGCAAGGGTCGTCCGCCTCGGGTGGGTGACATCAGTTAACACAATAACACCTCGCCCACGGCCACCTCCTGCGTCGATCGAACTGCTGCCGCTCATGAGATCCAAGACACACAACCCCGAGCGGCGAGATCGAAGATGACTTCCTCAACTCGTGTGGAGGAGAAAACCTTGCAAGCTCCGGAGGAGCGGTACTCGTTGGCGGGGACCAGATGGCTTGGCCACGTCGGGTGGGTGGTTTCGGCGGCGGGATTGATGGCGGCCCTCATGTCGGCTACGTCTGCAATGGCAGGCCCGGGTGCATCATGCCGAGATGAGAGACCCGAACCATAGAGAGGGAGAGAGGAGAGGGATTTACGGGGAAAATAGAGATCAGAGGTATCTTACCATTGCATGTTTGCGATGCATCATCAGCGGCACGACTCATGCTTGAGAAATCCATAGATAACACGGAGGGTTAGAACTTAGAACAATATACTAAGATAATCTACCGCTGGAGCAGCATGAGATCAAAAAGATCTTGGCTCACAAGCTGGTGCCCTTCATGTTCCAAGAGACCAAGACTACCAGCAGCGATCTGGAAGGAGTATGTACAGAAAGATTCAGGGGATCACGTCCCGAATTTCTTTCTGGGCATACGCACGCGATGTACTCCTGATTTACTCTATTGATTGAGATAATTTTATTCATTTGAGATATGTTCGGGAAGGAACATGAGGGAATCCGTGGCATGAAAAATCTTTGATTCTGTTGTGATTTGGGAAAGGTTTGATTCTATTGAGATTTGTGGGAAGGAATAGGATACCTCGTCGGTCAATGATCGATCAGGGTGAGCGTACCGGGAGGGCTGAGACGTGGGATACATGATGGAGAAAAAACCAGAAAAGATCGGTGGGGTTTGGTTCAAAAGAAAATCGGTGGAAGGGGTAACGAGGTGGGATTACGAGGCTTATCGATCGAGAGGTGGGATGGGAGGACGAACGAACGACGTTACCCCACCTCTCGTACAATCGAGATGTGGGATGGCAAGATCTCTACGTGGTTCGTTCGTACGTCGTGCGTTGATCGCTACCCCTTCCATCGATCGCCCCTCCCCTTCACCCTTTTCTCCACGGTAAAAAAAGAAACAAATCATGCAAACGTACGCACATGGAAACCCGAAAAACCAGCCACCTCTCCTGGCCTTTCCTTATTGTTGGGCCAGCCGCTAATCCACTCAACAATCCTGAACTTATTTGATTGGCGTCGTATATGGAAGGATTGGTGTTTTATATGGAAGGGTGGGATCGATGGAAGGATGGATGGGTTGGTTTGGTTCTGGTGATGCATGAATTAAAACCGGTCTTTGGTTTAAAAAATCGGTGGGAGGGAGATCGCCTGGTGGGGGGGTGGGGGGGTGGGGGGGGGGGGGGGGAGATCGATGGAGGGTGGGAACGAAACAAAACGAACGAACGACTTACGTACTGAGACATTAGGAGTAGAGATTCATGTTTGCTTTTTTAATAGTAGTTTAGATCCACTAGGACGTGTGGAGGCGTACAGAGCATATTACTGGTTACAAAGATTGCTATACACAGCAAAATAAACTGATCTAAACCGGACTGCGGCCACGATTCGGACGTGGATTGATCCAACTGGCCACGGCCTCCAACCTGCCTCCGTCGCCGGATCAATGGCCATTACGCGCCAAACACTACAAAAAAAATACACTTCCGTGATGATACATGTTTGTCACAGTAGGTCGCGTTTTTTGTCATGCATGTACATCCATGAGGATTTTATGACAGAATCAAGATAGTCATACCTGTGCTGTCGTAGAAGTGTTCCATGACACTACCAAAATTATCATCACGGAAGTGTCCACTTCCATGACGATAAATCACGCGTCACAGAAGTGCTTTCGTCAAGGGTGACCGACACGTGGCATCCACCGTAACGGAACGCCGTTAAGCTATCGGGTCGGGTTTTGGATCCGATAACCCGTTAACAGCCCCGACCAATGGGAAATTTTCACGTGTAAAATTCTTATTGGCCGGACGAAACACGTGTCAGCTCGTCAGTGGGTCAGATAGGCGCCTATGATATGTCGACACGTGCCACGGCCCACCACTGGCCCATTTAGCTTACAAAGCCGGCCCGTCTGACTTGGTCAAAAGTTAACGGGGTGCCCAATGAAAAGCCTGTTAACGGTCTCTTCGCAAATAGCCCATTTTACGGCCCGTTAGGCCCTAAAGGAAATCGGCCCAACAACGTCATGTGGGCCGTCGAATATAACACCAGCCCATTTCACTTTCGGCCCATGTATGGCCCACGACGTCTTTCGGCCCATATGAGGCCTTCGTATCTTTCGGCCCTTTATAGGCCCACGGTGACTCTAGCGCATAATGAAGAGTAATTTTCTTTATACCCGTTAAGGGCCCGTGATTTACATGGGCCGTTTCCAGCCCGTGTTAGCTTTCGGCCTATTGACGGCCCATACGTTCTTGGGCTCCTTTTCGGCCCTCGATTACTTCCGGCCCGTTACTGGCCTGTTCCCCTAATGGGCCAAATTCGGCCCATGGCAAGAGTCGGCCCGTTACTGGCCTGTTACCCTAATGGGCCAAATTCGGCCCATGGCAAGAGTCGGCCCGTTTCTGGCCTGTTAACCCGTTGCGCCGTTTCCAACCCGTCCTATATTCTGGCCCATTAACGACCCGTTATGCCTGTGACAGAATTAAGCCTTTGCTGTCCTACGGCCTGTTAACGGCCTGTTACCGTGCTGGGCCGATACCAATTACGCCCGATTACGGCCCATGTAGACCCATTTATCCGACGGCCCGAGGCCCACCGATTACAGGCCCATTTATCGACGGCCCGTAGGAGACCCATGGATCCTACGGCCCGTATATGGCCCATGGTAGTTGCGGCCACTAGCAAACCAGGGAAAAAGAAGACTAGGAAATAAATAAGGCCGAAACTAACGCTAGGCTATTAAGGCGATTGCACAGATTACATCCACTCGGCATCAAAGATCGCCACCAGTGCAAATATAGGGAACACCCTACACTATACAAAAATGGCTTGCTGTTTTCTTCAGCCGGTGGCTGCACGTTAAGAATAAATTTTGTATCGCACCAAAACAAATTACAACTATATAACAAAAGGAAGGTTGGCATAAAACTTAACAGTCTAGCAGATAAATGCACCACCAGAAGTTCAAAAGCTCAGTTCATTTGACCTGACTGTTATGTTTTCATGCTGTATTGTCCAATGGAGCACCATAACCCTCGCCTTCATTTCCCCTAGGCTCCTGAACAACATAGCAAATGTCTGATAGTCTGGTTTCAAAACCATGCATATCTTGACGACATTGAGCAATGTTTCTCCTTGTTTCACAAAGGGTCTCTGTTAGGGAATGGACTTGTGTCTGGAGCGCAGATACAACATTGCTTTGAGCTTGCATATCTTGATCATGAGGCAGTTTGGACGATATTGCCTTAACAACCAACCCAGTATTACGCAGGAACGTGCTTTTGGCACTGTTAGTGGACAGGTACTGACCCACTGCAGCAAGAGCTGACATTGCGGTTATAGTTGCCTCGCCACCTTCAGAAGGTGGCGGTTCCACCATTTTTTCCATAGCTCGCTGAAAAGTTGAGGTTTTACATTAGTAGTACCAGAACAGAAGATATTAAGGAGGCAGCAAAACCAAACAAAATAGCTTTGGTCTATATACAGAACTTATTCTGGTGAACCCATGTAAAATATTAGTTGTATTTTATTGCAAAGTACATAATAAAACCAGGTTCCAAACATATGACCATGTACCATCGCTAATGTATTGTCTATTTCTTCACATTGTATTGAGGGCTAAGGATAAAGAGACGAAGTTTATAATACGGTAAGCATAGTATGACATCATTCATATCACAAAACAACTGAGAACAGACAAACAGGCAATTGTAACGTTGTGTGGGCAAGTCCAGCACGGAACTAGATTACGGGTCAAGATCAAAGGAACATCACTCCTCTCTTTTAAACCTTGTAAGGTGCAATGATACGCTAAGACAATTGTGTATAAAATTGAAAAGAGTAATAGACATTGGCTGCAAACCATGCAGTTCAAGGCACAAGTCAGAGTAAGTAGTAGTTAAAAGGCATGAGGATTAAGGACTTACAACAGCGGCTTTGACTGGTGTAGTCATGCCCTTCTTCTTGCTGGTGTGACAGTCCTTGAAGATTTCCACAGCATTTGGTTCAGGTACTTTTTGGTCCTTGCGGGCTTTCCTCTGCATTTCGAACAAGTCAATATAGATCTGATAATATGGTACAGCGAAAAGAGTGAAACAACAGCTAATTACAAGAGCCTCGCAGTGTGCAATATAGCTACGAGATCCTGTCGTCTGTTGGAATTTCACTTTCGTACGGTTGGCCTTGTTCTTTGAACAGTTCACCTACAAGAAGATAGATTTGTGTGGCACATGCGTAAATAGGACTTCAACATGTGATCTGATCACATATATATAATGTACCTGATACTTCGGATCAGACCAGTGTTTAACAAGGCCCCTCCAGTCTTCATCCGATATATTTTCCACTGGAGATGTTTGGGAAAGTTCACTGTTAGCCTTGCCTTCAAAGTGAGTTTTCCTCAAGTTATACCGATACTGTCGCAGAGCAGACTTGAAAACATGGGTGCAAGCTTGTCTGGTTGCATCATCTTGGCTATCCAACTTGAACCTCATCTGTTGAAAATTATGGGAGTCTCATTATCAGCAACCTAGAAAGTATGGGACAAAGCAAGACGATATTACTAGTTTCCATACATAACCATACTTACAGATAAATGGTCGAGGAAGGTGTTGAACTGGGTTTCGTCTTTGTCATTCCTGTACTGAATCCATGTTGGGAGGATACGTACATGACACCTAAAGCAACCGCTGCCTCTGATACTAACTTGGCTGACTCTGTAGCATCACGTGGCCTTTTTAAACCTACCTCAAAACGGATCTCCATTCTTCCTCCTCTAGATATAGTTAACCTATCGAGCATTATCCCTGATGTTTTTTTTCCTCTTGCGCCTAGGTGCTAGTCCAACAACGAACATAGGAAGTGTTAGTGTACATCAAACTGTGAGACTACATATAAAGAAGCATGCAACTGTAACTTGACTCCAGCAACTACCTTCTTGCTGTTGAAGCTCACAAGGTTCATCTGATATTGCCAACTCGTCTTGTGGCAAGAGTGCTTGGGAAGTAGTGTCAGGTGGCAAGGGAGCTTGGGAACGTGCTGCTAGCTCAGTTGACGCACGAGTAAGTTGTGCAGCTGGTAGTACTGTGGTAGGTGTTGCAAGAACTAGGGCTGTCTCTGCTTGTTTGGTGGCAGCTATTTGTTTCTGTTTGGCTTTTTTTGCAACCCGTGTAGCATGGGATGCCGTGTTTGTAGAATTTTTTGCTGGACTTTGACCTTCTGTTGCACCATCAGTACCAGCAGAATCTGCAGGATTCATCCGCTTCTCATTCCCTGCCATTCTGTGTTTCTTCCTCTTTCTCTGTACCATGTTAAGTCAAGCCGACAAGAAAAACAAATAACAATTTAGTTCTTCAGAACAAATTGATGCGTGATGCAGACGAACTGAACTTTGATGTTAGACAACCACATGATAGGAGAATGTAATATGTACGAAAAACAGGACGGAAGAGATAACCAGAACTATGATGTGTAAACTAAGAAGAAGACAGTTCACCAAATTAGAAGCAATGCAATGGAAGGTAGACACCATATGAAAGATGCTACAAATATCGCTCTGCCAAGTTAACAGTGTCTCATCATAAAATGGCGTTTAAACAAATGTGAAGCAGTACAAGAAATAAATCATATGCAAGATGCAAACAACATCACACTACCATGTTAGAGGTGTCTCGTCATTAGTGCCATTGCATATTCACAGCATTGCATATTCACAGCTTATGATGTGTAAACTATGGAGAAGGCATTTCAACAAATTAGAAGCAATGAAAGCTAGACACCATATGAAAGATGCAACGAACATCACTCTACCAAGTTAAAACTGTCTCGTCATAAGTGCCATTTCAACAAATTAGTAGTACAAGCTAGAAAAGAATGTGATATGTAACCTATATCACACTCCGAAGTCAAACGTGTCTTATGATAAGTGATTGTTGCAGGTTACACAACAGTAGTAATTTGATGTACGAACATGGTGTGATAGACATATATTGTATGTTCTAGAAACCGGAACACGTGTCTTATTCAAGTATAATGTGTAAAGTAAGCAGATGGAATTCAACAAAATTAGAAGCAATACAAGCTAGACATCACACATAACATGCAACCACATATAACAGTGCCAAGTTAGAGGGAGCACCGGTGATGCTGCACTAGGGGAGACGTGCTCATCATAAACACATCTTTGTTGAGTGTCTATGCATGTGTTGTCTTGGAAATCATTCGGGGGTGTGGAGGAGTAGAAACTGTAGAGGCCCTCCGTTCGGAAGGAGCACCTTTATGTCGGGGAATGTAGCAGAAATTTAAAATTTTCTACGCATCACCAAGATCAATCTATGGAGTCATCTAGCAACGAGAGAGAGGAGTGCATCTACATACCCTTGTAGATCGCGAGCGGAAGCGTTCAAGTGAACGGGGTTGATGGAGTCGTACTCCTCATGATCCAAATCACCGATGACCGAGCGCCGAATGGACGGCACCTCCGCGTTCAACACACGTACGGAGCAGCCACGTCTCCTCCTTCTTGATCCAGCAAGGGGGAAGGAGAGGTTGATGGAGATCCAGCAGCACGACGGCATGGTGGTGGAAGTAGCGGGGATCTCGGCAGGGCTTCGCCAAGCTCAGCGAGAGGGAGAGGTGTCACGGGAGGGAGAGGGAGGCGCCAGGGGCTGTGGTGCGGCTGCCCTCCCTCCCCCTCCTATATAGGCCTTCTGGGGGGGCGCCGGCCCTGGGAGATCTGATCTCCAAGGGGGCGGCGGCCAAGGGGTGGCTTCCCCCCAAGCCAAGTGGGGGGCGCCCCCACCCCTAGGGTTTCCAACCCTAGGCGCAGGGGAGGCCCAAGGGGGGGGGGGCACACCAGCCCACCAGGGGCTGGTTCCGCTCCCACTTCAGGGCCCTCTGGGATAGGTGGCCCCACCCGGTGGACCCCCGGGACCCTTCCGGTGGTCCCGGTACAATACCGGTGACCCCCGAAACATTCCCGGTGGCCGAAACTGGACTTCCTATATATAATTCTTCACCTCCGGACCATTCCGGAACTCCTCGTGATGTCCGGGATCTCATCCGGGACTCCGAACAACTTTCGGATTTTTGCATACTATTATCTCTACAAACCTAGCGTCACCGAACCTTAAGTGTGTAGACCCTATGGGTTCGGGAGACATGCAGACATGACCGAGACGACTCTCCGACCAATAACCAACAGCGGGATCTGGATACCCATGTTGGCTCCCACATGTTCCACGATGATCTCATCGAATGAACCACGATGTCGAGGATTCAATCAATCCCGTATACAATTCCCTTTGTCAATCGGTACGTTACTTGCCCGAGATTCGATCGTCGGTATCCCAATACCTTGTTCAATCTCGTTACCGGCAAGTCACTTTACTCGTACCGTAATGCATGATCCCGTGACCAAACACTTGGTCACATTGAGCTCATTATGATGATGCATTACCGAGTGGGCCCAGAGATACCTCTCCGTCATACGGAGTGACAAATCCCAGTCTCGATCCGTGTCAACCCAACAGACACTTTCAGAGATACCTGTAGTGTACCTTTATAGTCACCCAGTTACGTTGTGACGTTTGGTACACCCAAAGCACTCCTACGGCATCTGGGAGTTACACAATCTCATGGTCTAAGGAAAAGATACTTGACATTGGAAAAGCTCTAGCAAATGAACTACACGATCTTTGCGCTATGCTTAGGATTGGGTCTTGTCCATCACATCATTCTCCTAATGATGTGATCCCGTTATCAATGACATCCAATGTCCATAGTCAGGAAACCATGACTATCTGTTGATCAACGAGCTAGTCAACTAGAGGCTCACTAGGGACATGTTGTGGTCTATATATTCACACATGTATTACGATTTCCGGATAACACAATTATAGCATGAACAATAGACAATTATCATGAACAAGGAAATATAATAATAACCATTTTATTATTGCCTCTAGGGCATATTTCCAACAGTCTCCCACTTGCACTAGAGTCAATAATCTAGTTACATTGTGATGAATCGAACACCCATAGAGTTCTGGTGTTGATCATGTTTTGCTCTAGGGAGAGGTTTAGTCAACGGATCTGCTACATTCAGGTCCGTATGAACTTTACAAATATCTATGTCTCCATTTTGAACACTTTCGCGAATGGAGTTGAAGCGACGCTTGATATGCCTGGTCTTCCTGTGAAATCTGGGCTCCTTGGCAAGGGCAATAGCTCCAGTGTTGTCACAGAAGAGAGTCATCGGGCCCGACGCATTGGGAATCACCCCTAGGTCGGTAATGAACTCCTTTATCCAGATTGCTTCTTGTGCTGCCTCTGAGGCCGCCATGTACTCCGCTTCACATGTAGAACCCGCCACGACGCTTTGCTTGCAACTGCACCAGCTGACCGCCCCACCATTCAAAATATACACGTACCCGGTTTGTGACTTAGAGTCATCCAGATCCGTGTCGAAGCTAGCATCGACGTAACCCTTTACGACGAGCTCTTCGTCACCTCCATAAACGAGAAACATATCCTTAGTCCTCTTCAGGTTCTTCAGGATATTCTTGACCGCTGTCCAGTGTTCCATGCCGGGATTACTTTGGTACCTTCCTACCAAACTTACGGCAAGGTTTACATCAGGTCTGGTACACAGCATGGCATACGTAATAGACCCTATGGCCGAGGCATAGGGGATGACACTCATCTTTTCTCTATCTTCTGCCGTGGTCGGGCATTGAGCCGTGCTCAATTGCACACCTTGCAATACAGGCAAGAACCCCTTCTTGGACTGATCCATATTGAACTTCTTCAATATCTTGTCAAGGTACGTACTCTTTGAAAGACCAATGAGGCGTCTTGATCTATCTCTATAGATCTTGATGCCTAATATATAAGCAGCTTCTCCTAGGTCCTTCATTCAAAAACACTTATTCAAATAGGCCTTTATACTTTCCAAGAATTCTATATCATTTCCCATCAATAGTATGTCATCCACATATAATACGAGAAATGCTACAGAGCTCCCACTCACTTTCATGTAAACGCAGGCTTCTCCATAAGTCTGTGTAAACCCAAACGCTTTGATCATCTCATCAAATCGAATGTTCCAACTCCGAGATGCTTGCACCAGCCCATAGATGGAGCGCTGGAGCTTGCATACCTTGTTAGCATTCTTAGGATTGACAAAACCTTCCGGCTGCATCATATACAATTCTTCCTTAAGAAAGCCGTTAAGGAATGCTGTTTTGACGTCCATTTGCCATATCTCATGATCATAGAAGGCGGCAATTGCTAACATGATTCGGACAGACTTCAGCTTCGCTACGGGTGAGGAAGTCTCATCGTAGTCAACCCCTTGAACTTGTCGATAACCCTTAGCGACAAGTCGAGCCTTATAGATGGTCACATTACCATCCGCGTCTGTCTTCTTCTTAAAGATCCATTTATTTTCTATGGCTCGCCGATCATCGGGCAAGTCAGTCAAAGTCCATACTTCGTTTTCATACATGGATCCTATCTCGGATTTCATGGCTTCTAGCCATTTGTCAGAATCTGGGCCCGCCATTGCTTCTTCATAGTTCGAAGGTTCACCGTTGTCTAACAACATGATTTCCAGGACAGGGTTGCCATACCACTCTGGTGTGGAACGTGTCCTCGTGGACCTACGAAGTTCAGTAGTAACTTGATCCGAAGTACCTTGATCATCATCATTAGCTTTCTCTCTAGTCAGTGCAGGTACCACAGGAACATCTTCCTGAGCTGCGCTACTTACCGGTTCAAGAGGTAGTACTTCATCAAGTTCCACTTTCCTCCCACTTATTTCTTTCGAGAGAAACTCTTTCTCCAGAAAGGACCCGTTCTTGGCAACAAAGATCTTGCCTTCGGATCTGAGGTAGAAGGTATACCCAATGGTTTCCTTGGGGTATCCTATGAAGACGCATTTCTCCGACTTGGGTTCGAGCTTTTCAGGTTGAAGTTTCTTGACATAAGCATCGCATCCCCAAACTTTTAGAAATGACAGCTTAGGTTTCTTCCCAAACCATAATTCATACGGTGTCTTCTCAACGGATTTCGACGGAGCCCTATTTAAAGTGAATGCGGCAGTCTCTAAAGCATAGCCCCAAAATGATAGCGGTAGATCGGTAAGAGACATCATAGATCGCACCATATCCAATAGAGTGCGGTTACGACGTTCGGACACACCATTTCGCTGAGGTGTTCCAGGCGGCGTGAGTTGTGAAACTATTCCACATTTCCTGAAGTGTGTGCCAAATTCGTGACTCCAATATTCCCCTCCATGATCTGATCGTAAGAACTTTATTTTTCTGTCACGTTGATTCTCAACCTCACTCTGAAATTCCTTGAACTTTTCAAAGGTCTTAGACTTGTGTTTCATTAGGTAGACATACCCATATCTACTCAAGACATCAGTGAGAGTGAGAACATAACGATAGCCACCGCGAGCCTCAACACTCATTGGACCGCACACATCGGTATGTATGATTTCCAATAAGTTGGTTGCTCGCTCCATTGTTCCGGAGAACGGAGTCTTGGTCATCTTACCCATGAGGCATGGTTCGCACGTGTCAAATGATTCGTAATCAAGAGACTCCAAAAGTCCATCTGCATGGAGCTTCTTCATGCGCGTGACACCAATGTGACCAAGGCGGCAGTGCCACAAGTATGTGGGACTATCGTTATCAACTTTACATCTTTTGGTATTCACACTATGAATATGTGTAACATCACGTTCGAGATTCATTAAGAATAAACCATTGACCAGCGGGGCATGACCATAAAACATATCTCTCATATAAATAGAACAACCATTATTCTCGGATTTAAATGAGTAGCCATCTCGCATTAAACGAGATCCTGATACAATGTTCATGCTCAAAGCTGGCACTAAATAACAATTATTGAGGTTTAAAACTAATCCCGTAGGTAAATGTAGAGGTAGCGTGCCGACGGCGATCACATCGACCTTGGAACCATTCCCGACGCGCATCGTCACCTCGTCCTTCGCCAGTCTCCGCTTATTCCGCAGCTCCTGTTTTGAGTTACAAATATGAGCAACCGCACCGGTATCAAATACCCAGGAGCTACTACGAGTACTGGTAAGGTACACATCAATTACATGTATATCACATATACCTTTGGTGTTGCCGGCCTTCTTGTCCGCTAAGTATTTGGGGCAGTTCCGCTTCCAGTGAGCACTTCCCTTGCAATAAAAGCACTCAGTCTCAGGCTTGAGTCCATTCTTTGGCTTCTTCCCGACAACTTGCTTACCGGGCGCGGCAACTCCCTTGCCGTCCTTCTTGAAGTTCTTATTACCCTTGCCTTTCTTGAACTTAGTGGTTTTATTCACCATGAACACTTGATGTTCCTTTCTGATCTCCACCTCCGCTGATTTCAGCATTGAATATACCTCAGGAATGGTCTTTTCCATCCCCTGCATATTGAAGTTCATCACAAAGCTCTTGTAGCTTGGTGGAAGCGACTGAAGGATTCTGTCAATGACCGCGTCATCCGGGAGATTAACTCCCACCTGAGTCAAGCGGTTGTGCAACCCAGACATTTTGAGTATGTGCTCACTGACAGAACTGTTTTCCTCCATCTTACAACTGAAGAACTTGTCGGAGACTTCATATCTCTTGACCCGGGCATGAGCTTGGAAAACCATTTTCAGCTCTTCGAACATCTCATATGCTCCGTGTTGCTCAAAACGCTTTTGGAGCCCCGGTTCTAAGCTGTAAAGCATGCCGCACTGAATGAGGGAGTAATCATCAGCACGTGACTGCCAAGCGTTCATAACGTCTTGGTTCTCTAGGATGGGTGCTTCACCTAGCGGTGCTTCTAGGACATAATCTTTCTTGGCAGCTATGAGGATGATCCTCAGGTTCCGGACCCAGTCCGTATAGTTGCTGCCATCATCTTTCAGCTTGGTTTTCTCTAGGAACGCGTTGAAGTTGAGGGCTACGTGGGCCATTTGATCTACAAGACATATTGTAAAGATTTTTAGACTAAGTTCATGATAAATTAAGTTCATCTAATCAAATTATTCAATGAACTCCCACTCAGATAGACATCCCTCCAGTCATCTAAGTGAAACATGATCCGAGTCAACCAGGCCGTGTCCGATCATCACGTGAGACGGACTAGTCAACATCGGTGAACATCTTCATGTTGATCGTATCTTCTATACGACTCATGCTCGAACTTTCGGTCTTCCGTGTTCCGAGGCCATGTCTGTGCATGCTAGGCTCGTCAAGTCAACCTAAGTGTATTGCGTGTGTAAATCTGGCTTACACCCGTTGTATTCGAACGTTAGAATCTATCACACCCGATCATCACATGGTGCTTCGAAACAACGAACCTTCGCAACGGTGCATAGTTAGGGGGAACACTTTCTTGAAATTATTGCGAGGGATCATCTTATTTAAGCTACTGTCGTTCTAAGCAAATAAGATGTAAAACATGATAAACATCACATGCAATCAAATAGTGACATGATATGGCCAATATCATTTTGCTCCTTTTGATCTCCATCTTCGGGGCGCCATGATCATCTTCGTCACCGGCATGACACCATGATCTCCATCATTGTGTCTTCATGAAGTTGTCACGCCAACGATTACTTCTACTTCTATGGCTAACGTGTTTAGCAATAAAGTAAAGTAATTTACATGGCGTTATTCAATGACACGCAGGTCATACAAAAAATAAAGACAACTCCTATGGCTCCTGCCGGTTGTCATACTCATCGACATGCAAGTTGTGATTCCTATTACAAGAACATGATCAATCTGATACATCACATATATTTCATTCATCACATCTTTTGGCCATATCACATCACAAGGCATATGCTGCAAAAACAAGTTAGACGTCCTCTAATTGTTGTTGCATGTTTTTTACGTGGCTTCTATAGGTTTCTAGCAAGAACGTTTCTTACCTACATAAAACCACAACGTGATATGCCAATTTCTATTTACCCTTCATAAGGACCCTTTTCATCGAATCCGTTCCGACTAAAGTGGGAGAGACAGACACCCGCTAGCCACCTTATGCAACTAGTGCATGTCAGTCGGTGGAACCTGTCTCACGTAAGCGTACGTGTATGGTCGGTCCGGGCCGCGTCATCCCACGATGCCGCCGAAACAAGACAAGACTAGTAGTGGCAAGAAAATTGACAACATCTACGCCCACAACAAGTTTGTGTTCTACTCGTGCATAGAAACTACGCATAGACCTAGCTCATGATGCCACTGTCGGGGATCGTAGCAGAAATTTAAAATTTTCTACGCATCACCATGATCAATCTCTGGAGTCATCTAGCAACGAGAGAGAGGAGTGCATCTACATACCCTTGTAGATCGCGAGCGGAAGCGTTCAAGTGAACGGGGTTGATGGAGTCGTACTCGTCGTGACCCAAATCACCGATGACCGAGAGGCGAACGGACGGCACCTCCGCGTTCAACACACGTACGGAGCAGTGACGTCTCCTGCTTCTTGATCCAGCAAGGGGGAAGGAGAGGTTGATGGAGATCCAGCAGCACGACGGCATGGTGGTGGAAGTAGCGGGGATCTCGGCAGGGCTTCGCCAAGCTCAGCGAGAGGGAGAGGTGTCACGGGAGGGAGAGGGAGGCGCCAGGGGCTGTGGTGCGGCTGCCCTCCCTCCCTTCTCCTATATATAGGCCTCCTCGGGGGGGGGGGCGGCCCTGGGAGATCTGATCTCCAAGGGGGCGGCGGCCAAGGGGTGGCTTCCCCCCCAAGCCAAGTGGGGGGCGCCCCCACCCCTAGGGTTTCCAACCCTAGGCGCAGGGGAGGCCCAAGGGGGGGCGCACCAGCCCACCAGGGGCTGGTTCCCCTCCCACTTCAGCCCATGGGGCCCTCCGGGATAGGTGGCCCCACCCGGTGGACCCCCGGGACCCTTCCGGTGGTCCCGGTACAATACCGGTGACCCCCGAAACTTTCCCGGTGGCCGAAACTGGACTTCCTATATATAATTCTTCACCTCCGGACCATTCCGGAACTCCTCGTGACGTCCGGGATCTCATCCGGGAC
Organism: Triticum aestivum; assembly: GCF_018294505.1. Taxonomy (NCBI): domain Eukaryota; kingdom Viridiplantae; phylum Streptophyta; class Magnoliopsida; order Poales; family Poaceae; genus Triticum; species Triticum aestivum. Next base: position 63,528,388 of record NC_057808.1, on the reverse strand, counting down.
TCCGAACAACTTTCGGGTTTCCGCATACTATTATCTCTACAACCCTAGCGTCACCGAACCTTAAGTGTGTAGACCCTATGGGTTCGGGAGACATGCAGACATGACCGAGCCGACTCTCCGGTCAATAGCCAACAGCGGGATCTGGATACCCATGTGGGCTCCCACATGTTCCACGATGATCTCATCGGATGAACCACGATGTCGAGGATTCAATCAATCCCGTATACAATTCCCTTTGTCAATCGGTACGTTACTTGCCCGAGATTCGATCGTCGGTATCCCAATACCTTGTTCAATCTCGTTACCGGCAAGTCACTTTACTCGTACCGTAATGCATGATCCCATGACCAAACACCTGGTCACATTGAGCTCATTATGATGATGCATTACCGAGTGGGCCCAAAGATACCTCTCCGTCATACGGAGTGACAAATCCCAGTCTCGATCCGTGTCAACCCAACAGACACTTTCAGAGATACCTGTAGTGTACCTTTATAGTCACCCAGTTACGTTGTGACATTTGGTACACCCAAAGCACTCCTACGGCATCCGGGAGTTACACGATCTCATGGTCTAAGGAAAAGATACTTGACATTGGAAAAGCTCTAGCAAACGAACTACACGATCTTTGCGCTATGCTTAGGATTGGGTCTTGTCCATCACATCATTCTCCTAATGATGTGATCCCGTTATCAATGACATCCAATGTCCATAGTCAGGAAACCATGACTATCTGTTGATCAATGAGCTAGTCAACTAGAGGCTCACTAGGGACATGTTGTGGTCTATATATTCACACATGTATTACGATTTCCGGATAACACAATTATAGCATGAACAATAGACAATTATCATGAACAAGGAAATATAATAATAACCATTTTATTATTGCCTCTAGGGCATATTTCCAACACTTTATCCCCTGCCTTGCTAACTTCCTTCCGCTTTATTGATTTTGAATTGTCAAGTAAAACCGACAAGAAAAAGCAATAAAATTCTCTCTTCAGAACTCATTCATGCATGATACTGACAATCACTACTTTGATGTAAGGCAAACACATGATACCAGGATGGAATATGTACGAAAAACAGGACGGCATGGCATGTTCACAACTGTTTGTGTAAACTAAGCAGAAACCATTCCAGCAAATAAGAAGCAATGCAAGCTAGACACCACATGAAAGATGCAACCAATATGACTCTGCCAAGTTAAAAGCGTCCCATCATAAATGGAATTTCAACAAATTAGAAGCATCGCATGCTATAAATCATATGAAAGATGCAACTAATATCGCACTGCATATACTAAAGGTGTCTCGTCATGTTGATTGATGCGGGATACAAAAAAACAATAATTTTATGTAAGGACATGCTTAATAGACAGATTTTCTATGTACTAAATACAGGAAGGCATGTCACATTAACAGGTATAATGTATAAGCTAAGCAGACTAGGACATGAAGTTTAACCAGATTGGAAGAATTACAATCTAGACACCATATGCAACATGCAACCACATATCACGCTGCCAAGTTAGAGCAAGCACCTGCGATGCTAGTGTAGGGGAAATGCTGTAATCAACTACAGAGCTGCATTCACTATCTTCATCTAGCATTTCTGTTTCTTGAGAATCATGTCGGGAGGCTGCCGCTGCATTCTTTAAATGAGGAGTATTCCCCTTGCCTGCCTGCCTTGTCATAAGTGATTGATGAGGGATACACAAGAACATTAGTTTGATGTAAGAACATGGTTAATACACAGATGTACTAGTATGTACCAAAAACAAAAATGTATGTCATATTCAAAGGTATAATGTGTAAGCTAAGCAGATGCAATTTAACCAAATTGGAAGCAATACAAGCTAGACATCCGGCTGGAGTGGTGAGCATGATCATCTAGGACCTGAGAGCCTGGTGGGAGGCGGGCTGCTTCGCCACCATCGCAACTTTTTAGTTGGCTTCCAGGTGATGCCAATCTTTGCTGGGCTTGTCACTGGCTCGGCCAGTGCCCTGACTAGCTATTTGTCTTTTGGTGCTCACGGGATGGTGGTTCATGTAAAAAAAATATCTTTCCTTATCTTACCGACTTCGGCCTTTCGAATACAAGCTAGACACCATATGGAACATGCAGCCACATATGACACCGCGAAGTTAAAGCAAGCACCTGGGATGGTAGCTCATTGCGAGCGAGGTCATCAACTCCAGAGCTACGTTTACCGTCTCCATCTGCTGACACTGCACCCTTTATAGCGCTGTAAGGTGTCTTGCCTACCCGCATACGAAGCTGGAGCGACTTCTCTCTTTTCTTTTTGGCTTCTCTCATGGCAGCAGAGTCTGAAATACCCTTGCATAAAAACACAATAGTGAGAGTAAGGGTGAAGTGTGTGCAGAACTAGTGCACTGTAAAAGTAGCAGATAGCACGTGGCTGAAAAATAAATGACAGGAGAGATATGATAGCTCTACAACATTGCATGGCAAACAAAATTAGATTCTACTCCATATGATTTTGTAATATATGAGCACAGGAAATGCAGGTACTCCTCCAGCACACCACCACATGTGGTCATATCTAAGATAACAGTCGACTGAAGAAAATAAATAGGCCAGTCGATTTTTTTAATGAACCGTCCGATCTATAAGGAATGGGCAGATGGCCTTCGTCTACCTCCCGCCAGTCACTGTTGATGATCTTTCTCGAACCGCCAGCGACCACCGGCCCAGACCCCTGCCTCCGCCGCCCTGCCCTCCCATCGACCTCACACCACCGCCGTGCTTGGCAGCGCCCCCAGGCCATCCCTTTAATCCCGGCCGACCTCCAGATTGGGCGCCAGTAGCTCTAGGCCGCACACGCCCCTAAGATAAACACCAAGGCGCTGCTTCCCCGGTGTAATAGGCGTACTAGCGCCTGTTACGCCGGGGAATGCTTCCGTTAATTGGGAATCAACTGGCCAGAAATTGAAATTCAGGGGGGCGATGGACCTCTAGCTAAGGTGAAATAGTATATCAGGAGAAACCTTGTGCATCGCAAGTTACTAGGAACATCTAGTATCAAGAAGAAGCGGTCAACTAGTGTCTTCTGTGGGATGAATACCGTGCAAGCAGAGACGTAAGATTTGCACGAATAAGGGAAGAGGAGTACCTTTTTCGGTTGCCGGTGTGGTCACGTCCACATGTCACGCCGATCTTCTTCTTTTTACCCAGGAAACCGATGTTCTGGAGGGTGCAGGCTCGGGCGAACCCATGGCCAAATGGGGCACCGACATGTGGGGCACACCCGTCGGGACGACGTAGCGCAGACTAGTCCAATGGAGGAGCTGGCCCACGACCTCCTCGCCACCGACAACCGTTCATGTGGGTCGTTGGGGCCAACAACAGGGCGCAGCTCCAGCACCGCCTCTGGACACGGCGACCGCGGTGAGCGACACGCTCATATCGTCGCTAGACACGGTCGGTTTCAGTGTGCCGAGGGTGGCTTTAGTGCTGTGGCACGACCAACGGTATGTTTGGTTTGTGCCCAAGGTTGCCCCATCAAAGCATTGGGTAGCCAAAATTTTGGTTGAGGTATTGGTTGCCCATGATTTGGCCGACATTGGCAAGAAAAATGAACTAGAGTTGGCTAGAGTTCATTGGCATGCCAAAGAAATGGCAACCATCCAAACAAAGACCAATCTTTGGGTCATGACCAAAATTTTGGTTGAGGTATTGGTTGCCCATGATTTGGCCGACATTGGCAAGAAAAATGAACTAGAGTTGGCTAGAGTTCATTAGCATGCCAAAAAATGGCAACCATCCAAACAAAGACCAATCTTTGGGTCATGACCAAAATTTTGGTAAGGTGCACTTTGGCCACAATCCAAACACACCCCAACACCCGGCTCGTCGAGGATGCACGGGGCGCCGCGACGCATCCGCGGAGTGGTGTAGCGCGGCCATGCCGGGTCGTCTTGCTTTTTCAATGACATGCGGGGATCACATGTGAGCAAAGGGCATCTCCAACGTTGCCATGACCGCAGCTGACTACCCTGGAACACCAAAACCCTCGTCCCTCGCGCCGTCGCGCGGTGCGTTCCCAGCCGGCGCCAGCTGCCCGCATTCATGCCGCCGTTCGTATGTCGTCGTTAAGAGGCTCGGTGCCTGAGGAACCAACTCTGGCGACTTAATGACGCACCCGGACGCTTGGCCTCACCGGAATGCGCTACTTAAAGCGGCAACGCCCAGATAACCTCCACACCATAGCACATCGTCCTCCTACCTGGCACCACATCCGCCATGACCGCAAGTGCGAACGCTCTGCGGGAGAGCTTGTCTTCGGGGATGAAGCTCGAGGTCGCCGCCCTCGCTCAAGTCGCCTCTCGCGACGCAATAGCGGCGTAGCCGGACGCGGATGCGACCGCACAAGCGGTGGCCACGCTGGCGGCCGACGACGGGAGCACCGTCAGCCACGCGTCCTACTTGCCGCCGTCCAACGTCCGGCACCGCCGAGGTCGGGGACTCCTCCGAGGATGAGTAGGGCATGGGAGGCGGCAGGGCATGGTGTGCCAACTGCCAGTCCGTATCCAGTGTTCTACTCTTCCTCGCCGGAGACCGCACCTTCACTTCACGGGTCTTGAACCCCGCCCCCGTACATAGAGATCGCAGATGGAGGACGTCGGTCGCCGCCGTAGAATAGGTTTAGGGTCGGGTTTCTTTTATTTTTCTGTCCTATAAAAGTTCGAAATGTAATGAAAATCTGCCGTGTTTGCATTAATCTCGGCCGGTGTATATGAACTTTCACAATAATATACATATTGTAGGAGTACTAGCAAGATGCCCGTGCGTTGCACGGAAGATCAAGATCTTGTGGGAGAAAAGGATGAACGAGGGAAAGCCTTATCTGCAAATGTGGAGAGGAGTGCGGGTAAATTGTCATAGTTTCCTTCCTATCCGTTAGATATAGATCGGACGGCCTATATTGCAGGATGACAGGCACACCATCATCACCAACTCTGCTTTTTATTGAACCGAGACAAATCTAACATGCGAAGTAAAATAAACACATAGGGTCTATACATACACAAATTATCTTAGGCACTCCAATAGTACGTCCACTACACATTCACGCATTTCACATCTTTCTACATCTACGGGAACCTACGAAAGGGTTAACGTAAATTGCCTCTCTCTCTCCTCCCCTGATTTTCATGGTGGTGGGCCCCTCCCTCCCCCCAATCTACAATCAACAGCTCACACGTTTCACATTACGTTAATTACGTAACTGGGATTACGTAGGTGTAGCATTACTCGTCCTAAAAAACCCAACTAAGCCAACCTCCCAGCATATCGCGCGGGAAAAGACCCGGCCGCGCCGTTTTAGTCGGGATTACCGGATTACTAGTAGTAGTATCGATGGATCGCGCGAAGCAACAAATTTTTTTGAGGGGGCGAAGCACCTAGTTTAAAAGGAAAAAAGGCGGTACACTCACAGCACTCCTGTCGCGGTCGCATTGCACCCCACACACGTTCGGTCCTGCACACGGCTCACGCAAACGGAACGCGCTTCGGCTTGCCTCTTCACTGACACGTGGGACTGCACTTGGAGAAACCGACCATGCGCCAAACTCCCCCCGCCCACCGCGCGAAAATCCTCCCCCCCCACACCCAAAAATTCCCCCCAAATCCGATTCAACCGCCCTTCGGCCAACTAGCCAATAATATTCCCCAAACCCCCTCCCCCTGTCCCCCTCCACTCCATTCGCTCCGCCAAAGCCGCCCTCCCCGCCGCGCCGATACGTCGGCGCCGCGGTTCGGCGATCCTCTCGCTCCCACAGTACGCTCTCGTAGACTGCCGTCCTCTAGCCGCGCCGCCACCTCTGGCTACGTTCTTGTGGAGGCGCACGGCGGTCAGCGCCGCCACCGCTGGCGACGTTCGTGTGGAGACGCACGGCGGTCAGCTTCTCCCACGGTACGCGCATTCTAGACTGAGGCCCCGTTCATGTCGGTGTAGCGCTGAATGTTAGCTGATAGACGCTGTTAATCTCACTGTTTGCCGAAGTAGTTTACTGTCAATATGCTCTGCTTAAGAAGCTTCCTTGCCCTGTTCTGCACTCAATCTGCTTAGCTGAGATGGCATGCCAAGGCCGATTAGTTGCTAAAATATCCTGCCATATATTTATTGTGACGTAGATTGCCATGGTCTAGTAGCCAATCTGTTAGGTGAAATAGCTCTACACCGTTTTATACTCGATCTTTGTTGCTGCGATGGCCTTCGATAGTTCGATGGCTGTGTGCTCGGCCTCATTGACTGCTGAAACAGCCTGCCATAATTTGGCACTCAAATCTGTTTGCTGAATTAGCTTTACATATATTTCGTTACTTAGATCTGCTCGTCCAAATATCTTGCCATAGCTTTAGACATCGACCTAGGTATTTTTTTCTGGACTTCATAAAAAAGCATATATGTTTTTCCTGTAATATCTAGTAGAAGAACTAATTTGTATGTCTAACAGATGGACAGGACTTGGATAACTTCTGCTCGAAGATTCTCCGCTGCATATGTCGAGGGGGTTGAAAACTTCATGAACTTTATCAGAGCTGAGTACGGTGGTCCGAAATCAGATGTGCTCTGCCCGTGTAGCAGTTGTATGAATTCAGTTACAAGACCCCAGTCAACTGTGCAAAATCATCTACACTTGTATGGGATGTCGGTCACATATACTAGGTGGGTTCATCATGGTGAAGCTGTGAACGTCAATGTTATTGACTACGTGGAAGCAGCAGATCACCATCTTGATCTGCCTGATGCTCAGGTGGAAGAGGAGGAGGAGGTGGTGGTGGCGGAGCCAGTGAGTTTGACCAACATTGAAACAATGCTACGAAATGCTCGTGCATTCCGTGAACTTTCACCTGCAGAAGAAAAACGGTGGGCCCGCATGTTGGAACAATGCAACGTTGCTGTCACCCCAGGAAATAAGCTGTCAGTATTCTCAGCTATGGTCACCTTTCTTCAGGTGAAGACATCTGAGCGGATGACCAACAAATCATTCGATGCGATGTTGGCTGCTTTCCGCAAATCTTTCCCAGATGCGTCTGAGCTGCCACACACCTACAGTAAAATGAAGAATTTCCTTCGTGCAGTTGGAATTGGATATGATATGATCCATGTTTGTAAGAATAATTGTGTTCTGTTCCGGAAGGATTATGCCAACTTAAGTGAATGCCCGAAATGCAAATCATCAAGATGGAAAGATGGCGATGCTGTGAAGAGGATTCCTCATAATGTTCTGAGACATTTTCCAATTACACCAAGATTGCAGAGGTTGTTTCATGATGCTGAAACAAGAGAGGATGTACTGTGGCATTCTAGGAACCAGGAGTACAGAGATCAGAATGTAATGAGCCATCCATCTCATGGTAGTGAGTGGAAAAGCTTCAATGATAAACACAAAGAGTTTGCTGCTGACCCGAGAAACATTAGACTTGGCTTAGCTTCAGATGGATTTAACCCATTTGGCCACCAGAGCGCCACATATAGCATGTGGCCAGTGCTTGTTATCCCTTACAACATGCCTCCAAATGTCTGCACCAAAGAATCAAACTACATGATGGCCTTGCTCATCCCAGGTCCAAAAAGTCCTGGAAAGGATTTTGATTTGTTCATGGAGCCTCTTGTGGAGGAACTTCAACAGCTATGGAAGGGTGTTCTCACTCGAGACCTATATAGCAGCCCACCAGCTGATTTCTTTCTGCGTGCTGTTATAATTTGGTGCATCCATGATTATCCGGCTTTGGGCACTATGTCAGGGCGAACGACACATGGTTACAATGCATGTGTTCGCTGTGACAGGAATCCGCTGTCATACGCAATACTTAGCAAGATCTGTTACATTGGACACCGCCGTTTCCTTGCCAAGGACAAGCCGCATCCTAGAAAATACCGAAGACATGTGTTCAATGCAAAGCATGAAAACCGTGATGCGCCAAAGAGGCTCACCGCCGATGAGTTGCAAGTGGAATTAGAGAAGGTCAGGCATATTACACCAGGAAACCATCCTGGTAATGGTAGCGGGAAAAGGAAGCGTGGCAGGGTAGAAGAGAGATTATTGTTTACCCGCAGGTCCACTTTGTGGGACTTGGAGTATTGGAAAGATTTGGATCTGCGGCATAATCTTGATGTGATGCACATCGAGAAAAATATATGTGACAGCATTATCGGCACACTTCTTAATATTGAAGGCAAGACGAAAGATACCTTAAAATCTAGGATTGATTTGACACACCTGGGTATCAGAAAGGATTTGCAGGTGCAAGATGAAGGTAAACCACGGGATATGGCACCAGCTGTGTACGTCTTGGACAAGGTAAAAAGAAAAGAATTCTGCGAGGTCCTGTCACGTGTGAGATTCCCACATGGATTTGCTTCCAACCCTGAAAGGAGAGTCAGTGCAGATGGAAACAAGGTACAAGGGTTGAAAACTCATGACTGCCACGTCCTACTTCAAAGGGTTTTACCTGTTATCCTTAGAGGATTGGGCCGCCCTGACTTATACAGAGCAGTTGCAGAGTTGGGACAATTCTTCAGGGAACTCTGCAGTAGGAATATCAGGATAGATGCTTTGGAGCGTCTTAGAGACAAGATACCAACTATCCTATGCGACCTTGAGAAGATATATCCTCCAGCCTTCTTTGATGTGATGGTGCATTTGGCTGTTCATCTACCTGATGAGGCACTACTTAGAGGTCCAGTACAGTATGGCTGGATGTACCCTATTGAAAGGCGGCTAGGCACTTTCAAGGGCTATGTTAGGAACAGAGCTAGACCCGAGGGTTCCATTGCAGAGGCCTACATTGCTACAGAAGCGTTGACATTCTGCTCAAAATACATTGAAACAGCTGATCAGCTTAGCAAAGAGGTGGGTGAAGACAATCCCGGGCTCAATGTTTTCGATTATTCTGTTCGAGTTACAGGGAAGAGTCGACAAGAGGACAAACCTAAAGATTTGGACAAAATGGTTTGGTATGTGTTGAATAACTGTCCTGAGATACTACCTTATATCAAGTAAGTGCAGTACTGCAGCTTATACATCGTAATCTACTAAACTTGCAGCACATTCTTATATATTTAGATGTTTGACGCGATCACTATGTTGTGCAGCATCTACAAAGAGGAGTTACTGCCGCAAAATCCAAGAAACATTGACAAACTGGTTATGGCAGGATTTGCGAAATGGTTCAAGAACCATGTAAGCTTTTGAAGTGCACTGTCAGTTTTTTTAATATATTGAGTACATAAGATGATCAGCTTGTCTATTTTCTAACCATAGGTTAAGAAGATGCGGGAGGATGGGCAGGCAGTTGATGATGCCCTTTACTCACTAGCAATGGGTCCTGATACTCGGGTAAGACATTATGAATCTTGCGTTGTTGGAGATGTGCGCTACAACACCCTTGCACGAGACGAAGGCAGGAAGACACAAAACAGTGCCATCATGAGCACGGATACGTATGACAAAGAGACAACTGAAATGTATGCTAACATAACAGACATTGTTCAGTTGCAGTATATCTCCAGTTTCGAGGATCATCGGTGTGTGGTTCTGTTGTGCTGTCGTTGGTATAACCTGTTTTCCAGGATCGCAAAACCCAGAGCTGATGATTATTTCAAATCCATCAATGTCAAGGCGGCGTACCAGACCAACGAGCCTTTTATTTTGGCAAATCAAGCAACACAGATATTTTTCTTGGAAGACACATTTGCACGTAGCGATGACTGGAGAGTATTGCAAAGGTTTGAGCAGAGGAATTCGTTTAATGAAGTTGCACAACAAGATGATGCTTACACTGCTCCTGATGTACAAGATAACACAGATGTTCCTAATATCTTTGAGAACCATCACGTCAATGACGCCGGCGAAAAGATTGCCTGTCGTGCTGTGGACATACAAGAGTTGATCAAGAAGAAGCCAACGTTCGAGGACGTTGAGGACGAAGAAGAAGATGACACCGTGGGGAATTACGATTCAGACTGATACACATGGCGAAGATGTTGACGCTGCTGCTGCGGATGATGATTACATTGCTTTTGTCGTATTTGCCTGTCAGAAGACGTTTTTTATCTACTATGTGAAATTGTGTTTGCTATGACAACTGAAACCTGATGAACATGTTGTTTAGTATTTTGCTGTGAGAACATCACTTGTTATGTATGCTGATTTGTGTTTGGTGATTGTATGACAACTAAAACATGATGACATTGTTGTTTAGTTGTACTCATATTTGGCTGTGAAACTTGAATTTGATGACATAGTTTGCTGTTGGACTGCAATTTGCTCGACGTCTTCGAATGAGAACAAAGCTGACCCGACAGGGCCTCTGCTATTTATTTATTTATATGAGCAAAAGGGGATACCCCCTGATTTCCGTTAATAGAAATCATTAGATGTTCACAACACTACGCCCAGCCTGCTACACAGGTTTCATTCATTACTAGTTTCAGCAAAGTGCTCATGTCGTAGCCACTGAATACATCACGAGTGCTACATACACTGCAAATAAAGAGACAATCATCCTACAGAGCACATCGATTTTGCCCATTATCTTCACAAGCTCTTTCATCTCCTCATTGCTGTCAAGGCCGTTCAGCAGCTGTTGCTTGGCCATGATCAGAGGAACTGCATCTTTAACCTTCTGCTCTGCATCTTCCTCTTCTGCCGTTCCTTCAGTTACTTGTCCAACACCCCAACCTGCTGGTATTGGGATTCCTCGGCTAACCAAATAATCAGCGTAGTTGCATTCCCCCACATCAGCAACTTCCCAGAAATACAAATCACACGAATCTTCCCTTTTCTGCACGAATCAAATTGGAAGATCATCAACCAAACTATTAAAAAAATCAGCAACTGAAAGCAGCAGAACAACACTTAAACATATTATTACCCCATGATTCGGGCATTTGTAGAAGACTCGGCCAGGGTTGCGGATTGTGGTTGAGACGCGACGGATGACTCTGCGTGATTTGCAGCAGTGGCACCACACCAACGGCAGCGGGTTGCGATGAGCAATCGGCTGCGGTGCGCGTGCCGGCGGGGGTGTGATGAGACCCACAGGCGATGGTACGGGTGGCGACTTGGCGCATATCTGGTTGTTGCCTGCTGAAGAGCAGGTGGACGAGCAGCCAGCGGACATGGTTGCTGCGGCCAGAGCTTCTGATGCTAGGCAGAGTAAGTAGAGAAGAGGAGAAGCGAACGTTGGATATGTCAGTTTCATTACTTGCAGAGTAGCATAGCACCATATATAGTCATAGTCTAGGTTTGGATTCGAACCAGCTACAGGAGCACGTCTTTCTTTTTTCTAAAACTCGGCAACGTCTCTTTACTGGTACACTAGCTTGTTCTGTACGCCTTCCCAAGTCTTTGATTTTCTTTCCCTTTTTTTGCGAGGAAGGAAGGAGGACAAAATTGAGAGTTCCTGGGACTCGAACCCAAGACCTCTCGGTTGAAAACCAAGGGTGCTAGTCACTTATGTGGCGAACGTTCCCTGTGAGGAGGACGGCAGACGAACGCATTTTCCTCGCAGTTTTCTTCCTATATATAAAAAAGTATGCTACTTGGTGTCCGCTTAGTCAACAAACGATTGTGCCAACCTTGACCGTTGGATTGACATTCAACGTCTGTCGCGTTTCTTCAGTCTCTTCTTCCTCGAGCCGCCAAAGCCAAACCAGCGCCGGCGGGACCGCCTGCTCCCGCCTCCCACGGCTGGCTGTGATCTTCCCCGGCTCCTGTTCGTTCCCGTCCGAGGCCTCACCATCGTCCTCCGCCTTGGTTCGCTCGCCGCGGCGCCGCCCTCCGGTGTTGTCAACATGGTCAACAACCGAGAGGAATAAGGAGATGACTGTACATGGTGAGGATGACAGTAGGGACCCAGCAGCGCGCGCAGTAATTTTGTTTTTTCGGGACGGAGAAGGGTATCAACTGGGTTGTGCGGGACCCGTGGCCCGTCTAGCCCAGGCTTTTATTTCATATGTTTAGCACATGACCAGCCCAGTTTGTTTTTTTCCTTTCTGAAAATGGCTAGCCAGCTATTTTGTTTTTTGCAGAATAACCAACGTAGGCCTACTTGCTTTTCTACGCCCTGCTGGGCCGGAAATCTTTCAAGACGAGGAGGGATGCATTTTGCCCAGAAAATGGGCTATAAGTAATAAGAAATGGGCTATAAGTAATAATAAATGGGCTGTAAAATGAAAAAATACAGCAAACAGGCAATTAGTTCCAAAATACTGTTTTCTTTCGGATTTTGATATTTTAAATTTCATTGTTTTTGTGCGGGTAAAATTTCATTGAATTTAAATTAAGGTATATTTAGATTTAAAATTAATTTGAATCTGGCTAGAAATTTCGGGCTGTATGCTGTTTGGGACAGATTTGGAGGCTGACTTGTGGGTCTACTAGGTTGACGTGTACTTTGGCTTTGTCAACTTAGTCCACAAACGATTCTAGCAGCAGTGACCGTTGGATGTTAATCCAACGGCCGTGCTGCTTCTTCAATATCTGATCTTCTTGCTCCAGCCGCCCAAACCAGCTCCGGTGGGACTGCCTGCTCCCGCCTCCCGTGGCCGGCTGTGCTGCCGCACAGGCCGCACCGCCCCACCCTACTTCATTGCTGGCCAGGCCATTCCTCTACTCACCCACACCTCCTGTTATTTTCCGGCGACGGCAGCCGGACCAGTAAACCCTCGTACTCCCCACCGCGTGGGCAACCATTGCCGAGTCTTCCCCGGCTCCGTGTCGTTCCCTTCCTAGGCCTCGCCGTCGTCCACCGCCATGGTGCTCTCGGCGCGGCCTGGTCAACGTGGTCAACGAACGACATCCATCGGCCGTGGACTGTACGCGCAAAATAATGATTCCTCCACCTGACAGCTGGGACCCACCGGAAGGGCCTCTGTATTTCGCGAAAAAAACGTTCCCCCCGCTGACATGTCGGACCCACCAGCTATATCTTCGCACGCAAGGAAGTGCCTCCTTATTACGCACAAAAAAATGAATACCCCCTGCTAGCTGGGACCCACCATAGTGGGAGGATGACTTGTGGGCCAACTAAGTTGACGGGGACGGAGGGCTTTGTCAACTTAGTCAATATGAACGATTCTAGCTCCAGTGACCGTACGATGTCCATCCAACGGCCGTAGTGCTTCTTCAACCTCTGGTCTTCTTGCTCCAGCCGCCCAAAGCAGCGCCGGTCGTGCCGCATGCTCCTGCCTCCCGTGGCCGGCTGTGCTGCCGCGGAGGCCTCACCGCCCCTACTATTCCCACCGCTGGCCAGGCCCTGCGGCGACGGCAGCCTCACACCGCAGCCGAACCAGTGAACCCTCGTACTCCTCTCCGCGCGGGCTTCCACTGCCGCGTCTTCCCCGGCTCCGCGTCGTCCCCTTCCTAGGCCTCGCCGTCGTCCACCGCCGTGGTGCTCTCGGCGCGGCCTGGTCAACGTGGTCAAGGAACGACTTCCATCGGACGTGGACTGTACGTGGAGAGGCTGACAGCTGGGTCCACGGCCGCAGCAAGGAAGTGCCTCCTTATTACGCGGAAAATAATGATTCCTCCACCTGACAGCTGGGACCCACCGGACGGGCCACTGTATTTCGCGGAAAAAACGTTTCCCCCTGACTGCTGGGACCCACCAGCTTCATCTTCGCACGCAAGGAAGTGCGTCCGGGCAAAAAAAAACGATTCGCCCCCTGACTGCTGGGACCCACCAGCTACACCTTCGCACGCAAGGAAGTGCGTCCGGGCAAAAAAAAACGATTCGCCCCCCTGACTGCTGGGACCCACCGGCTACATCTTCGCATGCAAGGAAGTGCGTCCGGGCAAAAAAAAATGATTCGCCCCCCTGACTGCTGGGACCCACCAGCTACATCTTCGCAGGCAAGGAAGTGCCTGACAGTCGGGACCCACCTGGTCGAAGCGTACGTAGCGTTGTCATTCTGGTCGCGAACGTGTACGTACATACTGGTCGATGTAGAGGCGCGCACGTGTCGTAGTAGAGGCGCACACGTGTCGTAGTAGAGGCGCGCACGTAGCATGTACACGTACGTACAGTGGCCAGGGTGCAAGAAATAAAATACGGCCACGTATGTGTACATACGGGCGGGGTCTCGAACGCCTACTCGCGCATACGTACGGCCAGGGCTCGTGTACATGGCTGGGTCGGAACGGAGAAACAGCGTCGTCGTTGTGTTCATGGGGAGGCAACGGAATGCGTCGTGTTCATGGGGAGGCAACAGAATGCGTCGTGTTCATGGGGAGGCAACGGAATGCGTCGTGTTCATCGGGAGGCAACGGAACGCGTGGGAGCCGACCGGCTGGGTCGGAACGAAATGCGTGGTCGTGTTCATCGGGAGGGCTTGGACGGAACAGGCGATGGAAACGAGGCCTGGCATACCGCAAAACGGAGGAAACGGTCCTCCTACGTTTGGAACGGGGTCCTGTTGATCGGGAGGGGTGTGGCGTACCGCAAAACAGAGGAAACGGACCTCCTACGGTCAAAACGGGGGTCCTGTTGATCGGGACGGGTGTGGCGTACCGCAAAACGGACGAAATAGACCTCCTACGGTCGAAACGGGGGTCCTGTTGATCGGGAGGGGTGTGGCGTACCGCAAAACGGACGAAACGGACCTCCTACGGTCGAAACGGGGGTCCTGTTCATCGGGAGGGGTGTGGCGTACCGCAAAACGGGACTCCACGGGATACTGTTCATCTCCACCGTCGACCTCCTCCAGCCTCCATGGGCTCCTGTTCATCCAGCCTCCACCGCGCGCTACTCCACCGGCTACTGTTCAACCACCCCTCCACGGGCACCCCTCCACCGTCTACTGTTCATCCAGCCCTCCACACCACGGGGTCCTGTTCAACCACCCCTCCATGGGCACCCTACACCGTCTACTGTTCATCCAGCCCTCCACACCATGGGGTCCTGTTCATCCAGAGGCAACGCCACCGCTCACTGTTCATCCAACCCCCCCCCGCAATGCTCACTGTTCATCCAATCGATCGGCTTCAGTTAGCAGCAGTAGCGAAGGAATCGCTCGATCGGGTTCAGTTAACAGCCATCGATCGATCGCTCGGGTTCAGTAACGCGTAGCCTGCAGTGCAATTGCTCAGGTTCATTTAGAGCCCAACGCCTCGCTCGGGTTCAGTTAGAGCCAACGCCTTGCACACACGCGCGTACGTGTACGATAGTAACGCGCATCGCTCGGCTCCCGACCTCCCACCGTAACCGGGAACTCCCCGAAATTTTCCTCCCCCTCGCATCTACCACAGTTTTTTCCGTCATGGACGGCCCAAAGAATGTCATGCAGCTGCGTCTCCGGCCCGCGCAGGACGGAAAGCCCATTTTCTGTCATAGAAGTAGGAGCCCACCACATCTATGATGATACCGGGTTTTGTCACAATTATCGTCATAGAAGTGTCATATGTATGACAGAATTTTTTTTCGTTCGGCCCAAAATGTCACGGATGTGTCTTTTTTTTGTAGTGAAACCGAGTCAACGTCAAACCGGGCCAGCACCGCGCCTTGCTCCGCCTCTCAAACCGCCGCGCTGCAAACGATGACCCGCCTCGGTTTGACAAACCGCCCTGCCAGCACGTGAGCGCAGCCGTTCCGGGCTTCCCTGTCTGCAGACCCGGCAGCCAGGAACGGATCGCCCTCTGTCTCGTCGTTCTGTTGCTGAGCCACCGCCACCGCTGCGGTCACGACCGCGCCACCCGACCGCCTCCACATCGGTTGGTTTCCGCCTCGGTTTCAAGTCCGGGTTGACGACCGCCTCATTCCTGAGCCATCACGGCCTGCGTGGTCTACGGGCCTTGCTGACGAGCCGGCTCCGCCTCTGCTGCGTCACCATCGACGACTTGCCAGCCACGCCTCGCGGCCTGAATCACCCGTGTCATCCGAGCCGCCGTCGAGCCTCCACGGCGTTGTCTTCAAGGCCTTGCCACGGCCTTACGCCGCCTCACTCTGACGACTGCGCCTTGCGTCGCCAGTCCGCTTCTACTCGCCCAGCACCTCTGGGCCACCGAAGTGACCACACCAGCCGCCGGATTGGAATCGTGTCTGAAACGCCCTCCTCACGGATCGCCAAGCCACACAAGCTAGAGCCACCGCGTGCCACTGCTCTGCGTCGTTTGCAAGCTAGATCCGCCTCTATCCGTGCCTGGTTGGCTTCGCCCGCGCGCCCGAACCACGCTGCCGTTCCGGCCGTTTTTGCCACGCCCAACTAGTTCAACACCCCTGTATGTGAGTCGCCATTGCTCACTTGCGTTATTGCTGAGCCAGCCCTGCCAACGTGGCGCAGGCTCGTCGCCTTTATACGATGCCCGTGAGCCGGCCCGCATCCGCCGCACGCAGCCCGGCCTGCCTTGACTCTGCCAGCTGCTACTGCTGGTCTCTACGCCCGCGCGCTAGTGGGCTCCGAGCCCTGCCAAGTTATCTCCATCCCGCATGGCCATCAGCCCCTCTCGCGCCTGCGCCTCACCTCATCTTCAGCTACAAGTTGCCTGCCACGTCTCGCTTCAGTCTTGAGTCGCCTGCGACTGCTGTGAGCCGCAGTCGAGCAACCCTGCTCCGCGCTTCAAACTTTGCTGTTGTTAAAACTGTGCCTGATCGGCGCCAGGATCAAACCTAAGGCTGTGGACTGCATTATCACTACGTCGTTATTATTCAGTCTGCTACACATGCAAGTGGAGACAAGGAAAACAATGGGGCAGAAACAAGTTACATCAAACACTCCTGCCACTGTTCACATGAAAGATTTCACAGACAAGTACTGATTGAGTACTCTTTGCTCACGTGACCATCTAGTACAAGTTGGTATTATTGAAAATCCATTGCTGCATCCGCTCAAAACCAGCCCTATAGAATCACTTGGTGGCAGGCGAAGCTATAAAAAAATTTCAAAATCAACCATGAAGTGTGTGGAGCTACTAACTTGGAGGTATGAGAGCCGTCGAGGCCGCAAGCCGCCTCTAACGTGTTGAGCCGTCGGGAGTTGCCGGTCTGCCTGAACCGCCGGGACTATTTTGAGTCGCTGGTCTGCTTGAGCCGACTCTGTCGCGATTGAAGGGATCATCCGTCATCTGAACAAATCAGGTTATATTCATCCAAAGATTATTTTTCTTAACACATATTGTTTTTATCAAAGAACAATTACTTGGTCTATGATATTTTTTCGCAGGACCATTATTCCTTACAAAAAGGTGTTGCAAAAGGGGCGTGAGCAAATATTATTTTTGCACTAGCGCTCATCCTGCGCAGGTTGCCACCCCCGCTACATCAACACACGCGATTGACTTATTGTCCGCCCCCGCGGCCGATTCTCCCGCCCGCGCCGGTTTACAACGCCGCGGCCGACTCATATGTCTGTGCCGCCTCTGAAGCCGCGGTCGTCTTTATCGTCCGTCTCTCGCGGCCTGGTCTACTTCAACACACCGGGCCGCACCTGTCTGCATGAGCTTTTTATTGAGTATAAAGCAAGTCACAGCTTGGGTAGCCCGATTTTCTTTCAACAAAATGGAGGCAAATTATTATATACTATCAACCGCCGTCTGCACTAGGTGGCTCAATGGGCAGGCGCACAAGTCGCCGCCACTACAGTTTGGTTAACTTCAAATAGCCAGTTGGAAGGAACCATTGGCCGAGTTGCTGACACGGCTCATACGGGATCATTTATAACCCGCCGCAATCACCTCAACCTTCTATGGATTCACATTGTGCTATCAACACCAATGATACACAATTTATGCCGGTTTATATCACGGTCAAATATGGAGAATCTCAAGCCAACTCCTCGAGTCACCTTTGAGACTCGGGGGCTACGATGACATGACTCAGCAAATCTTGCCAGTTTCAGCAAATTTAAGAACCCCAGGACGATGGAGGGAAAGATAACCCGGTCCCGGAGGCTACTGTTATATTGATGAAAATTTAAAGGCCGTCAGAAAATTTTCGGCTTAGAAAGTATATGACAGTTACAAAATCCCGGCTCAATGAAGAAGTTCTGGGTCATCAGAAAGGATTCTGATTTAAAATCCGGCTCAAGGGAAGTCAGTCTAACTGAAGCTCTCAAATATCCGGTTTACAATCCGGTTCAAGGGAAGTCAGTCTCACTGAAGCTGTCAAACATCCGATTTACAATCCGTTTCAAGGAAAATCTGTCTCCCACAAAGCTCTGAAGCTCTCAAATCCGGTTTAAGAATTTCCGGTTCAAAAAGGAATTAACTTCTCGCAAGTTCGAGTTTAAAGGCCGTCAGAAAATTTGCGGCTGAAAATGAAGATTCCGGTTTAAAATCCGGTTCAAGGGAAAGATGTCTCCCACAAAGCTTTGAAGCTCTCAATATCCGGTTCAAAATCCCGGTTCAAGAAGAATTTATCTCTTGCAAAAAGTTAAAGGTTGCCGAAGAGGACCTGCTGCCATGATGCGCGGTTCAAACATGGGTATCCTACCTTATTGGCTCATCATGTGTGGTTACATGGGGGCTTCTGTTTATAAAGCGGCGTCCGGTTTACCCCTTGATTCAGCTTATGAAGCCTTATATAAAAATCACTTGGGGGCTTGGTCGTAGTCGAACCATAGCTACACCTCTTGATCGGTGCAAGGCCACCAGAAAAATCACTTGGGGGCTTGGTCGTGTCCGAACCATAGCTACACCAGAAAACTACTTAGGGGCCAAAGAGAGTGTTGCAAAAGAACAACTCAAACATAGACACCCACTGAGCACAGCTCAAAATATTGCTTGTGGATTCTTTGCTATCGCAATGAACAAAGAATCTACACTTGTAATAGGCTATCAAGCCACGACTTGGAAGCCTGGTGTATACACCTAAAACCCCGGGTTAGCCTGCCTGTTTAAGTAAGTCAGTCCGCCCAGGTAAACCTGGTATGACCCATCGAACTTTGACAAGTTACTCTGATAAGACCCTGAACTTGTCAAGTTAAACGATGATTGGTTAAGGATTGAGGGCCATCTTAAAAGGCTTTGTAAAATGGTTTAACTCAGTCGCTTGGCAGCCCATGAAAAGCCTCGAATTTGGGGCCTGGTAGCCCGTGAAAAGCCTCGACTACAAGTATTTCATCTGCTTTTATTTGCTAAGTTTTTTCTCCTTTGATGAGATTTACAATGTTTTGATAAACCAGTGTTCATTAACCCGGCTTGATTTTAAACTACAAGTTGTCAGTATATGATCAGTCATAATCCGGAGACTATTAGCCCGGTCTGGTTTCGACTCTAAGTCGCCAGCATTGAATAAACTGGTGTTTATCACAACCTGGCATGGTTTTATCATAAACCGGCACGGTATGAAAAGAGTTATCATTACTCAAGATTGGGGTTATCACCCTCACTACCAAAGCATGGTCAACCAACATTGTGATTCAATATCACAGGTATGATATATTTCATATTTGATTATTCTTAAGTGCAGCCTTGGTTATAAACCCGGGTTATATGTTGGGCATTATGACCCGTCCGGCGGTAAACCGCCAGGACACTTTAAACTTGTTGTATGCAGAAACAGGTTGAATAAAGCATGATTATAAATCACCGGCGTTTATTAACCCGGCCTGGTTTTCGACTATAAGTCGCCAGTATGATGATAAATTATCCAGTGTTTATTAACCCAGACTGGCTTGGAATTATAAGTCGCCCGTATATATTTGGATTGCGCCATTGGAATCAGCGCTCATAAATCATTGCATTATATTATTCAAATCTTCAAATAGCCACCATGGCTGGATTTTATTATGGTTATCAGTAACCAGTGTTATGATTAAGGTTTTCAAAGTCGCTTTAGCGCAATGGCTATTATATTATAAATGGATATGATTTATTCTACAATTGAAGGAATAGTCCCAAGTCGCTGCAGGCTTACGACCCGACACTTGGGGGCTACATTATTCAAGTTGAGATCACATCGAATATGCAAGTCCCATGTCACTGCCAGCATGCACCATGGCACTTGGGGGCTAATGCAAAGTCATTTTTTGCTTGCCTTATTAAAGACCCGACTCATCACATTGTAATGATCCGGCCCTTGGGGGCTACCAATTGCTCCTGTCAAAAATTCAAAGTACATAAGCCTTAATCCATTATATTGAAGGGTCCATTGCTCAGTTGGTAGAGCGCAAGGATCTTAACCTTGTGGACGTGGGTTCAAGCCCCATGGTGGGGGTTACATCATATGATGTTATTTTCAATGAAGTATATATAAAGTCCCAGCTCAGTATTGTCTTGCTGAGCCGGCCCTTGGGGCTACACATCACTGCTCAAATCTACATGATTATATTTACAAAGTCCCTACTCATTATTGTATAATGACCCGGCCCTTGGGGGCTACACTGGTTGAAGTTTTTATGAGCATAAGGCAATTACAAGTCCCAGGTTGCTGCAAGCATGACAACCCGACACTTGGGGGCTACATAATATGGAGTATTCCATTTTTACTAGTGACTGGGATGAACAACATGGATTTCTTCAAAAGTGGCAGTATTTATATTGAAGCAAGTCTTAAGCAATCATTTTGTTCTGCTCAAGACTTGGGGCTACAGGTATTATATTATTATCGAAGAAATATTTTCAAATTCTCTGTTTTGAGCAAACCAGATTGACCCGGCGTCACCAATCATTATGACCCTGTGGCTGCAACCCGACGTCATCAATAATCATGAACCGGCGTTGGCAACAATCATGAACCGACATTGGCAACAATCATGATCCGGAATTATCAGTTTTTATAACCCGACAATGGTGGTAATCATAAACCGGCAAGTTCTACATCTTCAAGCTGGCTGAATATCAGTTGAATATTTGAAGATCAATATTTTTGTCAAATCAGAGCATTGAAGGCCGATTTAAATGGATTCTTTATTTGCAATATTTCTTCTACAAGCAAATTGATTATGAAGCTGGTCTAATGACCCGGATTTTCTAGAAGAAGGAAATAACAAGGACTTAAGGATGATCAGATGCCGGCTTACAAGAATATTTAACCCAGAGCGCAACCTGTTAAATCCGTTCTTGTGTTTATGTTGCAGGATCAGTTTAACATGGATAAATCCAAATTAAACTGGGGGCTAATGTCGGGGATATACCCTGCGGTATAAACCGCCGGATGTATGACCCGGCTGGAGTTTGACGATTCACTGACGACCCACTTGGACCTGGCGGTTTACGATTCATTGGTAATCTGGCAGGCGGGTCAGAGGAGCGACAAGACCCGGTGGCCCAACGGGCGGTTGATGAAGGGCTGGCTCATGTTATGGTGGGCTGGTTTAAGAGGAAGACATAAGGAATATTCTCCTACAAAGGAAGCAAGACTAGGACTCCACTTGTAATAGAGTAATCCTAATCCAACTAGGACTAGTCATGTAAACCGCCCCTTGAACATATATAAGGAGGGGCAGGGCTCCCCAAGAGGGGACAAGCAATAATCTCTAAGGCTAGACACAACTAGGAGAGCCGGTTTACGGCGACTCCCTCATGAGCATAATGAGACCTAGCCACAAACAGCATGTAGGGTTGTTACCGGATGATGTTTTCCGGGGCCCGAAGCTGTCTAAATCCTTGTCTTGTGTTGCGTCTCTCGATTCCGATCAACCCCTCTCAAGCTACCACATAGAAGCGCTGGCCTCACGACTAAGTCCTGACACTAAGGACATCTGCTGTGACAATTCCACGACACCCCCTTTCCTACTCCTCTTCCTTCTCCCTTCCCAATTTCCCCTCCTTGAGAAAGAAAAAGGGGGGGGGCGAATCCTACTAGGAGTGGAGTCCTAGTAGGACTCCCTCCTTGGCGCGCCCCTTGGTGGCCGGCCTCCTCCTCCCCTCCTTTATATACGGGGGCAGGTGGGCACCCCAAAACACAACAATTATTCTCTTAGCCGTGTGCGGTGCCCCCTCTACAGTTTACTCCTCTGGTCATAGCGTCGTAGTGCTTAGGCGAAGCCCTGCGCGGGTCACATCACCATCACCGTCACCATGCCATCGTGCTAACAAAACTCTCCCTCGACCCTCTGCTGGATCAAGAGTTTGAGGGACGTCATCGAGCTAAACGTCTGCTGAACTCGGAGGTGCCGTACATTCGGTACTAGATCGGTTGGATCGTGAAGACGTTCGACTACATCAACCACGTTAACCTAACGCTTCCGCTTTTGGTCTACGAGGGTACATGGACACACTCTCCTCCTCTCGTTACTATTCATCTCCTAGATAGATCTTGCATGATCATAGGATTTTTTTTGAAACTGGATGCCACGTTCCCCAACAGTGGCATCCGAGCCAGGTCTATGCATAGGTGATATGCACGAGTAGAACACAAAGAGTTGTGGGCGATAAGTCATACTTCTTACCACCAACGTCTTATTTTGATTCGGCGGTATTGTTGGATGAAGCGGCCCGGACCAACCTTACATGACCACGTTCATGAGACCGGTTCCACCGACAGACATGCAACTTGTTTTGCATAAAGGTGGCTGGCGGGTGTTTGTTTCTCCAACTTTAGTTGAATTGAATTTGACTATGGCCGGTCCTTGTTGAAGGTTAAAACAACACACTTAACGAAAAATAGTTGTGGTTTTGATGCATAGGTAGGAACGGTTCTTGCTAGAAGCCCGTAGCAGCCACGTAAAACTTGCAACAACAAAGTAGAGGACATCTATCTTGTTTTTGCAAGGCATGTTGTGATGTGATATGGTGAAGACATGATGTGATATAAGTTATTGTATGAGATGATCATGTTTTGTAAAAGTTATCGGCAACTGGCAAGAGCCTACTGGTTGTCGCTTTATTGTATGAAATGCAATCGCCATGTAAGTGCTTTACTTTATCACTATGCGGTAGCGATAGTTGTAGAAGCAATAGTTGGTGAGACGACAACGATGCTACGATGGAGATCAAGGTGTAAAGCCGGTGACGATGGAGATCATGACGGTGCTTTGGAGATGGAGATCAAAGGCACAAGATGATGATGGCCATATCATGTCACTTATATTGATTGCATGTGATGTTTATCTTTTTATGCATCTTATTTTGCTTAGTACGGTGGTAGCATTATAAGATGACCCCTCACTAAATTTGAAGGTATAAGTGTTCTCCCTGAGTATGCACCGTTGCTATAGTTCGTCGTGCCGAGACACCACGTGATGATCGGGTGTGATAAGCTCTACGTTCACATACAACGGTGCAAGACAGTTTTGCACGTGCTCAATACTCGGGTTAAACTTGACGAGCCTAGCATATGCAGACATGGCCTCGGAACACTGAGACCGAAAGGTCGAACGTAAATCATATAGTAGATATGATCAACATAGAGATGTTCACGATGGAAAACTACTCCATCTCACGTGATGATCAGATATGGTTTAGTTGATATGGATCACGTGATCATTTACATGACTAGAGGGATGTCTATCTAAGTGGGAGTTCTTAAGTAATATGATTAATTGAGCTTTAATTTATCATGAACTTAGTCCTGGTAGTTTTTTGCATATCTATGTTGTTGTAGATCAATGGCCCGTGCTATTGTTCCCTTGAATTTTAATGCGTTCCTAGAGAAGGCTAAGTTGAAAGATGATGGTAGCAACTACACGGAGTGGGTTCGTAACTTGAGGATTATCCTCATTGCTGCACAGAAGAATTACGTCCTAGAAGCACCGCTAGGTGCAAGGCCTGCTACAGGAGCAACTCCGGACGTTATGAACGTCTGGCAAGCTAAAGCCGATGACTACTCGATAGTTCAGTGTGCCATGCTTTACGGTTTAGAATCGGGACTTCAAAGACGTTTTGAACGTCATGGAGCATATGAGATGTTCCAGGAGTCGAAGCTAATATTTCAAGCAAATGCCCAAGTTGAGAGATATGAAGTCTCCAACAAGTTCTATAGCTGCAAGATGGAGGAGAATAGTTCTGTCAATGAACACATACTCAGAATGGCTGGGTGCCATAACCACTTGACTCAGCTGGGAGTTAATCTTCCTGATGATAGTGTCATTGACAGAGTTCTTCAATCACTGCCACCAAGCTATAAAGGCCTCGTGATGAACTATAATATGCAAGGGATGGAAAAGACAATTCCCGAGCTCTTCGCAATGCTAAAGGCTACGGAGGTAGAAATCAAGAAGGAGCATCAAGTGTTGATGGTTAACAAGACCACTAGTTTCAAGAAAAAGGGCAAAGGGAAGAAGGGGAACTTCAAGAAGAATAGCAAGCAACTTGCTGCTCCCAGGAAGAAGCCTAGCAAGCAACTTGCTGCTCCCAGGAAGAAGCCCAAGTCTGGACCTAAGCCTGAAACTGAGTGCTTCTACTGCAAAGGGACTGGTCAATGGAAGCGGAACTGCCCCAAGTATTTGGCGGATAAGAAGGATGACAAAGTGAAAGGTATATTTGATATACATGTTATTGATGTGTACCTTACTAATGCTCGTAGTAGCGCCTGGGTATTTGATACTGGTTCTGTTGCTCATATTTGCAACTCGAAACAGGGGCTATGGATTAAACGAAGATTGGCTAAGGACAAGGTGACGATGCACGTCGGAAATGGTTCCAAGGTCGATGTAATCGCCGTCGGCATGCTACCTCTACATCTACCTTCAGGATTAGTTTTAGACCTGAATAATTGTTATTTTGTGCCAGCGTTGAGCATGAACATTATATCTAGATCTTGTTTGATGCGAGACGGTTCTTCATTTAAATCAGAGAATAATGGTTCTTCTATTTATATGAGTAATATCTTTTATGGTCATCCACCCTTGATGAGTGGTCTATTTTTGTTGAATCTCGATCATAGTGATACACATATTCATAATATTGAAGCCAAAAGATGCAAAGTTTATAATGATAGTGCAACTTATTTGTGGCACTGTCGTTTAGGTCATGATAACCCACAAGTATAGGGGATCGCAACAGTTTTCATGGGTAGAGTATTCAACCCAAATTTGCTGATTCGACACAAGGGGAGCCAAAGAATATTCTCAAGTATTAGCAGTTGAGTTGTCAATTCAACCACACCTGGAAAACTTAATATCTGCAACAAAGTATTTAGTAGCAAAGTAATATGGAAGTAACGGTAATGGTGGCAAAAGTAACAGTAATAGTTTTGTAGTAGTTGTAACAGTGGCAACGGGAAAGTAACTAAGCAAAGATCAATATGTGAAAAGCTCGTAGGCATTGGATCAGTGATGGATAATTATGTCGGATGCGATTCCTCATGCAACAGTTATAACATTGGGTGACACGGAACTAGCTCCAGTTCATCAATGCAATGTAGGCATGTATTCCGAATATAGTCATACGTGCTTATGGAAAAGAACTTGCATGCCATCTTTTGTCCTACCCTCCCGTGGTAGCGGGGTCCTATTGGAAACTAAGGGATATTAAGGCCTCCTTTTAATAGAGTACAGGACCAAAGCATTAACACTTAGTGAATACATGAACTCCTCAAACTACGGTCATTACCGGGAGTGGTTCCGATTATTGTCACTTCGGGTTGCCGGATCATAACACATAGTAGGTGACTATTGACTTGCAAGATAGGATCAAGAACTCACATATATTCATGAAAACATAATAGGTTCAGATCTGAAATCATGGCACTCGGGCCCTAGTGACAAGCATTAAGAATAGAAAACTCATAGCAACATCAATCTTAGAACATAATGGATACTAGGGATCAAACCCTAACAAAACTAACTCGATTACATGGTAAATCTCATCCAACCCATCACCGTCCAGCAAGCCTACGATGAGATTACTCACGCACGGCGGTGAGCATCAAGAAATTGGTGATGGAGGATGGTTGATGATGACGACGGCGACGGATTCCCCTCTCCGGAGCCCCGAACGGACTCCAGATCAGACCTCCCGAGAGAGATTAGGGCTTGGCGGCGGCTCCGTATCGTAAAACGCGATGAATCCTTCTCTCTGATTTTTTCTCCCCGAACGTGAATATATGGAGTTGGAGTTGAGGTCGGTGGAGCTCCAGGGGGCCCACGAGGTAGGGGGCGCGCCCATGGGGGTAGGCGCGCTTCCCACCCTCGTGGCCAGGGTGTGGGCCCCCTTCGGTTGATTCTTTAACCAGTATTTTTTATTATTTCCAAAACGTGTCTCCATGGATTTTCAGGTAATTCCGAGAACTTTTATTTCTGCACAAAAATAACACCATGGCAATTCTGCTGAAAACAGCGTCAGTCCAGGTTAGTTCCATTCAAATCATGCAAGTTTGAGTCCAAAACAAGGGCAAAAGTAGATACGTTGGAGATGTATCAACTCCCCCAAGCTTAAACCTTTGCTTGTCCTCAAGCAATTCAGTTGACAAATTGAAAGTGATAAAGAAAAACTTTTACAAACTCTGTTTGCTCTTGTTGTTGTAAATATGTAAAGCCAGCATTCAAGTTTTCATCAAAGATTATGAATTAACCATATTCGCAATAACATTTAGATCTCATGTTTACTCATATCAATGGCATAATCAACTAGCGAGCAATAATAATAAATCTCGGATGACAACACTTTCTCAAAACAATCATATTATGATATGACAAGATGGTATCTCGCTAGCCCTTTCTGAGACCGCAAAACATAAATGCAGAGCACCTCTGAAGATCAAGGACTGACTAAACATTGTAATTCATGGTAAAAGAGATCTAGTCACAGTCATACTCAATGCAAATTAATAGTAATGCATGCAAATGACAGTGGTGCTCTCCAACTGGTGCTTTTTAATAAGAGGATGATGACTCAACATAAAAGTAAATAGATAGGCCCTTCGCAGTGGGAAGCAGGGATTTGTAGAGGTGCCAGAGCTCGAGTTTTGAAATGGAGATAAATAATATTTTGGGTGGCATACTTTCATTGTCAACATAACAACCAAGAGATCTCGATATCTTCCATGCTACACACATTATAGGCGGTTCCCAAACAGAATGGTAAAGTATTATACTCCCCCACCACCAACAAGCATCAATCAATGGCCTGCCCAAAATAACGGGTGCCTCCAACTAAGAACAATCCTGGGGGAGTTTTGTTTGCAATTATTTTGATTTGGTTTAAGCATGGGACTGTGCATCCCGGTTACCGGCCATTTTCTCGTGAATGAGGAGTGGAGTCCACCGAGGGAGTCCTAGACTAAGGGGTCCTCGGGCGTCCGGCCTGTTATTCATGGGCCGGACTGATGGGCTGTGAAGACATGAAGGCCGAAGACTGTACCCATGTCCGGATTGGACTCTCCTTGGCGTGGAAGGCTAGCTTGGCGACCGATTATGAAGATTCCTTCTTATGTAACCGACTCTATGTAAACGCTAGATCCCCCCGGTGCCTATATAAACCGGAGGGGTAGTCAGGAAAGGATACATACTCATTACCATAGTCATACAGGCTAGACTTCTAGGGTTTAGCCATTACGATCTCGTGGTAGATCAACCTTTGTAATACTCATATTCATCAAGATCAATCAAGCAGGAAGTAGGGTATTACCTCCATAGAGAGGGCCCGAACCTGGGTAAACATCGTGTCCCCCGTCTCCTGTTACCATCGATCCTAGACGCACAGTTCGGGACCCCCTACCCGAGATCCGCCGGTTTTGACACCGACATTGGTGCTTTCATTGAGAGTTCCACTGTGCCGTCGACGAAAGGTTCGATGGCCCCTTCAATCGTCGATAGTGACGCTGTCCAAGGAGAAACCTCCCCCCCGGACATATTTTTGTGTTCGGCGGCTTCGTACTGCGGGCCAATTCGCTTGGCCATCTGGAGCAGATCGATAGCTACGCCCCTAGCCACCAGGTCAGACTTGGAAGCTTGAACTACGTCGCAGACATCCGTGGAGACTTGATCTTCAACGAATTTGAGACCGCAGCGATCGCTCCCCTTCGCCCCGATGAACATGACTTAAATCTGTCAACGGATCATGTCCGGGAGATGGTTCCTGTTGCTGCGACGGCCTTAGAACCGAAGCAGATCGTGCCATCCGAGGCCACAGAGTCCGCGGCGTTGGAGCCGCACACGGACTTGACACCCCACAATATTTGCGTCCATGGAACTCCGAGCTCGTCTCTGTCTATAAGTTCCAGACCGGGGGCGCCTGCGGACACCCAGCTGGATCGATTATCAATTTCCGAATTTAGCGCCGCAGACATCTTCCAGCACTCACCTTTGGGCGATGTGCTGAACTCTTGAAATAATTTTTCCTTGGAAAAGGACTCACAGCCGAACTATGTTCGGTTCGAGTTAGATGCTGATGATGGGGAATTTTGCTTCCCACCTGCCACCCACTTCATAGCAACTGTCGACGACTTAACCGACGTGCTTGATTATGGCTCCGAAGACATCGACGGTATGGATGACGATGCCAACAAGGAGCAAGGCCAAGACCCGCCATTCACTAGGCGTTGGACGGCCACCTCTTCGTACGACGTGTACATGGTTGACACACCTAAAGGATCTGACGACGATGACAAAGAAGAGCCAGATGCGAATAACCCCTCTGAGACGCAGTCCAGGCGCTGGCGCCCTAAACACCGCTCTAAGTCACGTTGCTCAAAAGACAGCAACACCGGCGCCGGAGAAAATAGTACTCCCGACGATGCCGAAAACAATGAAGACCCTGTTGGAGCAACATTCGAACAAGAGGAACAAGACAACGAGCAAGTTAACCCTGATAAACAGG
Source organism: Triticum aestivum (assembly GCF_018294505.1). Classification (NCBI taxonomy): domain Eukaryota; kingdom Viridiplantae; phylum Streptophyta; class Magnoliopsida; order Poales; family Poaceae; genus Triticum; species Triticum aestivum. The sequence goes on along the minus strand of NC_057808.1, from coordinate 63,499,712 downwards.
CCAGGCACAGTGACCTAGAGGATGATAGTTACCGTCCACCCTCCGAGGATGGTGAGAGCCTCGGCAATGAGGACTTCATCGTGCCTGAGGCACCCCTCGAGCAGGAGCGCTTGAAGCGCCAGCTCATAGCTACTGCAAGAAGCCTAAAGAAAAAGCAGCAGCAGCTCCAAGCCGATCAATACCTACTCATTGATAGATGGACCGATGTCCTGGCAGCCGAAGAATACGGCCTCAAGCGCCCAATCAAGAGTTACCCAAAGCGCAGACTGCTACCTCAGTTCGACGAGGAGGCACCAGATCACTCGCGTAAGGCGGAACGACCACCACGAGGTCGGGACAGTGCGGCGGACCGACCACCCCGCGGTCGGGATAAAACGACAACTCAGGCCGAACAACAGCCCACCCCACTGCCTCGTAAACACAGGGACAGACCAGCTCGGGACCATACATACGACCTTCGGCAGGAATTGGACAGCAGAGCAGGACACACCAGATCGATCTACGGATCGTGAGAACGCTTCCCTACTCGGGATGACGGCTACCTATTCGGACGTGACAAACCTAGTCACACCTGGGCTGATAACCGCAGACGGACTTCATCGAAGTTGCGCCGTGACGCGGCCCGCTACAGAGGCGCTGCACACCCCCTCTGCTTCACAGATGAGGTGATGGATCACGAATTCCCCGAGGGGTTCAAGCCCGTCAATATTGAATCATACGACGGAACAACCGATCCCGCAGTGTGGATCGAAGATTTTATTCTCCACATCCACATGGCCCGAGGAGACGATCTCCACGCCATCAAATACCTCCCACTAAAATTAAAAGGGCCGGCTAGACACTGGCTAAATAGTCTGCCTGAAAATTCCATCGGCAGCTGGGAGGACTTGGAAGAGGCTTTCCTTGATAACTTCCAAGGAACTTATGTCCGGCCACCAGATGCCGATGACTTAAGCCACATAGTTCAACAACCTGGAGAATTAGCCAGAAAATTCTGGACTAGGTTTCTAACCAAAAAGAACCAGATCGTTGACTGTCCGGATGCCGAGGCCCTAGCAGCCTTCAAACATAGCATCCGTGACGAATGGCTAGCGCGCCACCTCGGCCAAGAAAAGCCGAAGTCTATGGCAGCCCTTACGACACTCTTGACCCGTTTCTGCGCGGGTGAGGACAGCTGGCTGGCTCGAAGTAAAAATACAGCCAGCGAGGTAGGCCCCACCGAGGCCAAGAACAACACCGGCAAGCTCCGGCACAATAGACACAAACGCCGAAGCAATGGTGACAACACCGATGACACCACAGTTAACGCCGGATTCAGTGGCTTCATGTCCGGCCAACAGAAGAAGCTCTACAAAAGAAACAATGAAGGACCTTCCAGCCTGGACCGCATACTCGACCGTCCGTGCCAGATACACGGCACCCCAGACAAACAAGCCAATCACACCAACAGAGTCTGTTGGGTTTTCAAACAGGCTGGCAAGTTAAATGCCGAAAACAAAGAAAAGGGATCACAAAGTGAGGACGAGGACGAAGAGCCCCGGCTGCCGAACACTGGGGGGCAGAAGAAATTTCCCCCTCAAGTCAAAACGGTGAACATGATATACGCTACACACATCCCCAAAAGGGAGCGCAAGCGAGCACTTAGGGACATCTACGCGGTAGAGCCAGTCGCCCCAAAATTCAATCCGTGGTCGTCGTTCCCGATCACCTTCGATCGTTGAGATCACCCAACTAGTATCCGCCATGGCGGTTCAGCCGCACTAGTCCTCGACCCAATTATCGACGGGTTTCACCTAACACGAGTCCTGATGGACGGTGGTAGCAGCCTCAACCTGCTTTATTAGGACACAGCGCGGAAGATGGGCATTAACCCCTCACAAATCAAACCAACAAAGACTACCTTTAAAGGAGTCATACCAGGCGTAGAGGCCCGCTGTACGGGCTCAATCACGTTGGAGGTGGCCTTCGGTTCTCCGGACAACTTCCGAAGCGAAGAGTTAATATTCGATATCGTCCCCTTCCGTAGCAGCTACCACGCACTGCTCGGACAAACTGCATTTGTTAGATTCAACGCGGTGCCTCACTATGCTTACCTCAAGCTCAAGATGCCCGGTCCACGCGGCGTCATAACAGTCAACCGATACACAGAACGCTCCCTCCGGACAGAGGAGCACATCGCCGCCCTAGCAGCAGAGGTACAAAGCGACCTTCTCAAGCAACACCATAGTCTGGCTGCCGAGCCCCTGGACATCATTAAGAGGGTCCGGACTACACTACAACAGGACAGTGCGGCTCGTCAAGAGCTCGATTAGCAATTCGGCCTCCGTCCCAAAAGCGATGAGGTAGTGGAATTCATACCACGCGTGCATAATTACGCACTCAAAATTCCATGGGCATTGACGGAGCCACAAGCTAGCCCGGGATCTATAGTTCGGTTAAACCGATCCCGGACACACATATAACTTTACTATCTCCTTTTCCCTTGTTTCAGGTTTCTCTTACGCGGGCCTCCTTCCACGGCCTGATTAACAGTCCTATCAAAGGATTAGCACACCGGATTGACACGGAGCATAGGCATACATGGGAAGCCCTAGAGGCTAACCGTTTTCGAGACCCACGCGCAGCTCGCCTTCGGTCGTGGCATGTCAAATAGCCGGTTGCTCATTGCATTATTTTGTACCAATGTCCTTGGACGCATTAACCCAACTATAATGGAAACAGTTCATGATCCAAGTTCAAGGGCCCCAGATCCTACTCTGTTCTCCATCTGTTTTCTTTTAAATTACTTATTTCCTAGCAACCGTACACTCTGGTACGTTTCATATTTGCCAGGGGCTCTCCATCGCCCCACGATACGGCAACAAAGCCCGAACAATCCTTAAAGATAAGTTCAGCACCCCGAATTTAGCATTATATGCATTGGCTCCGAATCATGTCTTTGGTCAATAGTTGGGTTGCCCGGCTCCTGTGCTTGCTACCCTACGTTCCGCTAAATCGGCTAGGGTAGTAAAGGGAGAGCTACTGCGATTGTACCCTAGCCTTAACCAGATGAGCGCCTCAGTAGAGAAAGCTGAAAACTGACTGTCATGATACGGCGAGAGCCGGTCAGCTGTTCAAGGGTTACAAATCGTTGGAGATTTTTTCTGCATTATGCGAAAGATTGGCACTTCCCGACCAGATGCTGACAGCATTCTGGTTTGAACCAGGGGCTGCGCCCATGCTTTATTATAAAACTCCTATGGCTAAGTGAGGGTGTTTAAGCCGTATAGTCTGATTGCCTTGTTCGTTGCGCTAAACAACTCCTTCAAGGACCATACAATTGGATCAAGATTGTTTAGATTCCATCCCGAACACCTCCGTACTACCTGCGTGAGGGCAGAAGCCGACGACTGGCCAACCCTCAGATTACATACAACACGGCCGCACAGGAGGAAACAATTAAAAGCATAACAAAATTACATTACAAAACAGGCTTTGTTTTCATAATACAAGGCAAAGGCAACATGAATACATTTATTCAAATATAATGTCCTGCGAACATTGTGCTGCCGCAAGGCGAGACCCCTCCAGGACATCCGCAAAATACCGTTCGGGTGTGCGGTGCTCCTTGCCCTGCGGTGGCCCTCTGGTCACCTCGACGGCGTCCATCTTCGCCCACCACATCTTGCAACGGGTGAAGGCCATGCGCGCACCTTCAATACAGGCCGAGCGCTTGAAGACGTCCAGCCGAGGACAGGCGTTCACCATCCGCCTCACGAGTCCGAAGTAGCTGCCTGGCATAGCTTCGGCTGGCCATAGCCGGATTATCAAATCCATAGTGGCTAGTTCGGCCACCCTATGCAGCTCCACCAGCTGTTTCAGCTGATCGGTGAAGGACACGGGATGCTCTGGCACCGCATACTGCGACCAGAATAGCTTCTCCATAGAAACCCCCTCCTTCGGTTCGATAGAACTCCGCGGCGTCTGATACACTATGTGGCAAATTCGCAAAATCCCCTGGGGAACTCCGAACCCGGGTTAGTAAAAGGTACTGCTTCTCCGCATACTTGCTTTGCATCTTAAATGCCTTACCCGCCGTGATCTTCTTGGCCTCCTGGATCTCCTGGAGGGCGGCCTGGGCCTCATTCCGTGCGGTCTCCGTGCTCTGACAAGCCTTGGCGAGTTCGGCCCCTTGAGCCGACGCATCATGCTCCAAGGCCTCACATTTTTTCATCGCATCCTGGAGCTCCTGCTGGACTTCTTTGACCCGGGCCTTGAGCTTCTTACGGGCGGCTTGCTGCTGGACAGCCTTCTCCTCGGCCTCGCCCAGGGCCTTCCTCAGGGACTCGACCTCGGTAGCGGCTCCTGCACATTGACACCGCGGTCAATATACAATGTTTATTCTTTCCGAACACATAGCAAGTCGTCATTCACCTTGCTTCTCCTGGAGCCGATTTTTAACCTCGCCGAGCTCGTTCTCAGTCCGCTCCAGCCTCTGCTTCAGTTCAGAGACTTCGGCAGCATGCGAGGTTGCGGCCAACAGTGACGCCTGCTTATTGATACATATTAAGTTAGTCTCCTATAACAAAGGATTGATCCTCTGTCCAGTTCTTCTCGCCGAACACTAGACAGTGTCTCAGGGGCTACTGTCTACACGGGGTTTTTCTCTTTCTTACCTCGAAACCTGTCAACAGGTTGCTGCAGGCTTCATTCAGTCCACTCTTGGCGGACTGAACCTTCTCGATCACCGCACCCATAAGGACATGGTGCTCATCCACGACGGAGGCGCCTCGTAGTGCCTCCATCAGGTTATCTGGCGCCCCTGGATGGACAGGGCCACCGGTGGAAGCAGCGCACCCCCCTCCTTCAAAGGGGGTTGCTCGCCTGACTCCGGAGCCATATGAGTCTCCGGAATCGTATTCGGCTGAGGGCCGAACTGGATGCGGCCCTCTTCGCCAGTCTCCATGGGGATCGGCTCCCCCATGTGTCCGGCAGTGGAGGTCTCGCCTCGTGGCGCCTCCCAGACAGCATCCTGGGCTCCTCCCCGGTTCGGAGCAATCCGCCGGGACAACACTTCGGTGTCGTCCCTGGCCCCGGGGGAATAAGCAGGCGGTGGCGACATGCTCGCCATCTCCGACGGAGCCAACAAACCTCCAGATGAGGATCGCTGGATAAGGTCGCGGGACGGACTGCAATAGTACAGTTAACTGTGTCAAAATAATGAAGAGAAAGGGTCGGATGTGCGCATGAGCGAGCCATGTCAATTATGATGCGACCTGGGGCTTAGTGCGGGGGCGTCGTTCCGGACTGCTGTCAACGTCCCACGCAGTATTGACCTCTGGGACGCCCTTCCCCTTCTTGGGCGTTCCGTCTCCAGATGTGCCGAAGCCGCCCTCTTCTTCCTCCTCTCCTCAGGGGGAGGGTTGTTTTCCTCTTCCTCCTCTTCCTCGTCATTGTCCTCAGGGACAGAGGAATGAGCTTCGTCGTCTTCGGATGTCACATCCCTAGTCTGGCATGCACTTAGGCTAGCTAGATATGCTTGCATCATGTCTAAATTTATTGAAATTTGAAATGGGGATGAACAAACCCTAGCACCAAATGAACTCAACTAGGGTCAAATTCAAATGTTTTCAATGAACCAAAATGCCCTTTGGAAATGTTCATGATTTTTGATAAAGGTGAAAACCTCTGCCAAAAATGATGAGCATATTTCTTGGCCATTTATGGATTTTTTGAATTAACTCATATTGTATTTGAATTGGGGCATTTAAATTCTATAAATATTTTAAATGCTCTAATAATTCTGAAAAGTAGTTGAGGGCTGTTGGGAATAATCCAGTATCTGCCCACAATTTATTTCAGGATTTTATAAAGTGATTTAGTATTTTACTAAATCCAAAAAACAAAGACATAAAATAGAAAACATGAAGAAAAGACAGAGGAGAGAAAGACTTACCTGGTGCTTACCTGCAGCAGAGCCGGCCCAGTTCTTTTCCTGGCCCAACCCACCACCGCAGCCTCCCTGTCGTCTTCCTCCCTGGACAGAAGGACAGACGCGTGGTCACCGCGCGCACGCAGGCGCTGCGCCACCTCCTGCTTCGCCGTGTCGCGCTCTCCGCCAACCCAACCCCCCACCTGGAGACGGCTCGAAGCCCTCTCTCCTCTCCCTCACTCGCTGCACTCTCTCCCTCTCCTCTGCCCCTTCTCCAGCAGCCGCCCGAGAGCCACCGAGCTCGCCGCTGCCGCCCGCCTGACCACCGTACCTCCCTCGCCCTCTCACTGTTCCAAGAAGCTCCGCCGCTTCGTCCTCGACGTCCCCACCGAACCACGCGTCGCCAGAAGCCCCGAACGCCCTCACCGCCGCGGTCATCTTCAACCTTCAGTCGCCAAGATCGCCGGCGCCCGTTCGTCACCTTCGACGCCTCCCCCGAGCCGCTGAGAAGCTCAACGACCTCCATGTGAGCCCCGCATTGTTTCTCCCTACCCCCGTGCTCAATTTCGAGCTCTGGCCGTCGTTTTCATGGAAGCCGAGGAGCACCGCCGCCCGAGCTCAACCCCGTTGATGCTCCGGTGACCTTACGGTCAGGAGCGTGTTCCTAGAGGTCTAGTGCGGTTGCGTAGACGTCGTAGACAACAAAATCCAGCCGTTTCCCTCACCCTAGCGCCGATTGCTTCATGCCCGTAGGTCCGGCCGCCGCTCGGCTCGTCGCCGGCGTCGATTCCGGTGACCCCGTAACCTGCTGCTGCCTCCGCTACATGCGTGGGATCAAGGGCTATCGCCCGGTGCCCTGGGCACGTCCAGCCGACGGCCACATCGCGATTCCGGCAAGCCGCCGCCGCACTGTGAGGTCGCCGGCGTCCAACTCCGGTGGCTGGTGACGTGGCACCGTCATTAGTGCCTAACTGACCCCCCAGAGCCACTGCCATGTGGGCCCCTGTGCCTATTTAGATTAGTTTAACTTCTGTTTAGATTAGTGCTAATCTTGTGAACCCCACGTGTCAGTTTGACTTTGACCAAGTCAGCGTTGACCGGTCCCACCTGTCATCCTCTCAAACCAGCTCTGAGTCACTGACCAATGGGTCCCACTGGTCAGGTTTGACCTGGACCAGCCGCTGTTGACTTGCTGACGTCATCCTGACGTAGTGCTGACGCAGTAATTTAATTACTGGAATTATTTTTATACAGGAAATTCCAGAAAATGCCCTAAACTTCTAAAATCCATAGAAATTCAACCGTAGCTCCAAATGAAACAAATTATATATGAAAAATGATTAGAAAAATCCAATCTATCCATCTGCACTGGTTTCATGCATGTTAGAGCAACCTAACCTTGCTGTTTAGATGAAACAAGATAATGCACTTATATGACTTTATAAAATGGGTTTGCATTTGAATCTTTGGTTCAAATGGACTCATCACAATCTGTTCTAGCTTGCATTAGCCCAGAACACATTCATATTGCCATGTCATGATCATGCATCATATTGTGCATTGCATTGATTGAATTTCTTCTCTGTTGCCGGTATTTGTCCCCGCGGTAGACGATGTTCCGGCGTTGTGATCGTTGACACTAATGAAGACTCAATGCTATCTTCAGAAGTGCCAGGCAAGCAAAACCCCCTTGCTCATTCCGATACAATCCCACTCTCTCGCTCCTGCTCTCTTTTACTGCATTAGGACAACAGCGTTTCAACTGTTACATGCTGCGGTAGTTGAACCCCTTTATCCTCTGCATGACCTGTCATTGCCACAGTAAATAGATGAAACCCACTAGCATGAGTAGGAGTTGTTTGAGCCCTGATGTGCCTACTCATTCATGCTTGTTGTCATGCCTGCTATTGCTTAGAGTTGTGTCAGGTCTGATTCATCGGGGATGAATTGTAAGTGGTGAACATGTCCTACTGTGTGAGAGCTAAGTGTGTGAACACGATTTGGTAAAGGTAGCGGTGAGAGGCCATGTAGGAGTACATGGTGGGTTGTCTCATTGAAGCCGTCCTCAGGAACTGAGTTCTGTGTTTGTGATCCATGAACAGTTACTACCACACATTGGGTTCCGGTAACTCGACCCCTCTCGACTTATTAATCAACTTGATCTCTGTCCAGGAGTTGCAACTAGTTTCTGGTGTTTGTAGGTAGTGTTAGTAGTCTACCAAGTGGCACCCGGTACAGGTGGGCTTGGGACAGACTAGGCACACGTGGCCTGGTGTACTGAGTGGCACCCGGATGGTGGGCTCGGGAACCCTGCACACATCGTTTGGGGCCGTGAGCGACACCCCGGCCGGATCTCCTTGCGGATGGAACCCGAATAGGCGATAAACCTGGACGAGAGACTTGTGTGGTTAGTCAGGTCGTGGCCGACTCCCTCGCCAGGCTTCCGCTTGAAGGTTGCCGAGGTACACGACGTGTACATGGTGGTAAGTGGCGAGAGCGTGTGTGACGAAGTACACCCCTGCAGGGTTTATATGATCTATTCGACTAGCCATGTCCGCGAAAAAGGACTTCTGGGTTGCCTATAACAGTTCATAGACAAGTGAAAGTGGATACTCTAAAATGCGCAAGATAAGCGTGAGTGCTATGGATGGCGTTCTTGTAGGGAGACGGGAGCGGATCCATAGTGGTGTATTGATATGGTGAATATGTGGACTCGTGTGCGCCACCTCAAAAGAGTTACTTGCAGTCATAGTTCAGGATAGCCACCGAGTCAAAGCTGGCTTGCTGCAGTTAAACTCCACCACCCCCTTTGTTGATACCGATGCATATGTAGATAGTTCTGATGTAAGTCTTGCTGGGTACATTTGTACTCACGTTTGCTTATTTTATGTTTTGCAGAGAGACGTCAGTCTCGCTAGTAGTTCCGTGTGGACTTCGACGTTTAGCTTGATACCTCAGCTACGATCTTGTGCCCTCGGCAGGATCTAGTAAATAGTCAGGCTTCTAAGCCTTTTCCTTTTGTGGATGTATATACTCAGACATGTTAAGCTTCCGCATGTGCTTGTTGCTTGTATGCTCTGAATGTTGGGTCATGAGACCCATGTTTGTAATATCTGGCTCTTCGGAGCCTAATGAATAAATACTCTGAGTCGTAGAGTCTTGTTGTGATGCCATGTTGTATTTGCACATATCGAGCATATTGTGTGTATGATTGAAATGCTTGGTATGTGTGGGATCCGACAATCTAGTTGTCTATCCTTAGCAGCCTCTCTTATGGGGAAATGTAGTCTAGTGCCTCCTTGAGCCATAGTAGTCCGCTACAGCCCGGTTCACCGGAGTCCTGCTAGCCCAGCACTACTGCTCTGGACACTTGACTGGCCGGCATGTGTTTCATATCGTTCCTGTGTCTGTCCCTTCGGGGAAATGTCACGCGGTGACATCCGGAGTCCTGCCTAGCCTGCTACAGCCCGGGTTCCCGGAGTCCTGTTAGCCCAGTGCTACAGCCCGGATTCGCACGCTGCTGACCGACACGTTCGATGTTGATTCATGTATGCCTGTCCCCATACGTTAGTGCCGCTTTGGGTTCACGACTAGCCATGTCGGCCCGGGTTCTCTGTCATATGATTGCTAGCGACATTGTCATATACGTGAGCCAAAAGGCGCAAACGGTCCCGGGCCATGGTAAGGCGACACCCGTGGGAGTACCGTGCGTGAGGCCGCAAAGTGATATGAGGTCTTACAGGCTAGATCGGTGTGACTTGGAATCGGGGTCCCGACCGCGTTGGTGTCAGAGCCTGACTGCCTGTAGGATTACCAAGACAAACTGGTCGGAGTTGAGTCTAGAAATGCTTTAGTTTTATAAGGGAATTGATTGTGGAAGGGAACGTAAGGCTCTTTTTACTCCTTTACCTTATGTCCTCTGATCTGAGTCACCCTCTTCTCTTCTACGGGGATTAAGAACTAGGCTTCTCATCTTTCTATCAGGATCACGTGTTACTAATCTGTAGACTCGTAGGATTGTTGGTCTGAAGCCCCAGTTCAGTTTCTACTACTTCCGTGTGTTCATAGTTGGTCTCGGAACCTTGATATTGTGCTTCTAAGTGGTTATGCCACCATTTTTGCAGGATGTCTCAAATCCTTTGAGCATTTACAGCCGTTATGCTGTCCGAGTCATCCCAGGCTTCTAAATAATCTGACGCATTTGCAAATCCCTTCTTTCCGTTCTCGATGTTCCTTTGGGCCAGATTAACCACACTAATCGTTGAGTTGAGGTACTCTGTTGCCTTGACATATATGTTGGAGTTATTATTATGACCCTAGGTGTCTTAGAGGACCACTTAGTAATCTAGCAATGCTTGCATCCCTAGTGTGATGATTCTGGCCATTATTCTCGAAAGCATCCCATGATGCAATTTAGTTAGTAGGCATTCTATCTCTGGGTTCGTGAGCCCGAGATTCACTCCACTTACCTCGTGTTGATAGTGTTACTCGTACCTTTAGGATATTAGTAACCTTTGTGATAGTCTTCGAGGTCCGTGGTATATCGTTCTTCCAAATACCATGAACCATTCTTGGCAGGAGTTCTTTTGAACCAAAAGATCACAACCAGGGCGCTCTTGAGGAGTACTCCATTCATATTGCGACTCTGCCAGTCCTTCCTTTCTGCATGGATTATCTGGAAGAAATATGTTGAATTTGTTCGACATACTAATTCATGCATCCACAACTCAGAAAAACATATGTTCCTTTGGGTTGTCCCTCTTTAGTTATTTTCTGACCTTCGTCTATCAATTGATAGTCAGGACTAGTTGTGCATCTGTGTTATCGATGCCTATTATTCTTGTGGTCCGTCAAGCCATTCTATTCAGGAATGACTAGGAGAAACAAACTCCAGACCTCATCCATTTCGAGGATTGGGTCAAAGTAGTTGTATTCCGCAGATCAAATTGCCAATCTAGCCTTTGATCTGTTCTACCTTGGAATGTCACCCTCTTTCATATCAAGAATGACGTGAGAATTGCACAATCACTCATAAATTCTTGATGTAGTGATACTTCTCGCCATCATCATTCATTCCTCGGTCCCCGTGTTATTATAACCAGAATACCGACAAGTGAATTGTGATGTGTGAAATCAATACTCCTAGCAACTCCGTTGCTTGGTAGTTAATGGCAATACTCTCATTCTTAGCGTGCTGGTTATTGAATCATCATCCTAAGATTGATCGTGCTACCTAGTCCTTCTTTTGGGTGCACTCTTCAATCAATGAGTTAGGATTTTGTCAAACCCTTGCTCAGTTGATCATATCGTCTTGCCCTGAAAGGCGAGATTGTTCTCGAGCCTAGTAACATATCGGTGGTACATGATTTTCCGAATATCTTTTCGGAAGTATCACCAGGTTGTCACCTGACCGCTATGTTGAGCTCGTGATTAAATGGTTTTCCTATAAACCACTCTTTCTCCAAGAATTTGTGTTGGATACCTTGAGCTAGTTGGTTAAGCTAAACAACAACTTGGAGAGTTGGAAGATAAAAGCTTGCCTGACTTAGTTCTTTCCAAAGGATATCTTTGTGTTTGTGTGTGTGTTGAAGAAAGATGATATCTTCACCGATTGGTCCTCGTGATCAGTTGTTGGATCTATTGTCTTGTCAAAACTTTGAATTGAGTATGGGCTATCGTCGAGTCAAATCAGAACCAACGATATTCCTAATGTTGTCTTACTCGTGGTTGTTTCCTCGAGCATACACCATTATATCTTTTGGGTCTGACCAATGTTATCACCTTGTTCACATAGTTGTGGAATTCCAGCCCCATTGGAATTTTGATAAATTGTTGTTGAGCCCATCGACAACATTTTCATCTTGTCCATGATTTTGTTGAGCATTAAGCTAGTGTTGGAAACTTTGTAAGCGTTGCCCTCGTGTCCCGTTCATGAGGTATATGTTTGGATGAAAGAAGATAGTACCTCTAATTCACGTGCACTTGATGTAAGTTGCCGCCGTGAATTCGAGAAAGTTTGTTTTTGCTTCCTCTGGAATCATCCCAAGTCAGTTATGCATGTGTGAAGTATTCTATGGTCTGATAGACTGATCATCTTCATTCCATATGTATTCCCCTAGCACACCAAGCCACTGATTGAATTGTTCAAGGAGAAGAAGCTCCTTCCTAAGAGCTAACCCGGGCTTATAGAAGGACTTCGATATCCTCAATGATGGCTCCCTACCAGAACTCGGTAGTGTTTCATTATCTGACTACTACGTGGTCATGCTTGTCTTGGACAGCGTGTTCACATGTGTGTAGCAGAACCAGCTCATATTTTGGAGCTTGCTATCGTAGTTCATTTCCCGAGAATCTTGCAACGTCATCTCGTCGATTTGTGTTGCAACCTTTCACTTTCAGACATGCTGAGTCTGGATATCCTGGTGCCAACCAGATCTGAATCTCAGGCAGATGTGATGGTTGGACGTTTCCCAAGAACTATACTAATGGTCTCTCTGTTACCGGTAAGTGGATGTCGTGGCCAACACACCCAGCCGGAAGACCTATTATTGTAGTATCTTGATTGAGAAAGTTGGCCATCTCCCCATAAGGATTTCGTAGGATTTACTTCCGTAGTTTTCCTTATGGATTCTTGTGCTCCCGAAGTCCGACCTTTACTTGATGGCCATGTTGAGCTTTTAAGCATGACAATGGTAGCTAGAACATCAAGGAGAACATTAGAAGCGGAGTGCTAAATGTCTCTCGGTCGATCATCCAGATTTCGTTCCTTTGGCCTCGCTAAGGTCAAATCTGAGAAAGTGTTGTCATCCTTTGCATCTGCATTGTCCATCACTATTCATCATGGTAGTATGATGTGTTGCCAGGATCCCTGACACGGATGTTGGTAAGACCTTGATGAGTATGGAAATGCTCAAGTTCTTGAGAGCACACTCAGGCACTAGGTTATATCCTCGGTACCAATTGAAGCATGCTTTCCGTTTGCCGAGTTGTTCTATAATCATAGTTCCTTTCCGATTTGAGTATGCTATTCCTTCAAACTCCTTCAAACGATCGTTAATGAATTTCTTAGGCTGGTATAACGAGTTTCAATGATCTCTGTATCAAAAGTAATTCTTTTTGCCACTTAAGGGAATAATTTTACGAGTCACCTCTTCCAAGGTGCCCCGTTATGGGATCATGGTAATTGTTTCCTTGCTACCTTGAAACCCTCGTCAAATTGTTTCCTCCGTCCCTCCTGATACATGTCTTGCCTATCAGCTCCAGAGATGTTCTACGCCTCATTCCGTGAGTTGATGTTGTGATCATTAATATGATCCTAAGTTGCTCGAACCTCAAGAAGATCGATTCTCTAAAATTCTCCCTTTCTTCTCGTTGTCATATTGGATGTAGTTCTCAGAGCAACACATCGAGACGAAGATGGTGATCAAATTAACGTTCCTATGAAGTGCAATCTGGATCGTGAAGATTCTGTTAGTTTGTGTTCCCTCCTTCACCTTACCCTATGCTTGAATCTCGGGACGAGATTTTTGTTTAGTGGGGGTGAGTTGTCACATCCCTAGTCTGGCATGCACTTAGGCAAGCTAGATATGCTTGCATCATGTCTAAATTTATTGAAATTTGAAATGGGGATGAACAAACCCTAGCACCAAATGAACTCAACTAGGGTCAAATTCAAATGTTTTCAATGAACCCAAAATGCCCTTTGGAAATGTTCATGATTTTTGATAAAGGTGAAAACCTCTGCCAAAAATGATGAGCATATTTCTTGGCCATTTATGGATTTTTTGAATTAACTCATATTGTATTTGAATTGGGGCATTTAAATTCTATAAATATTTTAAATGCTCTAATAATTCTGAAAAATAGTTGAGGGCTGTTGGGAATAATCCAGTATCTGCCCACAATTTATTTCAGGATTTTATAAAGTGATTTAGTATTTTACTAAATCCAAAAAACAAAGACAGAAAATAGAAAACATGAATAAAAGACAGAGGAGAGAAAGACTTACCTGGTGCTTACCTGCAGCAGAGCCGGCCCAGTTCTTTTCCTGGCCCAACCCACCACCGCAGCCTCCCTGTCGTCTTCCTCCCTGGACAGAAGGACAGACGCGTGGTCGCCGCGCGCACGCAGGCGCTACGCCACCTCCTGCTTCGCCGTGTCGCGCTCTCCGCCAACCCAACCCCGCACCTGGAGACGGCTCGAAGCCCTCTCTCCTCTCCCTCACTCGCTGCACTCTCTCCCTCTCCTCTGCCCCTTCTCCAGCAGCCGCCCGAGAGCCACCGAGCTCGCCGCTGCCGCCCGCCTGACCACCGTACCTCCCTCGCCCTCTCACTGTGCCAAGAAGTTCCGCCGCTTCGTCCTCGACGTCCCCACCGAACCACGCGTCGCCAGAAGCCCCAAACGCCCTCACCGCCGCGGTGATCTTCAACCTTCAGTCGCCAAGATCGCCGGCGCCCGTTCGTCACCTTCGACGCCTCCCCCGAGCCGCTGAGAAGCTCAACGACCTCCATGTGAGCCCCGCATTGTTTCCCCCTACCCCCGTGCTCAATTTCGAGCTCTGGCCGTCGTTTTCATTGAAGCCGAGGAGCACCGCCGCCCGAGCTCAACGCCGTTGATGCTCCGGTGACCTTACGGTCAGGAGCGTGTTCCTAGAGGTCTAGTGCGGTTGCGTAGACATCGTAGACAACAAAATCCAGCCATTTCCCTCACCCTAGCGCCGATTGCTTCATGCCCGTAGGTCCGGCCGCCGCTCGGCTCGTCGCCGGCGTCGATTCCGGTGACCCCGTAACCTGCTGCTGCCTCCGCTAGATGCGTGGGATCAAGGGCTATCGCCCGGTGCCCTGGGCACGTCCAGCCGACGGCCACATCGCGATTCCGGCAAGCCGCCGCCGCACTGTGAGGTCGCCGGCGTCCAACTCCGGTGGCTGGTGACGTGGCACCGTCATTAGTGCCTAACTGACCCCCCAGAGCCACTGCCATGTGGGCCCCTGTGCCTATTTAGATTAGTTTAACTTCTGTTTAGATTAGTGCTAATCTTGCGGACCCCACGTGTCAGTTTGACTTTGACCAAGTCAGCGTTGACCGGTCCCACCTGTCATCCACTCAAACCAGCTCTGAGTCACTGACCAATGGGTCCCACTGGTCAGGTTTGACCTGGACCAGCCGCTGTTGACTTGCTGACGTCATCCTGACGTAGTGCTGACGCAGTAATTTAATTACTGGAATTATTTTTATACAGGAAATTCCAGAAAATGCCCTAAACTTCTAAAATCCATAGAAATTCAACCGTAGCTCCAAATGAAACAAATTATATATGAAAAATTATCAGAAAAATCCAATCTATCCATCTGCACTGGTTTCATGCATGTTAGAGCAACCTAACCTTGCTGTTTAATGAAACTAGATAATGCACTTATATGACTTTATAAAATGGGTTTGCATTTGAATCTTTGGTTCAAATGGACTCATCACAATCTGTTCTAGCTTGCATTAGCCCAGAACACATTCATATTGCCATGTCATGATCATGCATCATATTGTGCATTGCATTGATTGAATTTCTTCTCTGTTGCCGGTATTTGTCCCCCCCCGGTAGACGATGTTCCGGCGTTGTGATCGTTGACACTAATGAAGACTCAATGCTATCTTCAGAAGTGCCAGGCAAGCAAAACCCCCTTGCTCATTCCGATACAATCCCACTCTCTCGCTCCTGCTCTCTTTTACTGCATTAGGACAACAGCGTTTCAACTGTTACATGCTGCGGTAGTTGAACCCCTTTATCCTCTGCATGACCTGTCATTGCCACAGTAAATAGATGAAACCCACTAGCATGAGTAGGAGTTGTTTGAGCCCTGATGTGCCTACTCATTCATGCTTGTTGTCATGCCCGCTATTGCTTAGAGTTGTGTCAGGTCTGATTCATCGGGGATGAATTGTAAGTGGTGAACATGTCCTACTGTGTGAGAGCTAAGTGTGTGAACACGATTTGGTAAAGGTAGCGGTGAGAGGCCATGTAGGAGTACATGGTGGGTTGTCTCATTGAAACCGTCCCCAGGAAATGAGTTCTGTGTTTGTGATCCATGAACAGTTACTACCACACATTGGGTTCCGGTAACTCGACCCCTCTCGACTTATTAATCAACTTGATCTCTGTCCAGGAGTTGCAACTAGTTTCTGGTGTTTGTAGGTAGTGTTAGTAGTCTACCAAGTGGCCCCCGGTACGGGTGGGCTTGGGACAGACTAGGCACACGTGGCCTGGTGTACCGAGTGGCACCCGGATGGTGGGCTCAGGAACCCTGCACACATCGTTTGGGGCCGTGAGCGACACCCCGGCCGGATCTCCTTGCGGATGGAACCCGAATAGGCGATAAACCTGGACGAGAGACTTGTGTGGTTAGTCAGGTCGTGGCCGACTCCCTCGCCAGGCTTCCGCTTGAAGGTTGCCGAGGTACACGACGTGTACATGGTGGTAAGTGGCGAGAGCGTGTGTGACGAAGTACACCCCTGCAGGGTTAATATGATCTATTCGAATAGCCGTGTCCGCGGAAAAGGACTTCTGGGTTGCCTATAACAGTTCATAGACAAGTGAAAGTGGATACTCTAAAATGCGCAAGATAAGCGTGAGTGCTATGGATGGCCTTCTCGTAGGGAGACGGGAGCGGATCCATAGTGGTGTATTGATATGGTGAATATGTGGACTCGTGTGCGCCACCTCAAAAGAGTTACTTGCAGTTATAGTTCAGGATAGCCACCGAGTCAAAGCTGGCTTGCTGCAGTTAAAATCCACCACCCCCTTTGTTGATACCGATGCATATGTAGATAGTTCTGATGTAAGTCTTGCTGGGTACATTTGTACTCACGTTTGCTTATTTTATGTTTTGCAGAGAGACGTCAGTCTCGCTAGTAGTTCCGTGTGGACTTCGACGTTTAGCTTGATACCTCAGCTACGATCTTGTGCCCTCGGCAGGATCTAGTAAATAGTCAGGCTTCTCAGCCTTTTCCTTTTGTAGATGTCTGTACTCAGACATGTTAAGCTTCCGCATGTGCTTGTTGCTTGTATGCTCTGGATGTTGGGTCATGAGACCCATGTTTGTAATATCTGGCTCTTCGGAGCCTAATGAATAAATACTCTGAGTCGTAGAGTCTTGTTGTGATGCCATGTTGTATTTGCACATATCGAGCATATTGTGTGTATGATTTAAATGCTTGGTATGTGTGGGATCCGACAATCTAGTTGTCTATCCTTAGCAGCCTCTCTTATGGGGAAATGTAGTCTAGTGCCTCCTTGAGCCATAGTAGTCCGCTACAACCCGGTTCACCGGAGTCCTGCTAGCCCAGCACTACTGCTCTGGGCACTTGACTGGCCGGCATGTGTTTCATATCGTTCCTGTGTCTGTCTCTTCGGGGAAATGTCACGCGGTGACATCCGGAGTCCTGCCTAGCCCGCTACAGCCCGGGTTCCCGGAGTACTGTTAGCCCAGTGCTACAGCCCGGATTCGCACGCTGCTGACCGACACGTTCGATGTTGATTCATGTATGCCTGTCCCCATACGTTAGTGCCGCTTTGGGTTCACGACTAGCCATGTCGGCCCGGGTTCTCTGTCATATGATTGCTAGCGACATTGTCATATACGTGAGCCAAAAGGCGCAAACGGTCCCGGGCCATGGTAAGGCGACACCCGTGGGAGTACCGTGCGTGAGGCCGCAAAGTGATATGAGGTGTTACAGGCTAGATCGGTGTGACTTGGAATCGGAGTCCCGACATCGGATGTCACGTCCGAAGTGCCCTTGCGACGGGGTCCACTCTTGGCCCCCTTGGCCTTCTTCTCCGGCGCCGGCACCAGCATCTTCGCTAGACGCTGGATGACCGGTTCTTCAGGCAGCGGAGCCGGACACTGGATCCGCTTCGCCCTCTCCATCCAATCCTGAAAAAGCAACAATAAAAGCTCAAGAATCATCCTTGAAACAAACAAGTGGAGAATGCATTAAAAATGACATACCTCGCTAGCGAGGTGTTTAGCGTCGTGCCCGCAATCTGAATCTGCGGCCGGCGGTTTCTCGTTGCCCTTAAAAAGCAACTTCCATGCACCTTCGTGAGTAGTCTCGAAGAGCCTCACCAGGGTCTGGTGCTTCTTCGGATTGAACTCACATAGAGGGCGGCTTCGGCGCTGGCACGGAAGGATCCGGCGAACTAGCATCACCTGGATCACATCAACGAGCTTGACGTTCTTGGTTACCATGCTTTGAACGCGCTTCTGTAGCGCTATCAGCTCGTCAGGTGAACACCAGTTCGGACTTTTCTCGACCTAGGAGGTGAGTCGCATAGGAGCGCCGGAGCGGAATTCGGCAGCTGCGGCCCAGGTGGTGCCACGAGGTTCTGTGATGTAGAACCACTACTTCTGCCACTCCTTTACCATGTCCACAAAAGTACCTTTGGGCCAGGAGACATTGGACAGCTTGCTCACCATGGCTCCTCCGCACTCCGCGTGCTGGCCATCCACCACCTTCGGCTTCATGTTGAAGACTTTGAGCCACAGCCCGAAGTTGGGCTGGATGCGGAGGAAGGCCTTGAGGGAGTCCTGGACTAAGGGGTCCTCGAGCGTCCGGCCTGTTATCCATTGGGCCAGACTGATGGGCTGTGAAGACATGAAGGCCGAAGACTATACCCGTGTCCGGATTGGACTCTTCTTGGCGTCGAAGGCAAGCTTGGGAACTGACTATGTAGATTCCTTCTTATGTAACCGACTCCATGTAACCATAGATCTCTCCGGTGTCTATACAAACCGGAGAGCGTAGTCCGGATAGACATATACAGATTACCATGGTCATATAGGCTAGACTTCTAGGGTTTAGCCATTACGATCTCATGGTAGATCAACTCTTGTAATACTCATATTCATCAAGATCAATCAAGCAGGAAGTAGGGTATTACCTCCATAGAGAGGGCCCGAACCTGGGTAAACATCGTGTCCCCTGTCTCCTGTTACCATCGATCCTAGACGCACAGTTCGGGATCCCCTACCCGAGAACCGCCAGTGACACTGACATTGGTGCTTTCATTGAGAGTTCCACTATGCCGTCGACGAAAGGTTCGATGGCCCCTTCAATCTTCGACAATGACGCTGTCCAAGGAGGAACCTTCCTTCCCGGACAGATCTTCGTATTTGGCGGCTTCGTACTGCGGGCCAGCTCACTTGGCCATCTAGAGCAGATCGACAGCTACGCCCCTGGCCGTCAGGTCAGATTTGGGAGCTTGAACTACGTTGCGGACATCCGGGGAGACTTGATCTTCGACGGATTCGAGACAGCGGCGACCGTTCCCCTTCGCCCCGATGAGCACGGCTTAAACCTGCCAGCAGGCCACATCTAGCAGATAGCTCCTGTAACAACTCTAGCCTTAGATCTGGAGCGGATCGAGTCATCCGAAGATGGGGAGCTCAACCCCATCACGGAGGCCACCGATTCCGCGGTGTTGGAGCCGCACACAGATTCTACTTCATATGATATCCGCATCAACGGAACCCCGGACTCGTCTCCGGTGACAAGTTCTGAACCCGGCGAGTCCGCGGATACCGAACTCAATCGGTTATCGATCTTCAAGTTCAGCGCCGCAGACATCTTCCAACACTCGCCCATGGGCGACGTACTAAACTCACTAAGGAACCTATCCCTGGCAGGCGACTCGCCGCCGAACTATGTTCGGTTCGAACTTGCGGCGGATGATGGAGAATTTTGCTTCCCACCCGCCACCCACTTCATAGCCACTGTCGAAAACTCAACCAACACGCTTGACCTCGGCTCTAAAGACATCGACGGTATGGACGATGATGAGGGGCAAGGCCAGAACTCACTACCCGCTAGACGCGGGATGGCCACTTCATGGTACGACGTGTGTATGGTAGACACACCCAACGACGCTCTCGACGATGATAAGGAGGATCCAGTTTAGGATAAACCTCCTGGTACACAGTCCGAACACCGGCGCGCCCGGTGCCGCTCTAAGTCATGTCGCTCAAGAGAAAACAATACTAGCACCGGAGAAGATAACACTCCACACAATGAGGACCCTGTTGAGGTAGGATCCGAACAGGAGGAACAGGAGGGCGGGCAAGACAGCCCTGATGAACAGGCCACATATGGAGACTCGGAGGATAGCAATTATCTCCCACTCTCCGAGGAAGAGGAGATCCTCGGCAACGAGGATTTATCGTGCCTAAGGAACCTCTCGAGCAGGAGCGCTTTAAACGCCGGCTTATAGTCACTTCAAGGAGCCTAAGGAAGAAGCAGCTGCAGCTTCAAGCGAGCCAAGATTTGCTCAATGATAGATGGACCGAGGTCTTGGCCGCCGAAGAATACTGCCTTAGAGGCCTAGACAAAAGCCACCCCAAGAGTAGGTGGCTCCCTCAATATGACGGCAGGGCGTTGGAGCCCACACCACCATCAAATAAAGCGGTAGGTCGACCACAGTTCGGTCCGGATAAAGCAGCAGCCCAAGCAGAGCACCATATGAACCCATCCGACCATCAAAACAAGAACAAAATAGCTCGGGGGAATACTCGCGACATCCAACAAGACCTGGAGGGTAGAAAAGGACAAACAAAATCGATATATAGATCGCGGGGACATGCCCCGACCGGTGATGATGGTTACCTATTCGGACACAACAGAGCCGACCACGCCCGGTCCGAACACCATAAACGGAGTCCGCCGGAGGTGCTTCATAGTGTGGCCCAACATAGAGGAGCCGCACACCCTCTCTGCTTCACTGACGAGGTAATGGAGTATGCATTTCCAGACGGGTTTAAACCCATTAACATCGAATCATACGATGGAACAACAGATCCCGCGGTATGGATTGAGGATTACTGAGGGAGTCCTGGATTAGGGGGTCCTCGGACAGCCGGATTATATACTTTAGCCGGACTGTTGGACTATGAAGATACAAGACTCAAGACTTCGTCCCGTGTCCGGATGGGACTCTCCTTTGCGTGGAAGGCAAGCTTGGCAATACGGATATGTAGATCTCCTCCCTTGTAACCAACTCTGTGTAACCCTAGCCCCCTCCGGTGTCTATATAAATCGGAGGGTTTAGTCCGTAGGACAACAACAATCATAATCATAGGCTAGCTTCTAGGGTTTAGCCTCTATGATCTCGTGGTAGATCAACTCTTGTAATACTCATATCATCAAGATCAATCAAGCAGGAAGTAGGGTATTACCTCCATCGAGAGGGCCCGAACATGGGTAAACATTGTGTCCCCCGCCTCCTGTTACCATCCGCCTTAGACGCACAGTTCGGGACCCCCTACCCGAGATCCGCCGGTTTTGACACCGACATTGGTGCTTTCATTGAGAGTTCCACTGTGCCGTCGCGATAAAGGCTTGATGGCTCCTTCGATCATCGACAACGATGCGATCCAGGGCGAGGCTTTCCTCCCCGGACAGATCTTCGTATTTGGCGGCTTTGTATTGCGGGCCAACTCGCTTGGCCATCTGGAGCAGATCGAGAGCTATGCCCCTGGCCATCAGGTCAGGTTTGGAAACTTGAACTATACTGCCAACATCCACGGAGACTTGATCTTCGACGGATTCGAGCCCATGTCAGGTGCGCCGCACAGTCACGACGAGCATGACTTAGCTCTGCCGTCGGACAGTGTTCGGGAGATCACACCTACAACTACTCCGGCCCTCAATCCGGAGCAGATCGTGCCGTCCGAGGATGGGTGGATAGACCCTACCACGAAGGCCGCGCACGCAGCGACAATAGAGCCGAATACTGACTTCACCTCTTATGAGACCCGTGTTGCCGGACACTTGGATTCGTCCCCGGCCATGGGCTCCGAAGCGCCTGCGTCCGTGCCAATTGAATCTGATTGGGCACCGATCATGGAGTTTTCCTCCGCGGATATCTTTCAGCACTCACCACTGGGCGACGTGCTAAACTCATTAAGGTCTCTCTCCTTGTCAGGAGACCCTTGGCCGAACTATGTCCGGCTAGAGTGGTATGCGGACGATGAAGAAATTCGCTCCCCACCCACCACCCACGTAGTAGCCACTATCGATGATTTAACCGACATGCTCGATTTCGGCTCCGAAGACATCGACGGTATGGACGACGATGCAGGAGACGAACAGGAACCACTACCCACAGGGCGCTGGACTGCCACCTCATCATATGATATATACATGGTGGACACCCCCAAAGAAGGCGATGGCGATAAGGCAATGGAGGATAATCCCTCCAAGAAGCAATCCAAGCACCGGCGTCAGCGGCGCCGCTCTAAGGCCCGCCATAGCAAAAGCAGCGATACCGGCACAAGAGACAATAACGCTCCGGATAGTGCCGAAGACGAAGACAATCCCCTCCAGCCAGGCCTTGAGCAGGAGGATGAACAAGCTGGCCCTCAGGAACAGGCAATGGACGGAGAATCAGAGGATGACAATTACATGCCTCTCCCCGAAGACGAGGTGAGCCTCGGCGACGAAGAATTTATCGTGCCCGAGGATCCCGTCGAGCAGGAGTGCTTCAACTGCCGGCTTATAGCCACAGCAAATAGCCTGAAGAAAAAGCAACAACAGCTTCGAGCTGATCAAGATCTGCTAGCGGATAGATGGACTGAGGTCCTGGCGGCCGAGGAATACGAACTCGAGCGCCCAACCAAGAGTTACCCAAAGCGCAGGTTGCTACCCCAACTCGAGGAGGAAGCATTAAAACCTGCATTACCAGCATATGATGCGGTTGATCGGCCACCTCGTGGCCGAGACAGAGGGGCATATCAGCCCCAAGTCCAGCCCGCACCCCGTCACCAGACAAACAAAAACACCAAGGCCCGGGGCAACACGCAGGACCTGCGGGACGTATTGGAAAACAAAGCAGGACATACAAGATCGTTCTATGGATCACGGGGCGCGCCCCAACGCGTGATGATGATCGTCACGCCGGATACACTAAAAGCAAATCCGGACGGGCCGAATACAGCAGACAAGACTCGTATGAACTACGTCGTGACATAGCCCGACACAGAGGCGCCGCACACCCCCTATGCTTCACTGATGAAGTAATGGATCACGAATTCCCAGAAGGATTTAAACCCGTGAACATTGAGTCATATGATGGTACAACAGAGCCCACGATATGGATCGAGGATTTCCTCCTCCACATCCACATGGCCCATGGTGACGTTCTACATGCCATCAAGTACCTCCCACTAAAACTCAAAGGACCAGCTCGGCATTGGCTAAATAGCTTGCCAGCAAACTCCATTGGCAGTTGGGAGGATTTGGAAGATGCATTCCTTGACAACTTCCAGGACACTTATGTGCGACCACCGGATGCTGATGACTTGCGCCATATAACTCAGCAGCCAGGGGAATCGGCCAGGAAATTCTGGACCCGGTTCCTAACTAAAAAGAACCAAATTGTCGACTGTACGGATGCAGAGGCCTTAGCGGCATTTAAGCATAACATCCGTGACGAGTGGCTCGCCCGGCACCTCGGCCAAGAGAAGCCGAAGTCTATGGCAGCCCTCACGACACTCATGACCCGCTTTTGCGCGGGCGAGGACAGCTGGCTGGCTCGCAGCAACAACACATCAACAAATCATGGCAATTCAGATGCCAAAGATAGTAACGGCAGACCACGTCGCAACAGACACAAGCGCCGCAACAACGGCGACAACGCCGAAGACACGGCAGTCAATGCCGGATTCAGTGGCTCTAAATCCGGTCAGCGGAAGAAGCCGTTCAAAAGAAGCAATCCGGGCCCGTCCAGTTTGGACCGCATACTCGATCGCTCGTGTCAAATTCACGGCACCCCCGATAAGCCAGCCAATCACACCAACAGAGAATGCTGGGTGTTCAAGCAGGCCGGCAAGTTGAATACCGAAAACAAGGAAAAGGGGCTGCATAGCGACGATGAGGAGGAGCCCCGGCCGCCGAACACAGGAGGACAGAAGAAATTTCCTCCCCAAGTGAAAACGGTGAACATGATATACGCAACCCATATTCCCAAGAGGGAACGGAAGCGTGCACTAAGGGACGTCTATGCGATGGAGCCAGTCGCCCCAAAGTTCAACCCATGGTCTTCTTGTCCGATCACTTTCGATCGTAGGGACCACCCCACTAGTATCCGTCATGGCGGTTCTGCCGCATTGGTTCTTGATCCCATCATCGACGGATTTCACCTCACTCGAGTCCTTATGGACGGTGGAAGCAGCCTGAACCTGCTCTATCAGGATACAGTGCGCAAAATGGGTATAGACCCCTCGAGGATCAAACCCACAAAAACCACCTTCAAGGGTGTCATACCAGGTGTAGAGGCCTGTTGCACGGGCTCAATCACACTGGAAGTGGTCTTCGGATCTCCGGACAACTTCCGAAGCGAGGAACTAATCTTCGATATCGTCCCCTTCCGTAGTGGCTATCACGCACTACTCGGACGAACCGCATTTGCTAGATTCAATGCGGTACCGCACTATGCGTACCTCAAGCTGAAAATGCCAGGACCTCGCGGAGTTATAACAGTTAATGGAAACACAGAACGCTCGCTCCGCACGGAGGAGCACACTGCAGCCCTCGCAGCGGAAGCACAAAGCAGCCTTCTGAGGCCAACCGCCAATTCGGCGAAAAGGCCCCCGGACACCTTCAAGCGAGTCCGGAGTAACCTGCAACAGGATCTCCAGGCACGTTCAGAGCTCGGATAGCAATTTGGCCTCCGCCATAGTCCCAGTCAAGCGGCGAAATTTGTGCCGCGCGTACATAACTACGCACTCAAGATACCATGGGCATAGGCGGAGGCACGGCTATGGCACGGCCCACAATGCGGCTCAACCGCCCCAGGGCACGTATACCTTTATCATTTTTCTCTTTCAGGACCTTACTCTCTGGAAGACCTCTCCGGCAGTCTGATTGTTGACTCATTGCGGGAAGGAAATACCAAGGAAGCAAGACGCTCTGACGTACAAGGGAATCCCCAGGTGGTCTCTGATAACGATCGAATACCTGTTTTACATACCAATACGCAGCCTGCCCTTGGATAGGACATGTCAAATAGTCCTATTTTTTGCTTATTGCACTACTTGTATCCGTACGCTTTGACGTATTATTTAAATAACAATGCATAGCGTTAGTCTATTATTGCATTTCCCTTTTCCTTGTCTGCTTATTTTATGACAAATTGCACCCGTACATTCTGGTACGACCAGTGCGCCAGGGGCTTCAGTATACCCCATAACACGGCGTGAAAAGTCTGAACACTTTCGACAGTGCGGCACCCCGAACTTATAGCATTATATGCATCAGCTCCGAATCATGTCTTGGGTCAATAGTTGGGTTTGCCCGGCTCCCATGTTTTGGTACCTTACGTTCCGCTATATCGGCTAAGGTAGCACTGGGAGAACTACTGCGATTGTGTCCCGGTTCTTCCGAACGAGCACCTCAGTAGAGAAAGCCGAAAACTGACTGTCATGATGAGGCGAGAGCTGGTCGCTGTTCAAGAGGTCTCAAGTCCTTAAAGACTTTTTCCGCTTCGGGCGAGGAGTCGGCCTTGCCCGACTTAGGCGTATATAGCGCCCCAAATTCGGCCTTCCGAATACTAGGGGCTTCGCCAAAATTTAAAATTGTAGACTTCTATGGCTAAGTGAGAGTGATAAAGATTTATAGTTCGATTGTCTGGTTCGTTGTGCTGAACACCTCCTTCGAAGGACCCAAAATTGGGATAAAGAGTGCTCAGGTTTATCCCGAACACCTCAGTACTAGTTACATGGGGGCATAAGCCGACGACTGGCCAACTCTCAGATTTTATAAACGGCCGCACAGAAGGTAATATTTTAAATTAACAAGCGTTGCATAGCGTAGATGAACTCGTTTCATATTACAGGATCACATGAATACATTCATTCAAATATTACATCCTTAGCACATTCCTCCGCCACAAGGCGAGCACCCTTCAGGACACTGTCATAATACTTTTCGGGGTGGTGATGCTCCTTGCCCTCCGGCGGCCCCTCCTTCACCAGCTTTTCGGCGTCCAGCTTCGCCCAGTGCACCTTCGCCCGGGCAAAAGCCCTGCGCGCACCCTCGATGCAGACGGACCGCTTTATGACTTCAAACCGTGGGCAGGCATTCACAAGCCGCCTCACCAGACCGAATTAGCTACCAGGCAGGGGCTCGCCAGGCTACATCCGGACTATAAGACCCTTCATGGCCTGTTCGGCCGCCTTGTGAAGCTCGACCTGTTGCTTCAACTGGTCGCTCAAGGGCATTGGGTGTTCGGTCCCAGTATACTGAGACCAGAACAACTTCTCCTTGGCCCGGTAGAACCCCGTGACATCCGACACACTGCAGGATAGATCTGCGAACGCTCCTGGAGAGCTCCGAACTCGGGTAAGTAAAAAGAAAGTTTCCTTCACATGCTTGCTTTGCATAATGAATGCCTTACCCGCCGCTATCTTCTTAACCGCCTCAATTTCCTGGAGGGCCTTTTGGGCTTCGGCCTTGGCATGTTGTGCGTTTTCAAGGGCCTTCGCAAGCTCGGACCCTTGCGTCTTAGAGTAGAGCTCCAAGGACTCGTGTTTCTTGACGAGAGGCTGGAGCTCTTGCTGCACCTCGCCTACTCGGGCTTCTTGCTTCTCTCGCTCGATGCCCTCCTTGGCCGCTTTGTCTTCGGCCTCGGATAGCGCCTTCTGCAGGGCCGCCACTTCGGTCGTGGCCCCTAGCAAAATTCATGACGATCCTATTATTCCAAAACCAAAATTTTCTTTATCAATATTCAGACGGGGTGTCACTTACCTTTGTTCTCTTCGAGCTGCCTCTTGGTAAGGCCGAGCTCTTCCTTGGACCGCTCAAGGTCCTGCTTCAGTGCGGCGACCTCCGCAATACGAGCGGCGGCGGCCAGCAGTGAAGCCTGCTTATTCACATAGACACATTCTGATTAGACTCCTGCGATTATTATTTGATCTCTATTCGGCCTTTCTTCGCGAACGCCAAACAGAGCATCAGGGGCTACTGTCTATGCTGTAACATTTTCTTACAATTTGATTACTTACCTCAAAGCCGGTTAGGAGGCTGGCACAGGCTTCAGTCAGTCCGCTCTTAGCGGACTGAACCTTCTTGACTACCGCACTCAAAATAGTGCGGTGCTCTTCGTTAATGGAAGCACCGCGAAGCACTTCCAGCAAGTTGTTCGATGCCTCTAGATGGACAGAGGCCATCGGCACAGACGGCTTTCCCCCCTTACCGAGGGGTTGCCTGACAGAATCCAGAACCACTGCAGGTTCCGGTGCCGTATTCGGCTTGGGGCTAGACTTGCTGCCCCCGGTGTTAGGGCCCAGGGGAGTCTTGCCCCTCGTGCGCCTAGCGCCTGGCATGTCGCCTTGGGGCGCCTCCGGAACTGTCTCCCCTTGGTTCAGTTCCCTTTGAGACAACACCTCGGCATCGTCCGTAGGGCGGGGGGAGGAGGCGGTCGGAAGTGAATCGCTGTTCATTTCTAACGGGCCCAAAGAATCATTCGACGAAGATACGTCGATATGGGCTCGGGATGGACTGCATGATCATGTTCGGCATGATAAGAAGCAGTACAATAAAACGTACCAAGAATTATTATGGTATCCGGATACTCACGACTTCGCTAGGGGCTTGTCCCTGGGTAACCACTCCTCGTCGCTGAAAGCGGCCGTCGTGAAGCAGTCCGGGAGGAGGTCCTTCACTTCTTGGACCCTTCGGCCTCCCCTGATGGGGCGGCCTTCCTTTTCCTATCCCCCCGGCTGGGGGGGGGGGAGAACTTTCCTCTTCCTCCTCCTCGTTTTCATGGGAGGAGTGCGCCTCGGTGTTTTCGGACGATGAGTCCGATATAACCTTGCGCCGGAGACCCTTCCTGGTCCCCGTGGCCTTCTTCTTGGCCTTCTTCTCCGGTACCTCATAAGGCGCTGAAACCAGCATCTCCGTTAGGAGAACATCTGCTGGATCTTTGGGCAGGGGGGCTGGACAATCGATCTACTCCGCTGTCGCTACCCAGTCCTATTAAATGGCGTGGAGGCTTAGATCCTGCACATGGTTATACTGGGGAAAAGAACATCTTATGAGATATAAAAGACTTACCAGATTGGCAGGGCGCTTTGCGATGAGTCTGCGGTCCTTGGTAAGGGGAGGAGGTACCTCGACGCCCTTGAACAGCACCTTCCAGACGTCCTTGTGCGTCGTCTCGAAGAGCTCTCACAGCGTCTGGTGCTTAGCCGGGTCGAACTCCCACAAATTGAATGCCCGTCTTTGACACGGGAGGACCCGGCAGAATAGCATGACTTGGACCACGTTGACAAGCTTGATTTTCTTGCTTATCATGTTTTTGACGCAGGTCTGGAGTCCGGTCAGCTCCATCGATGAACCCCAGGATAGGCCCTTCTCTTTCGAGGAGGTGAGCCGCATGGGGATTCCGGATCGAAATTCGGGGGCCGCCACCCAGTTGGTGTCGCGCGGCTCGGTGATGTAGAACCACCCCGATTGCCACCCCTTTACGGTCTCCACATAGGAGCCTTCGAGCCAGGTGACGTTGGGCATTTTTCCCACCATGGCGCCTCCGCACTCCGCTTGCTGGCCGACCACCACCTTCGGTTTAACGTTGAAGGTCTTCAGCCACAGGCCGAAGTGGGGCTTGATGCGGAGGAAGGCCTCGCACACGACGATAAATGCCGAGATGTTGAGGATGAAATTGGGGGCCAGATCGTGAAAGTCCAGCCCATAGTAGAACATGGGGTTCTGGAGTAAGGACGATCTGCCCCGCATCTGGTAGCTGGTGCGCGATATCTGCGGCCAGGTATCCGACTCCCCGGAGCTTTGTGATGTCCTCCTCCGTAACGGAGGAGACCATCCACTTGCCTCCCACTCCGGACATGCTTGGAGTGGTTTTGAGGAGAAAATGCGAACTTGGGCGCTGGAGCTCGAGTGCGCAAGAATGGATGAGCAAGGAAGAAGAAGGCGTGGGTGAAAAAGATGAATCCTTGTCCCTTTATAAGGGCGGAAGAAACTATGCACCTCCTCACCTGCCTGGCAAACTCGCTTATTCCCCAAGCGCCATAATTGATGGCGCGTTGGGTTACCTACACCCGTATTGATGAGAATCCCATGATAGGGGGACACGATCTCTGCTTCGACAAGACGTGCCAAGAAAACCGCCTCGCAATATGTGCAGTAGCTGGTTAGGAGAAGCGGTTTGAATAATGACCGGGCCGTGGCGTGATGTCACGCTATGAAACTTGTCAGCAGATTAGATTTGTGGAATATTATACTCTCTACGGCGGTATGTGGAATTTATTTTACCGAGCCGGACACGATCCTTGTGTTCAAAATCTTCTATGTAGTATTCGGAGGAGGAACCCGCCTTGCAATGCCGAAGACAATCTGCGCGCCGGACTCATCGTCATTGAAGCCTGGTTCAGGGGCTACTGAGGGAGTCCTGGATTAGGGGGTCCTCGGATAGCCGGATTATATACTTTAGCCAGACTGTTGGACTATGAAGATACAAGACTCAAGACTTCGTCCCGTGTTCGGATGGGACTCTCCTTTGCGTGGAAGGCAAGCTTGGCAATACAGATATGTAGATCTGCTCCCTTGTAACCGACTCTGTGTAACCCTAGCCCCCTCCAGTGTCTATATAAACTGGAGGGTTTAGTCCGTAGGACAACAACAATCATAATCATAGGCTAGCTTCTAGGGTTTAGCCTCTACGATCTCGTGGTAGATCAACTCTTGTAATACTCATATAATCAAGATCAATCAAGCAGGAAGTAAGGTATTACCTCCATCGAGAGGGCCTGAACCTGGGTAAACATTGTGTCCCCCGCCTCCTGTTACCATCCGCCTTAGACGCACAGTTCGGGACCCCCTACCCGAGATCCGCCGGTTTTGACACCGACAATTACCTCCTTCATATTCACATGGCTCGCGGAGACGACCTTCATGCCATTAAATACCTACCTCTCAAGCTCAAAGGGCCAGCTCGGTACTGGCTAAACAGTTTGCCAGAAAATTCTATTGGCAACTGGGAAGATTTGGAAGACGCCTTTCGAGACAACTTCCAAGGAACATATGTCCGGCCACTAGATGCCGATGACTTGAGTCATATTGTCCAGGAGCCCGGCGAGTCAGCCAGGGAACTCTGGACTAGGTTCTTAGTCAAAAAGAACCAAATTGTCGACTGTCCGGACGCAGAAGCCCTCTCGGCCTTCAAACATAGCGTCTGGGATGAATGGCTAGCGTGTCACCTCGGCCAGGAAGGACCCAAATCCATGACAGCCCTTATCGCTCTACTGACTCACTTTTGTGCGGGAGAAGACAACTGGCTCGCTCGTAAAAGCAACAACGCCAGCGACCCGAGCACTTTCGAAATCCGAGACGGCAACGGTAAGCCACGACGAACTGAACACAACAGTCACAATAATACTTAAAGATTACGCGACACAACGGTCAACGCCGGATTTCACAATCTGAAACTCGGTCAACGGAAGAAGCCACTAAAGGCAAACCAGGATGGACCATCCACCCTTGACAGGATATTGGACCGACCTTGTCAGATTCACGGTCACCCTGATAAGCCAGCTAATCATACCAACAGAAACTGTTGGGTCCATAAGCAGGCAGGCAAGCTTAACGCCGATCACAAGGGGAGGAGGCCACCAGGCGATAAAGACGACGGAGCGGCTCGCCAGCCGAAGACCAGGGGTCAGAAACAGTTCCCCTATGAAGTTTGACCACTCCCGGAACGGAAATAGCAGTTCGGTTTCCGCCACCCACCTACTATACTGGCAAGATTTACACCACGCGTACATCACTACGCACTCAAGATACCATGGGCA
Source organism: Triticum aestivum (assembly GCF_018294505.1). Classification (NCBI taxonomy): domain Eukaryota; kingdom Viridiplantae; phylum Streptophyta; class Magnoliopsida; order Poales; family Poaceae; genus Triticum; species Triticum aestivum. Next base: position 63,468,956 of record NC_057808.1, on the reverse strand, counting down.
TCGGCGGAAGCACAATACGGACAACCCTGCAAGCATTCCCGTAACGTTTTTTATTTGTTTTCCTTATTTTTCTGTATCATCTCTTAAGAACAGGTGACCAACAGGACAGCATCTACAACGGACTCTACCGGAGTTCGGATCCGTACACTCACCAAAGGGGCTACTTCCATTAAGGATTCCCCTCCTCGAGGACGGGCGGCACAGACGTGCGACAGGAGGTCCAAAATAACTTTTTATAGACCGCACTCTTTATTCCGAGCCTGTACTATGCCCTTTTTCCTCCGTTCCCGACCCCGAGCATGTAAAATAGCCGGGTTTGTGGTTTCCTTTTTTATATATATATACATAAATTTATCATTGGCATATTGCTCCGCTCCCAGTAAACCTCATCCGAACTAATCTTTCATACTCTTTCAACAATGAGTACGGCCTCAACGGCTGCTTTACAGATGCACCTCGGCATACCCTGCCAGGAGCTTGATATGGGAACGAATGAGTTGCCAGTAAAAGTCCGAACAGCTCTATAGCGTACTTCGGCGTCGCAAGTTTGGCCTTATATGCATCAGCTCCGAATCATTGTCTTGGGTCAATAGTTGGGTTGCCCGGCTCCTGTGCTTGCTACCCTACGTTCCGCTCTATTGGCTAGGGTAGTAAAGGGAGAACTACTGCGATTGTGCCCTGGTCTAAACCGGATGAGCACCTCAGTAGAGAAAGCCGAAAACTGACTGTCATGATGCGGCAAGAGTTGGTCAACCACTTGACGACTTCTTGGAATCCTTAGCGATTCTCCGTGTCACACGAGGGATCTTTTTCAGATCAAATATGTAAGGCACCATACGTTGCATACATACTAGGGGCTATGTCATAGTCCCACCATAAAACTCCTATGGCTAAGTGAAAGTGTTAACGCCTTATAGTCCGATTGCCTGGTTCGCTGCATTATCACCTCCTTCACGGACCAAGACGTTGGATAAAGAGTGATTAAATGCTTTTCCGAACACCCCCGTACTTCCTACGAGGGGGCTGAAGCCAACGACTGGAAAACTTTCAGATTATATTAAAACGGCCGCACAGGAGGAATTCAAGCTTTTGAGCAAAATATAAAAATAGATCAATTATAAAATTGTCTTTTACAATTATAATACACCTCACTCGAACATTATGTTCTTCGAGCATTTACCCTCTATCAGGCGGGCGGCTTCTAGGACGTATTCAAAATAATGCTCCGGCTCACTACGGTCCTTGCCCTTGGGCTGACTCTTCGCCGCAACATCGACGGCCTTCATCTTCCCCCAGAACGTCTTGACTCGGGCAAAGGCCATCCGTGCACCTTCAATGCACGCCGACCGCTTCATAGCGTCGATACGCGACACCGCATCAACAAGACGCCGCACCAGGCCAAAGTAGCTCTTTGGAGCAGGCTCATTCGGCCACAACCGGATTATGAAGTTCTTCATGGCATCGCTGGATATCCTATGAAGCTCGGCCCATTGGGACATCTGTTCATTCAGCAACAGAGGGCGCTTTGATGCGCCAAATTGTGACCAGAAAAGCTTCTCCGTTGCATACCCCTCTTGTGCTTGGTAAAATTGCGCCGCATCAGAAGAACTCTTCGGCAAGTCCAAAAATTCAGCCGGAGAACTCCAGACCTGGTTCAGCTGAGCATAGTCCGGATCGCCAAACTTAGTCTGAAGCAAAAAGGGCTTACCAGCCGCTATCTCCTTAGCCTACCGAATCTCTTCTCGAGCTGCCCTAGATTCAGACCGAGCTTCACTCGCCTCTCGTACGGCCTTATCAAGTTCAACCATTTTGTCTTTATTCTCCTTCTCAAGTTATTCACAGCGGCTGGCAGTATTCTTCAATTCAAGCGCCAGTGCGGATATTTTCTCCTCATTTTGGCGCCGAGCTCCTTGTTCGGCTCTTAGATCAGCCGATGCCTTCTCGGCAGCCACATCACTACACCGGGCCTGCTCCTTGGCCCGGGCTAGCCCCGCCCGAAGAGCTTCAACGGCGGTAGCACCATCTGCACTCATGCACATTTCATATAAAATTCTTTTCGGCGTCAGGCCTAAATTACAAGCACATTGGTGTAAGGAATGTTCGAAATATATACCTTGCGAGTCATCAAGACGCCTGTTGATCAATTCAATGTCGTCCTCCGCAATATCCAGCTTTCACTGCAGTTTGGCCACCTCAGTATTTCGGGTAGCCGTAGGAGGGGAGGCAGCCTGTATTCCAAGTTAAATCAAGGTTAGCACCTGAGCATATATTTTTGATCCTCCGATTGCTTCCTTCAGAAGGCAATCCGAGTCCCAGGGGCTACGACATATACAATAGGTGCATTCTGTAAATATTATCCAATTGGCAAAATTACATCACAAACCTCAAAACCTCTTAGAAGGCTCGTGAAGGCCTCGTTCAATCCGCTCTTCGCGGATAGAACCTTTTCGACCATCGTAACCATCACGGCACGGTGCTCCACTGAAATGGACGCTTGTCGTAGCATGTCCTTCAGCATTTCCGGTGCTCCGGGATCTTTGGAAACCGTCGCCGGAGTGCGGCATTCCTTTGAAGGAATCCGCTTACTCGCCTCCAGAATCGTCTCCAGCTATAAACCAGACAGTTCGGGGCCGTCATTCTTGATTCCCGAACCCTGAGTGACAGAGGCACCACCTTCGGGTAACGCCTTCTTCGTTTCCTGCACTACTTGTCGATCGGAAGGAGCCCTCCGGGACGATACCTCAAGATCATCCGCCCTGTTGGGCGAGGAGGCCGGAGAAGGCGAGTCACTCTCCATCATCTCCGGAGGAAGGTCTCCCGAGGAGGGGGACGATTGAGAGGCGCCAGGCGTTAACCTGCGAGGATGTACATATGTCGGATGATTACTTTGCTGATAGGAAAAGGATGAGGTATGTTTAAAGTGCCCCAGCTTCACTTACGGTTTGGCCAGAGGTTTGTCCTCATCATAAAGCTCTACGGCAACATCGCTTGCCCGGCCCAAGCCGCCCGACAATGGCATTTTTCCTCTTTTGGAAGGTTTCCCCTCCTGATCTTCAGAAGCGGCCCCCTTCTTGCCATGAAGGGTTTCCTCTGCACCTTTGCCCTCGGGCAAAAGGGTTTCGGTTTCCCCGAACACAGCATCTAATTTATCCTCAGGACGGGGATCACCTCTGGTCCCCCTGTTCTCGCCCCCCTCTGCAGACACCTGGTACGGTGTCGGAGTCAGCATTCTCGTCAGCGGGGCGGACGCAGAATCTTCGGGGAGGGGTGCCGAACACCAGATTAACACCGCTCTCTTTATCCAGTCCTGTACAGGGACGGATTGTTCAGTATCTTGTCAAGAGATCCTTGAATGAAAGGTGTTCGGAGATCGAATACTTACCGAAGTGTCCGGATGATTGCAGTCAAGGCCAACATCTTCGGCGGTGTCCGGCCATTGCTCCCGTTCCCCGAAAAATAATTTCCACATTCCTTCGTGCGTGGTGCCGAAGAAGTGCTGAAGAGTCCGCCGCCCTTCTGGATTGAACTCCAACATACCGAGAGGTCGCCGCTGACATGTCAAGGTCCGGCGGACTAGCATTACTTGAACGACGTTCACAAGATCGATGCGCTTCTCGGTAAGGCTTCGGATGCAACTCTGCAGAGTCTGCACTTCATTGATGGATCCCCAGTCCAATCCCTTATTGATCCATGAAGCAAGCTGAATTGGAGGGCCGGGTCGGAACGTAGGCATAGCCGCCCACCTGGAACCACGCGGCTCGTTGATATAAAACCACCCTTGCTGCCATAAGTCAGAGGACTTGCCAAAAGATCCTTCAAACTAAACCACGCTGGCAAGCTTGCCTATTATGACGCTGCCGCACTCTGCCTGCTCCTCCTCTGTCACCTGCAGCCTCACGTCGAAGGTCTTGAGCCACAAACCAAAGTGCGGAGGGGTCCGGAGGAAGGCCTCACACGTGACGATAAATGTCGAGATGAGGAGAATAGAGTCCGGGGCCAGATCGTGAAAATCTAGCCCATAGTAGAACATGAGCCCCCGAACGAAGGGGTTAAGCGCGAACCCTAACCCATGGAGGAAGTGGGACACAAATACTACCCTCTCGCCGGATTTGGGGGTAGGAATAACCTGCCCCTTTGTGGGAAGCCGATGAAGGATTTCTGGGGTCAGATACCTCGCCGCGTGGAGCTTTGCAATATCCTCCTCCGTGACAGAAGAAGCCACCCACCGGCCTGGACGGCTGGATCCGGACATGATTGGGGCTGGTGGAGATTGGAACCCGAGGGTTAGAACTCGAGGTGGCTGGGGTTGAGGAAGAAGCAAGCACAAAAGAAAAAGACGAGACTGGGTCCCTATATAAAGACCCTGAATACTGGGCGTCTCCCCCTGGGCCGCGAAACTTACCTATCCCTAAAGAGTTGTACCCAGGGGACGGTTGGGTTATCCACGCCTGCATTAATGAAAATCCCGTGAATAAGGGGACATGATCTCTGCTTTGACAAGACGTGCCAGTAAAACCGCGTCCCGAGACGTGGAGCGACGGGCTAGCCAACGGTTGGAAATAATAAACGGGCAGGCGTGATGCAATGTCATCAACAGTTGTCAACGAATTGGACTCGTGGAATATCATATTCTCTAAAATTGTATGCATAGGTCCGAATAATCATCCGAAGACTATCTTGGAGTTCAAAAAAGGGAACCCGCCTTGCAATGCCGAAGACAATCTGCGCGCCGGACTCCTCATCATAGAAGCCAGGTTCAGGGGCTACTGAGGGAGTCCTGGACTAAGGGGTCCTCGGGCGTCCGGCCTGTTATCCATTGGGCCGGACTGATGGGCTGTGAAGACATGAAGGCCGAAGACTATACCCGTGTCCGGATTGGACTCTACTTGGCGTGCAAGGCAAGCTTGGCAACCAACTATGTAGATTCCTTCTTATGTAACCGACTCCATGTAACCCTAGATCTCTCCGGTGTCTATATAAACCGGAGAGCGTAGTCCGGGTAGACATATACACATTACCATAGTCATATAGGCTAGACTTCTAGGGTTTAGCCATTACGATCTCGTGGTAGATCAACTCTTGTAATTCATATTCATCAAGATCAACCAAGCAGGAATTAGGGTATTACCTCCATAGAGTGGGCCCGAACCTGGGTAAACATCGTGTCCCCCGTCTCCTGTTACCATCGATCCTATACGCACATTTCGGGACCCCCTACCCGAGATCCGCCGGTTTTGACAGGCCTCACACACGACGATAAACGCCGAGATGTTGAGGAAGGAATTTGGGGACAGATCATGGAAATCTATTCCGTAATAATACATCAGCCCACGGACGAAAGGGTGGAGTGGAAACCCTAGCCCGCAGAAGAATTGGGGGATGAACTGTACCCTCTCGGTGGGCTTCGGCGTGGGGACGACTTGTCCCTCGGTCAGCAGGCGGTGAGTGATCTCCTTCGCCAAATATCCGGCCGCTCGAAGCTCAGTAATGTCCTCCTCCTTGACGGAGGAGACCATCCACTTGCCCTGACCTCCGGATCCGGACATGATCGCTTGAGTGGAAAGGAGATGAGAACTTGGGCGTTGGAGCTCGAGATTGGAAAGGCGGAGACAGAGAGAGGGCGTGAGAGAGGAAGAGGGAATCCTTATCCCCTTATAAAGGCAGCGAATATTAAACGCCTCCTCACTCGCCTTAAGATTCGCCTATTCCCAAGGGCTATATAAACGGCACGGTTGGGTTACCCATTCCCGCATTGATGAGAATCCCACGATAAGGGGACACGATCTCTGCTTTGACAAGACGTGCCAATGGCAACCGTGTCTCGGGACGTGGGGTGTCGAACATGAAAGCGGTTTGGAATTATGGCCGGTTAGATGTAATGTCATGCTGCAAAAAGTTGTCAGCGGATAGAACTCGTGTAAAAATATATTCTCTCTGCGGTTGTGTATGGTGTGTGTGAAAGGTCTGGATTCTATCATCGCATCTGAAGACCATCTTGGAGTTCGGAAGGGGGAACCCGCCTTGCAATGCCGAAGACAATCTGTGTGCCGGACTCCTCGTCATTGAAGCCAGGTTCAGGGGCTACTAAGGGAGTCCTGGACTAAGCGGTCCTCGGGCGTCCAGCCTGTTATCCATGGGCCAGACTGATGGGCTGTGAAGACATGAAGGCCGAAGACTGTACCCGTGTCCGGATTAGACTCTCCTTGGCGTGGAAGGCAAGCTTGGTGATCGATTATGAAGATTCCTTCTTATGTAACCGACTCTATGTAAACCCTAGACCCCCCCGGTGCCTAGGGGTAGTCCGGAAAGGATAAATACTCATTACCATAGTCATATAGGCTAGACTTCTAGGGTTTAGCCATTACGATCTCGTGGTAGATCAACTCTTGTAATACTCATATTCATCAAGATCAATCAAGCAGGAAATAGGGTATTACCTCCATAGAGAGGGCCCGAACCTGGGTAAACATTGTGTCCCCCATCTCCTGTTACCATCGATCCTAGACGCACAGCTCGGGACCCCCTACCCGACATCCGCCGGTTTTGACACCGACATCCACTCCTCGTGAGAATAACCCACCTAGCATGGAAGATATAGACAACCCTAGTTGGTACATGAGCTATTCGAGCATACAAAACATAATCTCATTTGAAGGTTTAGAGTTTGGCACATACAAATTTACTTGAGACGGCAAGTAAATACCGCATATAGGAAGGTATGGTGGACTCATATGGAATAACTTTGGGGTTTATGTAAGTGGATGCACAAGCAGTATTCCCGCTTAGTACAAGTGAAGGCTAGAAAGGGACTGGGAAGCGACCAACAAGAGAGCGACAACAGTCATGAACATGCATTAAAATTAATCAACACTGAATGCAATCATGAGTAGGATATAATTCACCATGAACATAAATATCGTGGAGGCTATGTTGATTTTGTTTCAACTACATGCGTGAACATGTGCCAAGTCAAGCCACTTGAATCGTTCAAAGGAGGATACCACCCTATCATACCACATCACAACTATTTTAATAGCATGTTGGCACGCAAGGTAAACCATTATAAACTGCTAGCAAATTAAGCATGGCATGAGCAACTATAACCTCTAGTTGTCATTGCAAACATGTTTCATTCATAATAGGCTGAATCAGGAAGGATGAACTAATCATATTTACAAAAACAAGATAGGTCGAGTTCATACCACCTTCTCTCATCTCAATCAGTCCATCATATATCGTGATTATTGCCTTTCACTCGCACGACCGAATGGTGTGGATAATAATAATAGTGCACGTGCATTGGATAAGCTGGAATCTGCGAGCATTTAATACAAGGGAGAAGACAAGGTAATATGGGCTCTTGGTTAAATCAACAATAATGCATATAAGAGCCACTCAACATTTTCATCATGGTCTTCTCCTCTCGACCCCCAAAGAGAAGAGAAAGAAATAAAACTATTTACACGGGAAAGCTCCCAACAAACAAAAGAAGAACGAGAAATCTTTTTGGGTTTTCTTTTAATTACTACTACTACAGGCATGGAAAGTAAACTAGCTAAAATCTACAACTAATTTTTTTGGTTTTTCTTAAGGTTTTTCAAACACACAAGAAGAAGACTTAGAAAAGAAAATAAACTAGCATGGATAGTACAATGAAAAAGTATGAGCACCGACAACTAGAATGAGTGTGTGAACATGAATGTAATGTCGGTGAGAAATACGTACTCCCCCAAGCTTAGGCTTTTGGGCCTAAGTTGGTCTAGGCCACGGATCAAAGCTGCCCTCTCCGGTGTGCGGAGGAGTGTCCTCTGGGTGCCACTGGTTGGCGATCTCCTCCGGATCCCACTGATAAACAGACAGTCGATAAGGGTCAAGTGGTGGTTCCGGCTCAGGCTCTGGAGCTGGTGTCAGGCTCCAGTATGCATAAACGGCCTCCGGCAAGATGAGGTACGTGCCTGAAAATATGTTAAACAAAGAGGGCGCAGGCAAGGTAATAATCTTTCGGTAATTTTTATCAAATATCAATTTATACTTAAGCATCTTCTTCTTATCTTTAATAATAAAATCATGTGCTACCATACTCTTATAATCTAGAAAAATAGGGGGCAGCAACTTTTCCTCTTTCTCATAATGCCTAATAGGTATCCTAAAGTGTGCAGCAAGGCGCGAAGCAAAGATGCCTCCGAAGATGGGACCCTTTGTTCGGTTCAGATTTAATCGTTTAGCAACAATAGCGCCTAAACTGAAAGTGGTATCACGAAACAAAGCATGGCGCAAAATAACAATATCAGGGGCACTGAGATTTTCACTGTTCCCGCGACCAATTAAGCATCTACTAGCAAATATCGCAAAGTAACATAGAACAGGAAAATGTATGCTAGTAATTCTTGCATCGGAAACTTTCCTCGTTTCCCCTACAACAATTGTATCAATAAACCCCTCCACATCATTACGATGTGGTTCCTCTATACTACCCGCAAAGGGTATCTTATAGACCCGACAAAAATCATATAGTGACATCTGCTTAACCTCATCATATAAGTGAAACTCCACTGAAGGTGGTGATTTCTTAGCATGGAAGTAAAATTTTTGCACGAAAATATTAGTGAATAGGAGATACTGTTCGCGCGGGTCGTTGAGGAAGTCAGTGAGGCCCGCATTCTCCGCCAAGTAATAAAAATCATCATAAATTCCAGCGGCTCTCAAGAATTCTTCGAAAGGCCATTCGCACGGCCGAACCTCTGTAGTGCGAGGAAGATTGTATTTGGGCTTTTTATTTTCCTCATTCTGTTTATCCTTCGAGCTTTGGCTCGAAGAGCCTCTCAAAAATCTCTTCAACATTTTCTCCCACTGAAAATTTCTGAAATTTTTTAGTGACTCAAAATAAAAGTGAACAAAACTCAACAAAATTGATAGCAACTACTCCCACAAGTGCCTAGAGACTATATCATGCATTAGAACTACTTGGGACCATATAAATTTGACATGCAAGCTCAAGAACAGGGTCACCTCAGCAGCAAAAATTTGCAATAAATAAAGCACTAGAACAAAAACTAATTGGACCATTGGAGGAGTCACATACCGAAGAACAATCCCCCCAAACAGTTTTCTTAATGGAGCTTTGAGCAAGGAGATCGAAAATGGCAGCAAGATGAGCTAGAACACGTGTTTGAGCTATGGGAGGATTTCTTCTGGAGGAAGACGAAGTGAGTGGGTGCTGGAATAAGTGGAGGGGGGCCACGTGGGGTCCACGAGGCAGGGGCGCGCCCCAGGGGGGTGGGCGTGCCCTGGACCCTCGTGGCCAGGTGGTGGATCCCCCTGGTGTGTTCTTAGTGCCAGATATTCTTAAATATTCTACAAAAGTCATATATCATTTTCAGGACATTTGGAGAACTTTTATTTTTGGGGTATTTTTTATTGCAAGGATAATTCAGAAAAGAGACAGAAAATACTATTTTTTCTTTATTTAAACTAAATAACAAAAAGTAAAAAGAGGGTACAGAGAGTTGTGCTTTCTAACTTCATCCATCTCATGCTCATCAAAAGGAATCCACTAACAAGGTTGATCAAGTCTTGTTAACAAACTCTTTCTGAATAACATGGAACCGGAGAATTTTCGAATAACACTAGGTTACCTCAACGGGGATATGCACGTCCCCAACAATAAGAATATCATATTTCTTCTTGACAGTAGGAAGAGGAAATTCAAAACCTCCAATAGTAATCGTTGAAATTTTTCCAATAGAATTGATACTATGGACTTGAGGTAGTTTCCGCGGAAAGTGTACCGTATGCTCATTACCATTAACATGAAAAGTGACATTGCATTTGTTGCAATCAATAACAGCCCCTGCAGTATTCAAAAAGGGTCTACCAAGGATAATTGACATACTATCATCCTCGGGAATATCAAGAATAACAAAGTCTGTTAAAATAGTAACGTTTGCAACCACAACAGGCACATCCTCACAAATACCGACATGTATAGCAGTTAATTTATCGGCCATTTGCAAAGATATTTCAGTAGGTGTCAACTTATTCAAATCAAGTCTACGATATAAAGAGAGAGGCATAACACTAACACCGGCTCCAAGATCACATAAAGCAGTTTTAACATAGTTTCTTTTAATGGAGCGTGGTATAGTTGGTACTCCTGGATCTCCTAGTTTCTTAGGTATTCCACCTTTAAAAGTATAATTGGCAAGCATGGTGGAAATTTCAAATTCCGGTATCTTTCTTTTATTTGTAACAATATCTTTCATATACTTAGCATAAGGATTCATTTTAAGCATATCAGTCAAACACATACGCAAAAAGATAGGTCTAATCATTTTAGCAAAGCGCTCAAAATCCTCATCATCCTTTTTCTTGGATGGTTTAGGAGGAAAGGGCATGGGTTTTTGAACCCATGGTTCTCTTTCTTTATCGTGCTTCCTAGCAACGAAGTCTCTCTTATCATAACGTTGATTCTTTGATTGTGGGTTATTAAGATCAACAGCAGGTTCAATCTCTACATCATTGTCATCGCTAGGTTGAGTATCAACATGAACATCATCATTAACATTATCACTAGGTTCATGTTCATCACCATATTGTGTTTCAGCATCAGAAATAGAAATATCATTGGGATTCTCAGGTGTGTTAACAACAGGTTCACTAGAAGCATGCAAAGTCCTATCATTTTTCTTTTTCTTATTTTTAGAAGGACCAGGTGCATAAACATTAGTTCTCTGAGAATCTTGCCCAATTCTCTTAGGGTGGCCCTCAGGATACAAAGGTTCCTGAGTCATTTTACCCCCTCTAGTCATAACTCTAACAGCATTATCATTTTTCTTATTATTTAATTCATTGAGCAAATCATTTTGAGCCTTAAGCACTTGTTCTACCAGAGTGGTAACCATAGAGGCATGTTTACTAATAAGTTTAAGTTCACCTTTAACTCTAGACATATAATCACTCAAGTGTTCAATCATATAAGCATTATGTTTCAATTGTCTACCAACATAAGCATTGAAGTTTTCTTGTTTAACAATAAAGTTATCAAACTCACCCAAGCATTGGCTAGCAAACTTAGTGGATGGGATTTCACCCTTATCATATCTTTAGAGAGAATTTACCTTTACTACCTGTGTCGGGTTATCAAGACCATGTATTTCTTCAATAGGTGGTAAATTCTTAACATATTCAGCTTTAATACCCTTTTCTTTCATAGATTTCTTTGCCTCTTGCATATCTTCAGGACTGAGAAATATAATACCCCTTTTGTTTGGGGTTGGCTTAGGAGTTGGTTCAGGAAGTGTCCAATCATTATCATTACTCAATATATTATTCAATAGCAATTCAGCTTGCTCAACAGTTCTTTCCCTGAAAACACAACCAACACAACTATCCAGGTGGTCTCTGGAAGCATCGGTTAGTCCATTATAAAAGATATCAAGTATTTCATTTTTCTTGAGTGGATGATCAGGCAAAGAATTAAGTAATCGGAGAAGCCTCACCCAAGCTTGTGGGAGACTCTCTTCTTCAATTTGCACAAAATTATATATTTCCCTTAAGGCTGCTTGTTTCTTATGAGCGGAGAAATATTTAGCAGAGAAGTAATAAATCATATCCTGGGGACTGCGCACACAACCAGGATCAAGAGAATTAAACCATGTTTTAAAATCACTCTTTAATGAGAACGAAAATAATTTAAGGATATAGTAGTAACGAATTTTTTCCTCATGAGTGAATAGGGTGGCTATATCATTTAATTTAGTAAGATGTGCCACAACAATTTCAGATTCATAGCCATAAAAAGTATCAGATTCAACCAAAGTAATTAACTCAGGATCAAATCATAATCCTTATCAGAAATACAGATAGGTGAAGTGGCAAAAGCAGGGTCATATTTCATTCTAGCATTCAGAGATTCTTGTTTTAGTCTGGCTAACAGTTTCCTAAGATCATATCTATTTTTGCAACCAAAAAGATCTCTAGCAGTTTATTCATCCATAACATAACCCTCAGGAACATCAGGCAATTGATATCTAGGGGGAGAATCTTCATCATCACTTTCATCAATATTATCAGTTTCAATAATTCCATTCTCTCTAACCCTAGCAAGTTGTTCATCAAGAAATTCACCTAATGGCACAGTATTATCAAGCATAGAAGTAGTTTCATCATAAGTATCATGCAAAGCAGAAGTGGCATCATCAATAACATGAGACCTATCATAATCAATAGCAGGAGTAGGTGTCGCAAGTTTACTCAAAACAGAAGGAGAATCAAGTGCACAGCTAGATGGCAGTTCCTTACCTCCCCTCGTAGTTGAGGGATAAATCTTGGTTTTTTCATCTTTCAAGTTCCTCATAGTGATCAACAGATATAAATTCCAAGTGACTCAAAGAATAGAGCTATGCTCCTCGGCAACGGCGCTAGAAAATAGTCTTGGTAACCCACAAGTATAGGGGATCGCAACAGTTTTCGAGGGTAGAGTATTCAACCCAAATTTATTGATTCGACACAAGGGGAGCCAAAGAATATTCTCAAGTATAAGCAGTTGAGTTGTCAATTCAACCACACCTGGAAGACTTAATATCTGCAGCAAAGTATTTAGTAGCAAAGTAATATGGAAGTAACGGTAACGGTGGCAAAAGTAATAGTAATAGTTTTGTAGTAGTTGTAATAGTGGCAACGAAAAAGTAACTAAGCAAAGATCAATATGTGAAAAGCTCGTAGGCATTGGATCAATGATGGATAATTATGTTGGATGCGATTCCTCATGCAACAGTTATAACATAGGGTGACACATAACTAGCTCCAATTCATCAATGTAATGTAGGCATGTATTACGAATATAGTCATACGTGCTTATGGAAAAGAACTTGCATGGCATCTTTTGTCCTACCCTCCCGTGCAGCGGGGTCCTATTGGAAACTAAGGGATATTAAGGCCTCCTTTTAATAGAGTACAGGACCAAAGCATTAACACTTAGTGAATACATGAACTCCTCAAACTACGGTCATCACCAGGAGTGGTCCCGATTATTGTCACTTCGGGGTTGCCGGATGATAACACATAGTAGGTGACTATTGACTTGCAAGATAGGATCAAGAACTCACATATATTCATGAAAACATAATAGGTTCAGATCTGAAATCATGGCACTCGGGCCCTAGTGACAAGCATTAAGCATAGCAAACTCATAGCAACATCAATCTTAGAACATAATGGATACTAGGGATCAAACCCTAACAAAACTAACTCGATTACATGGTAAATATCATCCAACCCATCACCGTCCAGCAAGCCTATGATGAGATTACTCATGCATGGCGGTGAGCATCATGAAATTGGTGATGGAGGATGGTTGATGATGACGGCAGCGACGGATTCCCCTCTCCGGAGCCCCAAACGGACTCCAGATCAACCCTCTCTAATTTTTTTCTCCCCGAACGTGAATATATGGAGTTGGAGTTGAGGTCGGTGGAGCTCCAGGGGGCCCACGAGGCAGGGGCGCGCCCTGGGGGTAGGCGCGCCCCCCACCCTCGTGGCCAGGGTGTGGGCCCCCTTCGGTTGATTCTTTCACCAGTATTTTTTATTATTTCCAAAACGTGTCTCCGTGGATTTTCAGGTCATTCCGAGAACTTTTATTTCTGCACAAAAATAACACCATGGCAATTTTTGCTGAAAACAGCGTCAGTCCGGGTTAGTTCCATTCAAATCATGCAAGTTAGAGTCCAAAACAAGGGCAAAAGTGTTTGGAAAAGTAGATACGTTGGAGATGTATCAACTCCCCCAAGCGAGCCACTGACTTGTTGGAAATAATACATACTGATGTATGCGGTCCGATCAGTGTTGAGGCTCGCGGCGGGTATAGTTATTTTCTGACCTTCACAGATGATTTGAGCAGATATGGGTATATCTACTTAATGAAACATAAGTCTGAAACATTTGAAAAGTTCAAAGAATTTCCAAGTGCAGTGGAAAATCATCGTAATAAGAAAATAAAGTTTCTACGATCTGATCGCGGAGGCGAATATTTGAGTTACGAGTTTTTTCTTCATTTGAAACAATGTGGAATCATTTCGCAACTCACGCCACCTGGAACACCACAGCGTAATGGTGTATCCAAACGTCATAACCATACTTTATTAGATATGGTGCGATCTATGATGTCTCTTACCGATTTACCACTATCGTTTTGGGGTTATGCTTTAGAGATGGCTGTATTGACATTAAATAGGGCACCATCTAAATCCGTTGAGACGATACCATATGAACTGTGGTTTGACAAGAAACCTAAGTTGTTGTTTCTTAAAATTTGGGGTTGCGATGCTTATGTGAAAAAGCTTCAACCTGATAAGCTCGAACCCAATTCGAAGAAATGCGTCTTCATAGGATACCCAAAGGAAACTGTTGGGTACACCTTCTATCACAGATCCGAAGGCAAGATATTTGTTGCTAAGAATGGATCCTTTCTAGAGAAGGAGTTTCTCTCGAAAGAAGTGAGTGGGAGGAAAGTAGAACTTGATGAGTTAGTTGTAGCTTCTCTCGAATTGGAAAATGGTACTTCACAGAAATCAGTTCCAGTGATGCCTACACCAATTAGTGAGGAAGCTAATGATGATGATCATGAAACTTCAGATCAAGTTACTACCGAACCTCATAGGTCAACCAGAGTACGGTCCGCACCAGAGTGGTACGGTAATCCTGTTCTGGAAGTCATGTTACTAGACCATGAAGAACCTACGAACTACGAGGAAGGGATGATGAACCCAGATTCCGCGAAATGGCTTGAGGCCATGAAATCTGAGATGGGATCCATGTATGAGAACAAAGTGTGGACTTTGGTTGACTTGCCCGATGATAGGAAAGCCATAGAAAATAAATGGATCTTCAAGAAGAAGACTGACGCTGACGGTAATGTTACTGTCTACAAAGCTCGACTTGTTGCGAAAGGTTTTCACAAGTTCAAGGAGTTGACTACGATGAGACCTTCTCACCCGTAGCGATGCTTAAGTCCGTCTGAATCATGTTAGCAATTGCCGCATTTTATGATTATGAAATTTGGCAAATGGATGTCAAAACTGCATTCCTTAATGGATTTCTTAAATAAGAGTTGTATATGATGCAACCAGAAGGTTTTGTCAATCCTAAAGATTCTAACAAAGTGTGCAAGCTCCAGCGATCCATTTATGGAATGGTGCAAGCCTCTCGGAGTTGGAATATACGCTTTGATAGTGTGATCAAAGCATATGGTTTTATACAAACTTTTGGAGAAGCCTGTATTTACAAGAAAGTGAGTGGGAGCTCCGTAGCATTTCTAATATTTTATGTGGATGACATATTGTTGATTGGAAATAATAAAGAATTTCTGGATAGCATAAAAGGATACTTGAATAAGAATTTTTCAATGAAAGACCTCGGTGAAGCAGCTTATATATTGGGCATCAAGATCTATAGAGATAGATCAAGACGCCTGATTGGACTTTCACAAAGCACATACCTTGATAAAGTTTTGAAGAAGTTCAAAATGGACTAGTCAAAGAAAGGGTTCTTGCCTGTATTACAAGGTGTGAAGTTGAGTCATACTCAATGCCCGACCACTACAGAAGATAGAGAGAAAATGAAAGTCATTCCTTATGCCTCAGCCATAGGTTCTATCATGTATGCAATGCTGTGTACCAGACCTGACGTGTGCCTTGCTATAAGTTTAGCTGGGAGGTACCAAAGTAATCCAGGAGTGGATCACAGGACAGCGGTCAAGAACATCTTGAAATACCTGAAAAGGACTAAGGATATGTTTCTCGTTTATGGAGGTGACAAAGAGCTTGTCGTAAATGGTTACGTCGATGCAAGCTTTGACACTGATCCGGATGACTCTAAGTCGCAGACCGGATACGTATTTATATTGAATGGTGGAGCTGTCAGTTGGTGCAGTTCCAAGCAGAGCACCGTGGCAGGATCTACGTGTGAAGCGGAGTACATAGCTGCTTCGGAAGCAACAAATGAAGGAGTCTGGATGAAGGAGTTCATATCCGATCTAGGTGTAATACCTAGTGCATCGGGTCCAATGAAAATCTTTTGTGACAATACTGGAGCAATTGCCTTAGCGAAGGAATCCCGATTTCACAAGAGAACCAAACACATCAAGAGACGTTTCAATTCCATCCGCGATCAAGTCAAGGAGGGAGACATAGAGATTTGCAAAATACATACGGATCTGAATGTTGCAGATCCGTTGACTAAGCCTCTTCCACGAGCAAAACATGATCAGCACCAAGACTCCATGGGTGTTAGAATCATTACAATGTAATCTAGATTATTAACTCTAATGCAAGTGGGAGACTGAAGGAAATATGCCCTAGAGGCAATAATAAAGTTGTTATTTATATTTCCTTATATCATGATAAATGTTTATTATTCATGCTAGAATTGTATTAACCGGAAACTTGATACATGTGTGAATACATAGACAAAACAAAGTGTCCCTAGTATGCCTCTACTAGACTAACTCGTTAATCAAAGATGGTTAAGTTTCCTGACCATAGACATGTGTTGTCATTTGATGAACGGGATCACATCATTAGGAGAATGATGTGATGGACAAGACCCATCCGTTAGCTTAGCATAATAATCGTTAAGTTTTATTGCTATTGCTTTCTTCATAACTTATACATATTCCTCTGACTATGAGATTATGCAACTCCCGAATACCGGAGGAACACCTTGTGTGCTATCAAACATCACAACGTAACTGGGTGATTATAAAGATGCTCTACAGGTGTCTCCGAAGGTGTTTGTTGGGTTGGCATAGATCAAGATTAGGATTTGTCACTCCGAGTATCGGAGAGGTATCTTTGGGCCCTCTCGGTAATGCACATCACTATAAGCCTTGCAAGCAATGTGACTAATGAGTTAGTTACGGGATAATGCATTACGGAACGAGTAAGGAGACTTGCCGGTAACGAGATTGAACTAGGTATGATGATACCGACTATCGAATCTCGGGCAAGTAACATACCGATGACAAAGGGAATAACGTATGTTGTTATTGCGGTTTGACTGATAAAGATCTTCGTAGAATATGTAGGAACCAATATGAGCATCCAGGTTCCGCTATTGGTTATTGATCGGAGATGTGTCTCGGTCATGTCTACATAGTTCTCAAACCCGTAGGGTCCGCACGCTTAACGTCCGATGACGATTTGTATTATGAGTTATGTGTTTTGGTGACCGAAGATTGTTCCGAGTCCCGGATGAGATCACGGACATGACGAGGAGTCTCGAAATGGTCGAGAGGTAAAGATTGATATATTGGACGAAGGTATTCGGACACCGGAATGGTTTCGGGACGTTTCGGATATTTATTGGATAACCGAGGGGTTACCGGAACCCCCTGGGGAAGTAATGGGCCTTCATGTGCCATAGGGGAGAGGGGAGGCAGCCCACAAGGGGTGGCCGCACCCCCCTCCCATAGGGAGTCCGAATTGGACTAGGGGAGGGGGCGCGCCCCCTTTCCTTCTCCTCTTCCCTCTCCCTTCCTTCTTTCCCCTCCATGAGAAAGGAAAAAAAGGGGGAGGGGCGAATCCTACTAGGAGTGGAGTCCTAGTAGGACTCCCTCCCTTGGCGCGCCCCTTGGTGGTCGGCCTCCTCCTCCCCTCCTTTATATACGGGGGCAGGGGGGCACCCCAAAACACAACAGTTATTCTCTTAGCCGTGTGCGGTGCCCCCTTCACAGTATATTCCTCCGGTCATAGCGTCGTAGTGCTTAGGCGTAGCCCTGCGCGGCTCACATCACCATCATCGTCACCACGCCGTCGTGCTGACGAAACTCTCCCTCGACCCTCTACCGGATCAAGAGTTCGAGGGACGTGATCGAGCTGAACGTGTGCTGAACTCGGAGGTGCTGTACGTTCTGTACTAGATCGGTTGGATCGTGAAGATGTTCGGCTACATCAACCGCGTTAACCTAACGCTTCTGCTTTCGGTCTACGAGGGTACGTGGACACACTCTCCCCCTCTCGTTACTATGCATCTCCTAGATAGATCTTGCGTGATCGTAGAATTTTTTTGAAATTGCATGCTACGTTGCCCAACACCAATATATCAAAGTTAACAATTAAAACGAACAAAACAAATATTCAAAAGTTATTTAAAAACACTCTCTTTTCTTTTTAGTTTTGCATTTGACCTTTTTTTAGAAACGCGAACAATCAGCCGGCTGATTACAACGCGGGCATTGACCGCCTATATCGAACGACGCGTTTCCCCGTGGGTCCCATCAACCGCCTGTCCCTCCTACCTGTCTCCTAGCGAAGCAAACTGTCCACATGTTTCTCCTCCACCGAGCCTTCTTCTTCCCTTATAACAGCCCCCGTTGATTTCTCAGGGCTCCAACCACCATGAGGCAAGGCTCCAGCCCAAAGCCATCGTTGTTTCTGCAACCCGCAACAACACCTTTGTTGCAAGCGGGGCAACCACGTACGCGAACCAACACCGTCGAGGGCACGCCCCTCCACCGGTGGTCTTGGCGCATCGCTAGTCGTTGCGGGATTAGATCAATGACGTGGTCCTATAGGGCAGACATAGAGCTGCAAGTGTACTGTGTTCCACGCGCACGTATTTCCATGGCTTGTTGTTGCAAGATTTTGCAATGGTATGTTTGCAAAAGGGTTCTTGTTACATACGATTGCTGCATAGGTTGAGTTACAATATAATGATGTGCGTAATTGTAGGTTTGCAACAACCTATTGCGGTCGCAATGTAGGTTGTGTTGCAACGGTAGAAGGTTCGAAGAAAAGAGCAACAAGGGTCGTGTTGCAAAGGGCCGAGCGCAACATGGTCGTTCTTGGAAAGGGTTGAGCTGACGAGCGAAGATTCAACGACCACCACATGCTCCATCTAATGGCCGCAAAGACGGTCAATCTTATCCCAACATCACCCGGCCGATGCGTAACACCCCTCCCCCCTCTTTTTTGAATGCATTTGACCTCTCTTCTCTGACGTTCTAATTATTAGAGGCAATGCAATTCTAGTGCGGCTGGGCTCCTAGCCCAGAGGATATAGCATTATGGTTGATCTAAGTAGACATGGGTTCGAACCCTATAGGTGGGATACCTCACTCTCATTTATTTTTCGCGAGTTTGATTCAGTGTCCCACGCCTTGTAACTTAATAAAATGCCACGGGTCTCCTTCCCGTGTTTGTCTCAGTTTATTTTTAATGTAGGTGCAACAACTAGTTGGATTGATGGTGCACCTTCCTTGATAGGAGGGAGTGTGTGAACTACTCTGGGAACACGCGATTCGCACAAGAAATTAAAGTCAACAATAAGAACAAGGACAATAATAAAGATAGGTTTTGCATCAAATATATGACAAGAACAAGGGCACCAATCTCACAATAGAGTCTTACCTTGATGTGTGGACGTGATGGATCCATGTCGCATACTGAGGTAGCGGAGGAGCGAGGAGAAGTGGTGGTGGACACTGATGTCTTCCTCACGCATGGTCGGATAACCTGCGGCCTATAGGCGGCGGTGCTACCCTCACGTGCGCCCAGGGGAAACATTGGCGAACATTCCTCATGTGCGCTAGCCGGAAGCGACTACAATGTCAAATCCCTCTTCTCGTGTGTCAACAATAGAGAATGACTTCTTTGATGTTAGGTTGCCTCCCTACCTTGTCCTAGCCTGATAGTGTCATTCCGCAAAAGGGGTGGCTCAATGTGATTTTAGTAATCAGTAATCAGTGGGGTTACTATATATACCCCTCCGTCCAGGTATGCACGTAGTTCTAGGTCATCAGTTTGACTAACAAAAATTGTGTCATATATCATCGCGTGCATATCATTGGATTCCGATCCGATTGTAGCTTCTAAAGCATATCATTGAATGCATGTACATTTACATAATATATTCCTCCATGATTAATGGTAAGTAGTTACCGCAAATCTACGCTACTTCTTTCGTCTGGCTTTATTAGTCTAACATGTATTTTGGTCAAACTTTAACTTTAAATTTAACTAGCAAAGTAAGTTACATAGCACAAAACTAGTATCATTGAAAAGTTCTTTAGAATACGAATCCTTTTTTTTAGTAGTTTGGATTGCTTACCACATGTGTCACATGGTTTTAGAATACGAATCCAACAATACTATATATTTTTTATAGCGTACAACATATATTTTTAAGTCAAACTATGATCAAAATTTGAGATAAAATATGAGGGGGGCAATAAACCCAGATGGAAAAAGTATACAATTATCAACCGCAAAAAAAGAGAGAGTATAAATTATCAACATCGAGATAGAAACTTGTGGCCAAGAAGCTTTCTAGCTGGTGAATACTGTTGCCCATGGGACATAGAGTTTCACTTTCACCCGAGCACACGTCCCTCCATTGTTGTTCATGTGATAGCCACCGAATTGGATGCATTTGGCATCTACAGTTCTCCGTCGATACAATCAAAACTCTTGGACAAAGAAACAAATGAGTACATATACAACAGCCCACCGAGATTTACACAGGGTATTCAATCATGCAAGGCCGCCACACGAATCTATTGGCCACGGGTACCAATCAGCTACTACTTCCGATCCGAGGGAGTACACATTTTATCTAACAAACAAATCAATTCTCACATGGAACATGGGGTTTTGCGTGCACCCAGAGCTTGGACTTCCTTCTCACCGTGATGCCGAAGGTCTCCGTCATGTCCATGTCTTCGGCCCCGACGGCACAGGGCAGCTCCCACTCGAAGTGGAAAAGGAGGCTAGCGAGCGCCAGCTCCATGTTGGCCATCCCGAGCGACATGCCGGGGCACATCCTCCGGCCAGCTCCGAAGGGGAGGAACTCGAAGTCGGCGCCCTTGAAGTCGACGGTGCTGTTCTCGAACCTCTCCGGCCTGAATGCCTCGGCGTCACCCCAGTACTTGTCGTCCCTTCCCATCGCCCACACGTTGACGAACACCTTGGTGCCCTTGGGCACGTCGTAGCCCATCACCCGGCACGTCTCGCGGCACTCCCGCGGCAGCAGGAGCGCCGCCGGCGGGTGCAGCCTTAGGGCCTCCTTTATCACCTGGTGGAGGTAACCTAGCCTCACCTTGGTGATATCGTCCTCGGTGAGCTTGTCTTGCCCCTTGAAGGCCTCTCTCACCTCCGACTGCACCTTGTGGAGAACTCGTGGGTTTCTCATAAGCTCCGACATGGCCCATTCTAGCGTCGTCGACGATGTCTCGCTCCCGGCAGAGAAAATGTCCTGCAGTTAGTTACCATTCGACTTATTATATACAGTACAACTGTACAAGGCACACACACATATTTTGCTGTAAAAGTAAAGGGATATGTGTTAAATCAAATTAACACTGATCAACTGCTGTAGTGCAGAATTTTCAAAGCCATACTGTAAAGGATGGCTGACAGGATCTTACGAAGATGACGGTGCTGATGATCTCTGTTGTGAGTTCAAACTGCAGGCCGCCGTCTTTCTGCAGCCTCAGGAGGACGCCGAGCAGGTCCTCGTCTCTCTCGGCCGTGGCCGCGCCGGCGCGTTCTCTTATGATGCTCTGCACGATGCGGTAGATGTTCCTCTGGCACCTGACCATGTCCCGCGCGGCGACGCTGAGCCTGCGCACGAGCCGCGACGACGGGTACAGGTCGGCGAGGTTGATGCCGCCGGTGAGCCGCACGGCCTCGTCGAGCTCGTGCAAGAACTCGTCGCGGTGGCGGCACCTCCCGCCGATGGCCGCGCGCACCACGGAATCGTTGGTCATGCGGCACATCTTCTCGCTGAGGTTGACGGCTTGGCCGCCGCGGCACCCGTCGGAGACAGCGCGCAGGAGGCGAGCGACCTCGTCCTCCCGGGCGGGGCGGAAGGAGAGCACGCGGCGCTGGCTGAAGAGCTCGTGCACGCAGATCCTGCGGAGCTCGCGCCAGCGGTCGTTGTAGTGGGAGAAGAGGATGCCCTTGCCACCGCAGCTGATGATGTCGAGCGTGGCGCTGAGGTGGCGGCTGGCGAAGGCGGCGTCGTGGGTCTTCATCACCTCCCTGGCGGCCTCGGCGGAGGAGACGACGAGCGTGGGCACGGCGCCGAGGCGGAGGAGCATGAGCGGGCCGTGGGAGCAGGAGAGGTCGCGCATGGCCCGGTGGGGCAGGTCCCCGGAGCGCGACAGCAGGAGGTGGTGCAGGCTGCCGATGACCGGCAGCTGCCATGGGCCCGGGGGCAGCCGCTGCCCGCGGGTTGGCGATGCGTAGTGGTCGATGACCAGTTTGAGGATGAGGAGAACCAAGAAGAGGAGGAGTAGCGGTGAGAGCGCCGTGAAGTCCATCATTTTGCTCGAGGAGCCTGAGTGAGCTGCAGCTGATGTAGGCAAGGTCCCAACTTGCACATAGATATAGAAAAATATGCCACTAGCGGTAGCTGCTTATCCACCCGCCGAAGAAATGTGCCTATAGCGGCGTATTCACATTATTAAGCAACAAACATATATGCATGTCGACGACCCGTGTGCATCCAGCAACAGAACGGAACATATAAAAGCGTTTTGACACTATATTTAAGAAGTTTATCCTCGTTATTATATTATTTATCTCAAAATGCCAGTGACCATTACCACGCCCCCCGCGTCGCCCCCGCTCGGGCTACTTGGGCGGGGATGAAACCCTAGACGCCGAGGGCTCTCCTTCCTTCCCTCCCTTCCTCCGCCGCCGATGAAGGACGTTGCCGGCCTATAGCCCAGGGGCCCACGGTGGTGGCGGTGGCCTCCCTCTCTCCTGCGTCATGGGGATGGTGCGGAGCCCCGCGGAGTGAGGAGGCGCGGCCGATCTGGCGTTGACGGCGCGGCGGGCATCCCTGCCTTGACCGGCGGCGACGCGTCGGCCGGCTCTGCCTCGGGCGGCGATGGCTGCGAGCGCGGTGGCCGACCTTGTGGAGAAGCTTCAGACCTCTATCCGCTATCTTCAGGAAAAAACCCTAGATCAATAGATCGGATGACGGCGGCGCTCTGGTGTCGTTTTCCCGTTGGGGGCATCATTTTCGGAGGTGTACACGGACTAGAGGGACCAGTGGACAGCTTCTTTGGTGGAGCGGTGCTTCATCTTACAGACTGATGACAACGGATCTTGGCGGCGTGGCGTAGTGGAGACTCGGCGTCCGATGCGTGGAGATGGACTCGCGCAGGAGGAGCACGTTGTCTGGCGTCGATGGCAGAGAGGTCTGGCAAGGACAGTGCGTTAGTTTCTGCTCTGAAGATGGATTGGTGGAAGATGCTACTTGTGAGCTGCGTTGGGATTTTCTCTAATAGGAGATGATGATGCAGTACGGTAGAGATAAGTATTTCCCTCAGTTAAGAACCAAGGTTATCAATCTAGTAGGAGAACCGCACAGAACCTTGTTAGCAGCACCTACACACACAAAAGCAAATACTTGCACGCACCGCGATCAAGAGGGTTGTCAATCCCCTTGGCGGTTAATTGCAAGGATCAATTCTGATAGTGATATATAGATAAAATAAATTGCAAAATAAAATATCGGTAATAAAATTGCAGCAAGGTATTTTTGCATTTTATATATGATAAAAGTAGACCCGAGGGCCATAGTTTTCACTAGAGGCTTCACTCTCGAACACAAAGCATACAGTGGGCAAACAAATTACTGTTGGGCAATTGATAAAAAAGCGCAGAGTTATGACGACATTCAAGGCAATGATCATGTATATAGGCATCACGTCCGAGACATGACCGACTCCTGCCTGCATCTACTATTATTACTCCACCCATCGACCACTACCCAGCATGCATCTAGGGTATTAAGTTAATAAAAATGGAGTAATGCCTTAAGCAAGATGACATGATGTAGACAAAATAAATCCAACCAATATGAATACACCCCATCGTTTGCCCCTTAATGACAACAATACAAATATGTGTCTTGTCCCCTACTATGTCACTGGGATATAGAGAACCACAAGATTGAACCCATTACAAAGCACCTCTCCCATTACAAGATAAATCAATCTAGTTGGCCAAACCAGATGGATAGATCGAAGAGAAATATAAAAACTATAATAATCATGCATAAAAGAATTCAGAGGAGTCTTAAATATTTATCATGAATAATCTGATCATAAACCCACAATTCATCGGATCCCAACAAGCACACCGCAAAAAGATTACATCGGATAGAACTCCAAGAAGATCGAGAAGAACATGGTATTGAAGATCAAAGAGAGAGAAGAAGCCATCTAGCTACTAGCTATGGACCCGTAGGTCTGTGGTAAACTACCCACGCATCATCGGAAGGGCAACAAGGTTGATGTAGAAGCCCTCCGTGATCGATCTCCCCTTCGGCAGAGTACCGGAGAGGCGTCCAGATGGGATCGCAAAATAACAAAGACTTGCGGCGGTGGAAGTGTTTCGGGTGGCTCCTGGGTGGTTTCCCAATATTTGAGAATTTATAGAAGTGGAATTAGGTCAGACGGAGCCACGAGGGCCCACAAGGCATCAGGGCGCACCCTGTTGCCATGTTGTCTCTTCGTTTGCCTTATGGTCTCCTCCCGAAGCTTTCAGGGTCTCTCTTGTCCAGAAAAAATCATCAAAAAAATTCGTAGCATTTGGACTTCGTTTGGTACTGTATTTCTGGAAAACCAAAAACAGGCAAATAACAACAACTGGCACTTGATACTGGGTTAATAGGTTAGTCCCAAAAAATGATATATAATTGTATATAAAACATCCAAGATTGATAATATAATAGCATGGAACAATAAAAAATTATAGATATATTGGAGACGTGTCAAAAGACGGTGGCGACAACACATGAGAGTGCGTCGGACCGGTTTGTACCCCAAACCCAGTAAGTGGCTTGGTTGGGGCCTCCGGCTTTAGATGTTAGGCTTTTGGTGCGATGTTTGTTTGGTATTAGGCTCGGACTATCGGCACCCTTTCATCAAGTGGATAGAAGTAGCGACAGTTGTTGCTAAGATGGTGACTTCAGACTACCTGGTGTACTACTTTGTAAGGTCTTTGTGAATAATTAATAAAATGGCTGCATGCATCGCCCAAATGCAGAGGCCGGGGGTAATCCTTCTTTTCTGAATTTTTTTATCTCAAAATGCAACTTATCCAAGTCTTCGAATACACCCAACGTGTCAACACGTTTTACAGGGTGAATTTGAATTGGCAAAGTGTGATTGGCCCCACCCCCTTGAAATTCAGAGGGGGCAAAGTTTAGTTGAAAGGAAGGGTCCATAAAAGCCTCATATTAAGCCCGTCGTTGCAGCAGTTTTTCCCACGTGTAAAACCCTTCTATAATTCACTCGGGGCCTCTTGCTGCAATTATTAGATTCAATTTAGTTAAGAAGCCGAACGAGCTGGTTGGTCTTCCTTCGCTCCCACTTAAAGTGTAACGTTTTTCATGTATTTCCTGGTCTCACCATTAATTCATTCTCCAAGCTCACACCTCTGCCCCATCGTTGGCTTCTTTTCTTTTTTACTTTCCGCCCAAAGGCTTTCCCATTGGACCGTTTGCTTCGTCCTCCATGTGAGCAATTTTTTGTACATAAAAAATTCCCTCAAACGTCAAGTGTCACACGTGTGGCATGAAATAACATGGCCTAAACGCGCCCTCATTACTATCCATTTTGCCAAATAAAACATATGACATCAGCGGAATCTTTTTACTTTTTGGACTTTAAAATGTTTTAACTCTTAAATAAAAATCTGATTAAAAATCAGTTTTCATCATTAAATCCGTCTCGACAAGATCTTCAAAACTAGATCCCATATTGATATGTTTCGGCGACTTTTCTTTGGGGCCAAAAGTTGCCATGATGTTATATTGAAGTTGCCATAGTGTTTACACTAAAGTTGCCATCATATGTTTCATCTTTTTTTTCTACTACAATTAAAGCTACCATTGTATTTCAACTACTTTTCACGGTAAATTTTATTAATTAACCATGGCAAATTTTAGTAATTAACCATGGCAAATTTAATTCATGGATCACGGAAATTTTTAGTAATTCGTCATGGCAATTTAGTTTATAGATCATGGCAATATTAGTATTTTGACCATGGTAATTCTATTATTTTGATTATGGAAATTAATTTTTATATGAACGGCAAATTTTAGTGCATGTATCATGGCAAATTTAAGTAATTCACCATGACAATTTTAGTTCCTGGTTCATTGCAAATTTGAGTCATTGAAAATGCATTTTTAATGTGATTGATGACGAATTTCTTTTCAATTATGAACCATGTCGAAATTATTTCATGGATCATGGCAAATTTTAGTAATTCTCCATGGCAAGTTTAGTTTCTTAATTCCCTTTATTATAACATATCAAAATTTACGTTAAACGTGCAAGAAAAAGTTGTTGAAATATATCATGGCAACCTGAGTGTAAACACCATGACAATTTATGTGCAAGGACATGGCAACTTTTGACCACCAAAATATATCGTCGAAACATATCGATATGGGATCTAGTTTCGAAGTCCTCGTCGACGGATTTAATGGTGAAAATGGATTTTCAATCGGATTTTTCATTTAAGAGATAAAATATTTTAAAGTTTGAAAAACCCAAAAGATTCTCGTTGACATCATCTATTTTTGTCCCTGTTTCCATGCATGTGTGAAAAAAGGCTCACGTGTCACAATGCGTGGCTAGAAAGACGTGTGGGTGGAATTGCTTTGTGCCACATGATACGTCTCCAACATATCTATAATTTTTGATTGTTCCATGCTGTTATATTATCATTCTTGAATATTTTACAATCATTTTACAATCATTTTATATCATTTTTTGGGACTAATCTATTGACATAGTGCCAAGTGTCAGTTGCTGTTTTCTACTTATTTTTACATCGCAGAAAATCAATATCAAACGGAGTCCAAATGCAGCAAAACTTTTTGGAGAATTTTTATGGACCAGAGCACTCGGGATGGGCCAGAGCAGCACCTCGGGGGGTTTCCCGAGGGGGGCACAACCCACCAAGGTGCGCTTGGGCCCCCAGGCGTGCCCAGGTGGGTTGTGCCCACCTCGGTGGCCTCCCGCACCCCATCTTCGCCCTATAAATTCACAAATATTACAAAACCCTTCGGGGTAGCCCTAGATCAGAAGTTCCACCGCTGCAAGGCCTCTGTATCCACGGGATCCAATCTAGACCCCGTTCCGGCACCCTGTCGGAGGGGGGAATCATCATCGGTGGCCATCTTCATCATCCCGGTGGCCATCACGATGAGGAGGGAGTAGTCCACCCTCGGGGCTGAGGGTTTGTACGAGTAGCTATGTGTTTAATCTCTCTCTCTCTCTCTCTCTCTCTCTCTCTCTCTCTCGTGTTCTTGAGATGGCACGGTCTTGATGTATCGCGGGCTTTGTTAATATAGTCGGATCATATGGTGTTTTCCCCTCTCTATCTTGTTGTGATGAATTGAGTTTTCCCTATGAGATTTCATTGTTATCGGATTGAATATTTTTATGGATTTGAGAACACTTGATATATGTCTTGCAATTGAATACTCGTGGTGACAATGGGGTATCGTATTGATTCACTTGATATATGTTTTGGCACTCAATTAGCGAGACATTGGGGTAATCTATGCATAGGGGTTGATGCACGTTCTTGTCTTTGTTTCTCCGGTAGAAATCTTGGGGCACTCTTTGGAGTTCTTTGTGTTGGATTGAGTATTATGAATATGAATTTGCTTTGGTGTTATTTTAGTATGAACTCTAGGATAGATCGAACAGAAAAAATAGCTTTGTGTTATTTTAGTACGAACTCTTGAATAGATCGAACGGAAAGAATAGCTTTGAGGTGGTTTCGTACCCTACAAACAATTTATTCTTTTGTTCTCCGCTAGATAAGAACTTCGGAGTGATTCTTCGTTGCACATTGAGGGATAGTTATATGATCCAATTATATTAGCATTGTTGAGAGATTGCACTAGAGAAAATACGGACCCTAGGCCTTGTTTCCAAGCATTGCAATACCGTTTGTGCTCACTTTTATCAATTGCTACCCTGCTGTTTTTATTTATTCAGATTATAAAAATATATTTCTACCATCAATATTACACTTTTATCACCATCTCTTCGCCGAAATAGTGCACCTATACAATTTACCATTGTATTGGGTGTGTTGGGGACACAAGAGATTTCTTGTATTTGGTTGCAGGGTTGTTCGAGAGAAACCATCTTCATCCTACACCCCCCACGGATTGATAAACCTTAGGTCATCCACTTGAGGGAAAATTGCTACTGTCCTACAAAACTCCGCGCTTGGAGGCCCAACATGCGTCTATAAGAATAAAGTTGCGTAGTAGACATCACCACAAGTGTGGCACTTATCAGGGTCCAAAATTCCACATCGCAATGCCGCTACGTCATATCTTCACCGCAGCAATCGGCAACCTTCTTCCTCCACCAAAAGATTCCCTATGTTAGGGTTGATGTCGCTGCCTCCAGTCTTCTCCATGACAAACCCTCTCCCTCTTCACGTTCCCTGGTATCCATTAGATCCCACTACTCTTCTGAAACTGAAATTTGTTGATTTACTCCTCCATCAAGCACGAGTAACCGATGCAGTTCCTCTCCCTTTAAGTAGTGGAGAAGGTTTGTTCCCATCGTCTTCACAAATCCTTGTTCGCGCACTCGCTCGCGAGTCACCAGATTTCTCCTTGGATAATCAACGACACTCGTCGCTGGTTGGTGTCATTCGTGTTGGCTGGGACACATCTGCAGCGTTCAGCGTCACGTCTCCTCTCCATACTAGGTTCTACCTGCAGCATCCTTTTAGGTTCTTAAATCATAGAACTTAAGATTGGTGCCCCTAGAACTAGATCAGATCATGATCTTGCTTGGTCGTTATGCTATCTATATCTTGGAAAAGTCATGTCTTGGTCGATGCAAAGATCATATTATACACCTGTGTTTGAGAGGCTGAAACTTGATATGGTGTGACTGTTGTACTGAAACATGTTGCTCTTAAAGTTCCATTGTCCTGATATACCTCCAACCGTGTCAGTTAGTTGATTGTTCTCACATGTTTATACTAGAGATCACCATTATTTCTCTGTTGTGTCTATGTATTTTAAGTTCAGATAATATGGCTTTATTTACTTAGGTATGCTGATATGGATGTAAAGATTTGCGAGCAAACTAAACATAGGCCAATAAACTATAATTGTCATAGAGAACAGATCAATGTCGCACCATTTCTTCAATTTGTAATAGTGAACAACAAAGTAAAGGTGCACTTTATTTAGCTTCAACTGGTGACCAGACAAATAACAATGCCACCATATTGGTAGCATCAATCATCAGTTCCACCAATTCTAACTACATGAAGGTGCTTTTTTTTAGGGGACACGGAGGTGCTTTTTTGTTTGTTTAATTAACGGAAGCACTTTCAGAACCATGCCAAGAAAGAGCGTATTTAGTAACAAAGGATTCCTCCTCTAATTAGTGTACTTCTTCAAAAAAATTATTTGGTTATATATCTTTTCCCTATTAGGATCAGATGTGTTGAGAAGGATTTTTTGTCTTTGTAGGAATTTGCAGATATGTTGATCCGCCCGAAAACATTGCAAACTAACTTCCCTAGCTATTTATATATTTTATTTGTGTGCCATTGTGTTACAACTGAGAGGGCGGGAAACTTAAATGGTAATCGTTTTAACTATTTTGCATGGATTTTTTATCAATACTTAATTAGTACAATTTTGGATCCAACAAGCACACACTAATATACCGTCCTTGAGTTAAAATAACCTAAATGGCACTTGAGATAAAGACACTACCATTTCACTTTCATGTTTTTTAAAAGGAAATAATACATTCACCTATTATTTTTCTGGGTAGTACTACTTTCAACTATTAGAACTATCAGACATGTATCACAATTTTCTGTGCCACTTTCTCTTTTTGTCTTTATGCTGAACTATAAACAAGAAAACCGCAAGAAACATTTCAGGACCTGGACAAGCAAACTAAGGCAACTAGTAAAATAAATATCAAGGTACTATGCATCACATAAATCTAACACGGTGAACCGGCTCTTCAGAATTAACAAAGTCAACACACTATCTAGTTAATACTTTCCTAACAATGTAAATATTACGTCATGTAGGGCAATATCAGGTTATGCTACAATTCAGATACATGCTTAAGTGTGTTCCATGCCAGATACCTATATGGCAACCTTGTTGACACAATCCACACATTTTCTAGATGCCAAAGCCTCCTCTATGATGCACGTCTGTTGTCTTCTTAACCTTTAATGTGCATCTCCATCTCTTTAGTCATATATATAATCTAGCATATTATTGATTCAAATTGTCTTCTTTGATATGTGGATGTTGCCTAAAAAAATCACAAAAGATTCCCGCAGCAATGTGCATGGCATCATCTAGTTCTTTTTAGACTATTCGCAACGAAAATAACAGAGACTGGTCTACATACTTTCCTGGCCTAAGAGAAGCCTATGCACCGGCTCGGCGCAATCTTAACGCCCAAATAGTTATGTAGTGCAACAGCCTAAGAGATAAGCAAGGATAGTCACACAATGTTAGATCAATGCAATCGGACGGGTAGGGATGACAGCGCGTGGCTGAGGCTTGTAGATCACCCAGTCTTACTATTTCTCAATTTTTAGGTTGTCCAAATTATGACATTCTTACCACTAGGGATGGTGTGAACTGGGGTCCCGATCTTTCGATGAGAGAGGATAACTACGATTTTTTTAGGGTCTTAATACTCAAGATCCGGCTACCAACCATACAGGAAGAACCGTACATGACTGATATCCATGGCAATCGCTGAACCAACTCCACGGTGCTATCGACGAGCCAACGGCGCGATCGACCTATCCACGAAGTATTTTTCCTGTAGGCAAATCGAAGAACATGCAAGAAAATAATAGCCAAGCAATCTGAAATTGCGGATATGTTAGTTGAAATAAAATCTCACGAGACAAAATAATTGGGGTTTTGATAGGATGCCTTGACGGTCGCACTAGTCGCTACGAGCGAAGATAAATAAAAATAGCAATTGCTAAACTTCTCTAAACAAAACCCGAGTCTAAACCCTAACTTACCTAACTTTGGCTAGCTATTTATTCAAGAGTGGCCGCCACCTTCTGTACTGGTTCGCGGATGCAGGACTTGTACAGAGGTCGGATACTCCACGTCTCTGAAAGACCTGGCGTTTGATTTGGTTCCTGACAAGATATGGCCAAACCAGATGTACGAACGCACTAATTGGTCCTTATATCACTAGCTCCTTGCACCGTATCATGGGCTCGTCTATCCGCTTGTGTGATTGACGCAACCAAGGATGCCTCCTCCTTCCTGATGCCTTCCTGATGCATGTATGTAGCTCCTTTGTTGATTGTACGTGTACCACCATGCATAGTACGATGGCCAGCAACCAATGAAGGGACGTGCGCACTTGCATGGCTCATGTAATTTTCAACACAATCTCACATCTTCATATTGATTCTGCAAAATGTGTCGTGTAATATTTATAGACGTATCTATAATGTCTATGTCCACATCATCCTCCTTTTTTGAAAACAAAGCCATCATCGGCTTTCATCTACCTGAAACGCGTTATCAAGAAAAACAATAATAGATGCAACGTATATAGGCCATGCCGAAGGCGTTATTTCATGAGGATGTGATAAATTTGTAATAGCACCATTATGAATATCATGATAAATTTTCTCATGTCGGAGCATAACATTAACATTATGAATATCATAATATAGTTTATCACACAGAGAGTCTATATATGAATTACTGGGACACAAATGAACTATATGAGCACATTGTATGTCCACATTAGAAGTTGGAACACTCAACGGAAAAGGTCCAGAATTGATAACAAGCATACTATGCATAGTAGGATCCGTTGATTTAGTCTTGTCATCATGTATTATTTCATCGGGGGTCACAGGAAGCAAGTTAATGGTTTTTCCTTGAAACATGAGAGTATATGAATCTGTTCTACCATGATGACTAACACTCTTATCTTATTGCCAAGGTCGACCTAACAATAAAGAATAAGCTTGCATAGGTACGACATCACAGGCATGTAACCATGATATGAACCAAGTGTAAAATGTACTCTAACACGACGTGTTACCTTCACTCACCACGGTCATTGAACCATTGGATGTAATATGGATGGGGTGTCGTGTAGTGGCGAGGCAAAGTTTCTCGACCATCTCCATACTCACCAAATTATTGCAGCTTCCATCATCAATGATCACACGAACGGAATGCCCTTTGACAACAAACTTACTTTGAAAAAGATTATTGCGTTGAGGCATCTCAGCATGCCCCACCTGGACACCAAGTACTCGCAAGGTTACACGGCTTGGGTATTTATGTGCCATATCAACATTAATATGTATCTCCTCATGCTCCTCCGTGTCACCTACATGATTAGCAGCAAGCATGGCTTGTGACTCTTCATCCAAATCACTAGCGGAGGAGTACACACCATCTTCTCGCACAATGAAAGTACATTTATTTGGGCAGTCCTTCATCAAGTGTCTGACACCTTTGAATGTATGACACTTCATGTCCCTTGTGTGTCCATATGAAGTGGTGGGTGCTAGAGAAATTGCTTTCGAAGCCTCAGATGATTGTGGAGCTGTTTTTGAACTTGTTGGGTGGGCACCATGGATGACACAGTAGGAAAGGGTGTCCATGAGGAGCGACGACCTGTAGAAAGTTACCTCGTCCCTTGTTGTGTCGGCCATGTACTTCTCTTTCAGTTTTACAAGTGATAACCCACAAGTATAGGGGACCGCGATAGTCTTCGAGGGTAGTATTTTACCCAAATTTATTGATTCGACACAAGGGGAGCCAAAGAATATTTGTAAGTATTAGTAGTTGAGTTGTCAATTCAACCACACCTGGAGAACTAAATATCTGCATCAAAGTGTTTAGTAGAACATTGTATGATAGTTTGATAGCAATAGGAACAGTAGCAGTAGTAACGGTAACAGTAATAGTAGTAGTTTTGTAGTGATTGTAACAGCATCAACAACAATAGTAACTTAGCAAAGATCAATATGTGAAAAGCGTAGGCATTTGATCAGTGGTGGATAATTGTGTTGGATGACATTCATCATGTAACAGTCACAACCTAGAGTGATACACAATATCTCCAATTCATCAATGTAATGTAGGCTTGTATTCCGTATATAGTCACACGTGCTTATAATAAGAACTTGCATGACATCTTTTTTCCTACCCTCCCGTGGTAGCGGGGTCCATAAGAAAACTAAGAGATATTAAGGCCTCCTTTTTTAGGCTCTTCAAACTGAAGTAGAGGGGACCCAACCCTCCGCCTCACCTCCCCCTCCCCTCCATCGCCCCCCTCCCGCGCGGGCGACCGAGGGGACCCAACCCCTCCGCCGCTGGTCCCCTCCTCCTTTCCGCTCTCTCCTCCGCCGCCGCTGGTGGTCGGCGCCGGGCTAAGCCCTCGTGTGCGATGGCGGCGGCAGAGGCATCGCCCTCTCACTCCGGGCTAGGGATACGCGGGATCCCCGATCTCGAGGATGAGGCCCGATCTATGGCAGCGGCGCCGATCTGGCCCACAACGGTCTCCATGAGCGCGGCGGCTGTGGCGGCAGCCTGGCTATGCTCTTCTTGGTCTGGGGCGGAGGGTGCTGGATCCGGGGCGGTGGCCCCTAGGCTGGCCTCCTCGTCCGGGCGCGACAGGGAAGGTGGGCTGCTGGGGATCGGATCGTGTGGCCGATGATCCTCCAGCGGTTTGGTGTCACGGCGTCAGATCTGGTTATTGCCCTTCCTCCTGCTACCTCTCTCGTCGTCTCGGTGGTTTGCGGCTGTGGGCTCTGGTGATGGTGAGCCCTGGTGGTGTACCTTGGGTCCGGGGAAACCTTGGCTGGTCTGGCCGGCCCAGCAGCAATGGCGTCCATGGGCGTCGCTGTCCTTCATGAAGGCGTAACTGAGGGCCCAATCTACCCACCTCGATCTCATGCCGGGTGAAAACCTACAATCCTCTTCGGATTTGGCAGCAGCGGCGCTTCACGTCGTGACCTTCCTGACGGTGTCGTTAGGGGCCCTGGGGCTCGGTTGGGATTGCAGAGGAACTACAGGTGGAGGGGATGGGACCAGTGACAGGAGGTGGTGTTGGCGAAGGAGGTGCGGCATTGCATCTGACACGTCGACAATGGCGGGTCCTAGCGGCATGGAGCAGCGGGGTCTCACTACTGGGCGTGTGTTGCTGGATGAGCATAGGATGGCGGCGTTGTCCGGTGTCGTAGTGGCGTCGACGGCTGCTAGACCGGGCAAGGTTGATGCGTCCGTACAATTCTGAAGATGGATTGGTGGCAGTTGGCGGCGGTGGCTTCTGAGTGTGCGCTGGACCGGTGGGTGCCCCATACCCAGCAGGTGGCTTGGTTGGGGCCTTAGGTCTTAGATGTTAGGTTTTGCCGCGAGGTCTGTTTGGTATTAGGCCCACACTATCAGCATCCCTTCATCAACTGGATAGGAGTAGCGACAGATGTTGCCTAGACGGTGGCTTCAGTCTTACCGATGTATTACTTTGTAAGACCTTTTGTGAATAATTAATAAAGTGGCTGCATGCATCGCCCAGATGCAGAGGCCAGGGGTCCTCCTTTTCCAAAAAAATTAAGGCCTCCTTTTAATAAAGAACCTAAACAGAGCATTAACACATGGTGAATACATGAACTCCTCAAATTATAGTCATCCCTGGAGAGTATCCCAACTATTGTCACTTTGGGGTCTACGGACAAGAACAATAACAAGTGCATATAACTAGCAGATAGGATCAAGAACTCAAATATATTTATGAAAACATAGAGGGTTCAGATCTAAAATCATGGCACTCGGGCCCTAGTGACAAGCATTAAGCATAGCAAAGTCATAGCAACATCAATCTCAGAACATAGTGGACACTAGCGATCAAGCCCTAACAAATTGACTCGATTACATGACAAATCTCATCCAACTACATCACCGTCTAGCAAGCCTACGAAGGAATTACTCACTCCCGATGGTGAGCATCATGAAATTGGCGACGAAGAAGGGTTGGTGATGATGATTGCGATGAATCCCCCTCTCCGGAGCCCCGAACTGACTCCAAATCAGCCCTCCTGATGAAGAATAGGAGGCGGCGGCTCCATATCGTAAAACGTGATGAAACTTCTTCTCTTATTTTTTTTCTCGGGGAAACGGAATTTTAGCGTTGGAATTAGGGTCAGCGGAGCTAAGTGAGCCCCACAAGGTAATAGGGCGCAGCCAGGGGGTGGTCGCGCCTTGTTGCCTTGTGGGCAACTGGTGGCCCCCCTTCGGTAGATCCACTACTAGGGAAAAGCTTAGCAGTAGCGCTGGTTATTTGCCTAGCAGTAGCGCTGGGGCCAGCGCTATTGCTACGACGCTATGCTAATGTTTATCAGTAGCGTGGGCCTGACACGCGCTACTACTAAGATACATAGCAGTAGTGCTGGTCCATCCAGCGCTACTGCTACACCTACCTAGCAGTAGCGTGTGCTCAACCAGCGCTACTACTAAGCTTTTCCTGTATTTTTATTTTCTTCTGCGTATTGGCGCTGTATTTGTACAGGTTTTATACAGTAGTCTCATCATATGATTTTATGATCATGATGAGTTATTATATCAGTGGGTGAAAGAGACGTGGATTAGATTCAAGTGGAGGCAACATGGTGCAGATCCAAAGTACTGATCAAGTTTGGATTAGTAGTACTCTGGATCTGCACCATGTTGCCTCCACTTGAATCTAATCCACGTCTCTTTCACCCACTGATATAATAACTCATCATGCTCATAATGATATAACAACTCAGCATCATCATAAT
Source organism: Triticum aestivum (assembly GCF_018294505.1). Taxonomy (NCBI): domain Eukaryota; kingdom Viridiplantae; phylum Streptophyta; class Magnoliopsida; order Poales; family Poaceae; genus Triticum; species Triticum aestivum. The sequence continues at coordinate 63,433,092 of NC_057808.1, read as the reverse complement.
AATAATAACTCATCATCATTATCATAATAACAAGTCATACTCATCATCATCATAGTCATCTAACAACTCATCATTATAGCACATCACTCATCAGTATAATCATAATAACAACTCCTCCTCACATGATCATGAGTACTAGCTAGCTAGGACCTGCTACCCTCTGTAAGGTAAAATAGCATAAAACATGATAGCCCCCGACTCTCCATTATGGAGAATGGAAATTATCCTGTCTCCAATTCGTGGGCTTCACACCATGTTTCCTCCAATTAGCTTCCTGCAATTATTCATAATTTTTTTTCCATCCTTTGATTGTGAGGTCTTCATCTCTTTTAGAAATCGTGTATGCACAGCGGAGAACCATAGGAAGACTTGGTCGTAAGCTCATAATATCAATGTGACCTTTCGTATGCATCATATGAGGCATACAATCCTTCGGGATTTTCTGTTGAAGAGCATAGTAATAACGTAGTAAGCATAGTTTAGCTTTAATTAGAAGAATGTATGCTAAAGATGCACTAGTGCATAATAGTAAAAAACCTTACCATGCCATTTCCATGGATGTTGTCGTAGTTCAACACGTGGACCAGTGGCACGTATTGACCATAATGTGGAGGAATTTCATAATTGTCATTGAAAGTATCAACATCAACAATAAATGAGACAAGATGATCTTTCTTGTCGTAAGTTAGTTCAGAGCCATCAGTGTAGTAGGTTTTGTCTACTATCTTTCGCACATTTCTTGAAGAATGGAAATAAGCTGTCAATGGAAATAAGCCGTCAATGTGTTTTAAAGTAAACAATATAAATTACTTAACAAATTTATTTGACAAACTCACAAAGAGGTAGAATTGGAAGCGTGTCCACGTCCACCCAAATGTCGATGTTGTCGTCAATTTCATCTTCGGGCCGAATATCGAAGGTTATTTCATATCCTCCTTTAATTCATAGGCCTTGCAAAGTCCTCTCCAAGTTGAGCAACCAAAATGTGAGCTATTTGCTGCATTAAATAGCTTAACCAAAAAAGTGAAACCATGCTTTGTCCTAAGGTGAGCTCTCTTCGTCTCTGTTCTCTCCCTATCTTCGAAACCCAGCTTTTCCAAGAGATACGGTCTTGCATGACATGGAATGAACTAATCAAATTGTAAAAAATGGAAATTGCACGTTGAAGCCAAAAATCACAAGTCTTGCTTAATTATGGAAACATACTTGTCGTCATTACGTACTGTAAAAATGTCGAAAGTCTCCTTCAGCAGGATGGTGAAGCACCTACCGTTTTGCAGATGACGCACATACCCCGTGCGTCTTCACTGTAGTCACACTCAGGGATCATATCATCATCAGACATTTCCTGTGTTCATAAGTCAAAGAATACAAATCGACGGCAAACAACAGGAACTCAACACACAGATCATTAATATTCATCACGGGTTGACTGTCGTTCTGTCGAGACTTTTGTTTAAAAATCTCATATCACGTGGTGTATATGGTGGGCACTCCCTCTCTGATATATTCGACCGTCGATGATGGTTGCTCCTCCCTTCGTTCCCGAGTGCATAACACCAAAATGTCCAGCACACTAGAATGAAGGAGAAGTGACCCACACGACAACAGTCGGGATTCTTCGTCTCTTATATTTCGACAGTATATGGTGGACACTCCCACACAGTTATTTCGACCATCGGTGATGGTCACTTCCCCTCCTTCTCTCGTGCATTACCAAGGTATATCACGAGAAGAAGGAAGAGGAAGCGAACCCCACGACAACATTCGGGATTCTTCCTCTCTTATATTTCGACAGTATATGGTGGGCACTCCCTGACAGATATTTCGACCGTCGGTGATGGTCGCTTCCCCTCCTTCAAGTCACTCAAGTAGAATTGACAGACTGAAAGTCAACCCGTTACATATATGGAGCAATGACATAAAAAATGGCCTATGTTCTGCCGGAATGTTGATTAATTCCCGTTCCGACAAATCACGGGCACTAGTTATTTCCTACTTTCTAGCACAAGTCATGCCAAAATTCATGAAATTTTTTGGCCCGACCTTTGCTAAAATAGGACATATCGAGCGTATGAAATTTGCCGGAACGGAAATGAATCAACATTCCGGCAAAACATAGGCCACTCGAAGGTGTTCCATATAAAATGCATCGATGCATCCGTTTTGTCGACATTTTCCAAAATCATTAATGAAACAAAAGTATTAAAGCAGAATATTAAAGCGGGAGTACTTGGTCGCACATGGGATGGACTTTAAGAAAATTAGTCCAGTGGAGGAGGCAATCAATGAACTCATGTGACAAGTTAGCAGCTTTCCATTGTCACAACTTCCTTAATCATCTACTACTACTACATCTATGAAAACATCTATGAAAACTCGCATATAACGCGACCTCTATGCATGTTCATCATTGACATTCACAACACATCATAATCGACATCAACGGCGTGGGGATTTGGCTAGTCTCACCTCAAGGTCAGAGGGGCCGGAGACGATGCAGGGGCAAATACTTGATTTCTGCAAAAACAAAATATAAACAAAAACATTATTATGCTAATTTTAGGACTTAGTGTTACATATCAACTAAATCTATTTATTATGTCTAAATTTTTACTAATTCACTGTAAACCCTATAAGCTATCAACTAAACCCTATAGAAGCATACTAAATCAAAGTGCTACATATCAACTAACTCTATTAACCATGTCTATTTTTTTACTAATTCACTCTTAACCCTAAAAACTATTAACTAAATAAAAGTGTTACATATGAAACTAATCAAAATGTAGGAGGGGTTGTGCATGGAGGAGGGGGAGGGAGGATGTGGATGGAGGAGGAGCAGCTAGAGGAGGGAGGAGCAGGGGGGAGGAGGGAGGAGGAGGGGCGGCCAGAGGAGGAAGGGGGAGGATGTAGATGGAGGAGGAGGGGCGGCTAGTGGAGGGGGAGCAAGGGGGAGGCAGGAGGGAGGAGGAGGGGCGACTAGAGGAAGAGCAGGGGGAGCCTGGAGGGAGGAGGAGCGGTGGCTAGAGGAGGAGCAGGAGGAGGGAGGAGGTAGGAGGAGGAGGAGGCTTACCGAGACCGAGGGAGGAGGGGTGGTGTAGGAACAAAGTATGTCTACCAGAGGGGGTGTGAATGGGAGTTTTGAAATTTATTTTGGAAATCTCAAAACTCTCGGAACCCAGCGGCGAAGCGAACTAAAACATACTACAGTGAGCGAAAGCAAACTATCGAATGGAAACTAAAACAAGCATGGAAGCAAATCACATGATTGAAACAATAAGAATGTAAAGGGTAGGAACTGATGTAACCGGTGATGCTCTATGGCGACAGGGTATTTGTCGTGGAATTATCACGGCAGATGTCCTAGTGTGAGGACTTAGTCATGGATCCATCGCAACGAGATTAGATTAAAGGGGTTAAATAGGACAAAGGACACATGAAGTTTATACTGGTTCGGCCCCTTGCGGTGAAGGTAAAGGCCTAATCCAGTTTGAGGTGGTATTGCTAGGGTTTCGATGACCAGGGAGCGAATACGCTTAACCTGGCTCTCGATCTGTTGTTTCTTGCCCTAAGCCACCGCTGGGTCGTCCCCTTATATACACGTGTTGACGCCCTGCGGTCTACAGAGTCCCGGCCAGCTCATACAACGTGTCCGGCTCGGTGACTTATCTTATGTGCCTCACAACACAAGTCTACATATACATGTCGGTTTATAACCGTGGGCCTTAAGCCGCTTTTGGGCTTGGGCCCTCTACTTAGCCTATCTATGAACCGCCATTATGATTTATACTCTTGGGCTTCATTGAAATGAACCGTCATAAGGATGACCCGGCCCTCCCGGCGGGCCATGCTTGATAGTCATATCCCCAACATTAGGCCCCTGGTTGATTTGAACTTGTTCATGTCAATCTTCAATATTAGAAAAATCCTTCCTCATCTTTACTGTGAAATATTGTAACCCGCCATGACGTCATCACCTGAATTTACGGAAACCCGCTGTGACGTCACCTGTCAATAATGCTTTCACAGAACCCAAATCTTAATAAATCTCTTACTTTACTGTCTTTTCGGAAATCGAGGCGCCCGCATCGTCACTTATCCATTTTTTACCTCCTCGATTTTCGCGCATGTCGTTTCTCCTTCCAGGCTTTATAAATAACACCTCGGGCTCTCCTCTTATTCCCCCCTCTTTCCTTCCCATTTTCTTCTTCCTCCTTGCGATGCGCCGACCTGCACGAGCTCCGCCGCCGTCGACCTCTGCCTCCGTCTTCAACTCCTGCCGCTGCATCACCCTGAACGGACCAGAGAACCGCGGCACCTCCCCGCCATGTTATCAGCACCGGTAAGCCCTTCTTTCCTCCGCCATAGATCTGGCATTAGGGTTTCAGTGTTCTTCAGTGTTCGTCGGTGCTCGTCAGTGTTCATCACCGCCCGTCTTTATTCTTTGTCTAGATTCGCAGATTAGATCCAAAAGCCACATGAATCTTGTGCGGCAGTAGCTTTCGCACCTGTTTTTGATATTAGAACATACCCTCATCGCTACAGATCCCTTCTAGAGCACTACTATTTTTCCGCTGTCACCTCTGTAGGTCTTGAATTTATCCCCTTTTTCTGAATAGTTGCAGCTCCAAATCTATAACTTTAATCTGCGAAACCTGTTTGTCCAACACTTAGTAGAATTTTACTCTTTGCCAGCTTTTGAATACCTGTACCTTTCATGGCGGCTTACACATCCGACTTACAATTATTTGTATACCATTAGCCCTTACTTAAGCCGCCATTCTGAATGTATATTGTCAGTGTTTAACCTGTGATTTCACCACTGGACTTGAACCGGCACTTTTCCTTTTCTTTAGGCCTTTTCTCTTTCACAATGCCGCCCAAAACAGTCTATACGTGCAACTGGGTCCCCTCCATTGCCACTGAGGGAACTTTTAAGGATTTTGTCAAAGTCGGGTATCTACCCACCAAGAATGTGATGCATTACCGTGCTCCTAACCCGGGCGAAGAAAAACCTCAGCCGAAAGACGGCGAATTTATCGTTTTTACTGATCACATGAACCGGGGCTTCTCACCGCCCGGCTCTAAATTCTTCCGAGACGTTCTGCACTTTTTTCAGCTCCACCCTCAAGACACTGGACCCAATTCCGTGTCAAATATCTGCATTTTTCAAGTCTTCTGTGAAGTATACATTCAAGAGGAGCCCAGTATTGACCTCTTCAGAGAATATTTCTACTTGAACCGCCAGACTGAATTCACAAATGGTCCCAGCTTGGAACTTGGTGGGATATCAATTCAACGCAGAAGAGACGCCATCTTTCCTTATGCCTACTTGCCGAGTCACCCAAAATATTGGAACCAGACATGGTTTTACTACAAAGATACTTCTCTGGCTGACGAGAATCCACTGCCGGGTTATCGTGTTGAACGCCTGGATCCAAAGCATAACCTTCCTGAAAAACTTACCGCTGCTGAATGGAAGAAAATTGCTCCTACCATTGTGAAGTTCAAAGCCCTGCTAGGAAATGGGCTAACTGGCATTGATCTAGTCAGGTGTTTGGTATCTTGGCGGGTCATACCCTTAAGCCGCCGAACCGGCTTAATGTGCACTTATACTGGTGATGTAGAAGATTCTCTGCGCCATAGCTCTGCACCTTTAACTGACGAGCAAGTGAATGAAATGGTTAAGTCTCTTCTGAACGAAGATCCAGAAGATTATGAAAAAGTGGGTCTGCCCCCCTTCTGCAAGCTTAATCGGCCACCAGATGTGAGTCTCAGAATTTACTTGTTTTTGACCTCATCATTCAAATACTTTATTAACTCATCCCTTAACAACCTTTGCAGGCCAAGTCTGAATTTTGGAAAAAAGAATATGATCATGAAGCTGCTAAGAAGGCCAGGGCTGCCAGGAAAGCCGCCAAGAAGACCACCAAGCGGAAAAAGAAACCAAGCGCCTCTGATATGCTTAAGCTGGATGACACCTCTGAGTAGGAGGTAGCCCTTGACTCCCTTGGCTCTTTTTTCAATTATCTTATTGACATTGATTACTCTCAGGATGACACGGGAGCCAGCCAAGCAATTGAAGAAGAGGTAACTACTATTTCCTCCGGCTCAGACTCTTTGCCAAGACAAAAACTTCGACAAGTAACCCGGAAAGTAAGGTTTTCACACCCCTTGGCTTATTTAGATCCTCACTTTCTTTTGAAGCACAGCAACACGAGAGTCGTCGCCACACCCGGACCAGTAAAGGTGAAGAATTATCCTCCGGCTTACCGAACACCCCTGCTCCTCGGAAACATCAAAATGAGGTGCCTTTAACCTTAAACCCCTTTCCTTTTCATTTGCAGGTCTTATTCATCTTTTTTCTAATGCTGTTGATTCAATTAACCAGGAACTTACCCGTTCCTCCTCTGGTGACTCATCACAAACCGAGCTGCCGGCTTTCAAGACTGCCCCCGGGTAACGATAATCACTTCATCTTCTGCATCTTACTATGTTCTGATAATTATACTGACTTGTCATAATCCATGCAGTGGACAAGCAAAGCCTAATAAAAAGGCGAAGGTTACCAAGCCAACTAAGGCGCCTGAAATTGTTGAGCCGGAGCCACAAGTCTCCGTTCCTGAAGCTTCTGACAAACAACCGGATGAACCTGTTACTGTCACTTCGCCTGAAATTCCAGATCCCATTGTTGATGGCACTACCATTAATCCTTCAACCTCTACTCCCTCGGGTTCACCTAAACCGTCAGAGACTCATAATGATGACGTGTTGATTACTGGCACCCGCTTTGTAGAGCCAGGAAATCCAATAGCTCTGGCCAAACATACTGCCAAACAAGAAGTTATTGAGAGGCGGAAACAGAAGTTTGACATTTCTCATTACTCGCAACTGAGCAGCAATGAGATCCTCTCCGGCTATCTCAGCCAGGTCCACTCCAGCCGCGACCTCGAAATTGATATGGTGAAGCAGATGCACCAAAAATATGAGGTATGACTTCTACCTTTTAAGTAATTTGTGTACATATCCTGCCAGCCGCCAAGTCTACTGGCTATGATAAGATTGAGTAGGTTGTAGACTTTAGAAAAATCCATAACTTCTGTCCTAGAATCCCTCCTTGGCCGGTTTAAATATAAACCGGATGTTTGTACAAGTTGAGCTTTCCGTCCGTAGCCCCCAAGGGCCGGTTTAATCCACGGGAATGAGCCGGTCCTAATTTGTCTTTGTATAAGAAGAAATATCTTGACTGCATGAGTTGATTGGGACTGTTACATCACTTCCGGCTCATGATGAAGAAAAAACAAACGGTATGCATTAGCCCCCAAGTGCCAAGTAGTCTTGCTTGCAAAGTACTTGGGACTTTATTCATTAGAGCCGTTGTCTTGAAAATTTTGCTTCGATAGACATTAGCCCCAAGTGTCAAGTGTTGTTGCTGGCAAAAGACTTGGGACTTATAATCTGATAAACTTGAGATTTAATAATTCTGTACCTTATACAGGCTGCCACTGCTGAACTTGAGTCCCAATTGAATGATGCCAAGACCCGGCTGGTGACTCAGGAAACTGAGACTCGGAAGGCTGAGTCGAAATTCCAATTTAGTGTGACTGAGTCGGAAAAAATGAAGACCGGCTTTGAAGCAGAGAAAAAGACTTGGGCGCATGAAAAGATGGCTTTGACCCAACGTGCTGAGAAGGAAGAGGCAGCGCTTGAAGAAGTGACCACTAAGCTTACCGGTTTAAAACGCCGTGTAAATCAGATGGTTTCAACTATCTTTGGTGAGTCGCCTTGCCAAGCATCAGAAATGAGTCATTATTTTGATCATATAATCCACCGTTTAATCATTCTGGGATATATCCAGGTCCCAGGAGCAGCAATCTTAATTGAGACATGCTTGGGAAGCTTAAAGCTGTCTATACACTTGTTGAGCAGTTATACACCGGGACTCAACGTACATTAGCCGCCATTTCACCAGCAGGTCAAGTACCAACTTTGTTGATAGATGTTTTGAAGAAACTCTCTGTGCTACCTGTGAGATTTGAGGAGATCAAGCGATCATCTGCCAGACCCGGCGCTGTGACGGCTTTAAGCCGGGCCAAGGCATGGGTACCAGAGCTTGACCCGTCTGAGGTAGCCACCGGTTACCCAAGCTTGAAAGAAGATGGTACACCTTTCGATCAGAAAGATTTCTCAGCCTGCGTAAAGGAAATCCGTCCGATGGACACTCTCATTGCCAATGAGTCGGACCTCTCCAAGTATCATCCGGCTTACGATCAGGAGAATAAGAAGATGCAGACTCCGACTTACAAAGTGATGGACTTAATCCCGACAATCCGTAAGCACACCTTTGCTCCTGAAGTCGATCCGTTTAAGCTTATAGATGATGAAGCTGAATTTGAAGCTTTATCTGGCATCGATTGGTCATCACCATATTCTCAGCCAGCGGAAGAAGACGAAGAGCCGGCAAAGGATGACGCAGAAGACTCCGAGCAGCAAGGCCAAGAAGACTGAACCGCCGGGCGGTTCTAAACTTGAGCTTTTGAAAAAAACACTTTGACCTTATTCAGCCCATGGAGGCATGTAATAGGATAGTGAAACTTTGAAGCTGCCGTGCCATCGTGCATGTTCCGCATTGCAGAAGACTGCCAATTGAATATCTGCCACTGATGTTTATAATAGCAGCTTTTGAATCTGTTCCTGTATGCAAAAACGGATCACAAGTGTCCCACGGTTTACTGCAGGACGGGTCATAATACCCAATACATAAATACTGCTATAATCAGGACTGGCTTAATTATAACGAAATATGTCATGCCCCTGATATTTGATCACACTGTTGGTTTACCAAACCAGTAGAATAAGGGCGATAACCCAAAACTTGAGCATTGGTTAATCATCATATGTTGTCGGCTTATGAGTATAGCCAGGCCGGGTTAATAAACACCGGATATCACATTACCTTATACTGGTGACTTATAGTCAAAAACCAGGCCGGGTTAATGAACACCGATTAATGTCATATATTACTCATAAGGCATTATAAGCCTTACTGGTTTTCAACCATGTATTACTATGTCACAAGAGAAAAATCGCAAAAAGACGTTCAAATCAAATCAACAGAAAAAACCAAGGCTTTCATAGGCCGCCAAGCCAAAATATCTTCTTCAATGAAACTAGCATTAGCCACTGGAAGGTACGTGCTTTCCATGAGCCGGCACTCACATTACCCAATCGACATTTTAACCCAGATAAGTTCAGTTCTTACTTAAAGATAGACTTATCAGGAGTACGCGGGGTTAGAGTAGCATCATGCATCACAGGCCGATTTATCCAAGTTTCCAGGAAGGCGGCTTTATCAGCCTGAGCTTCTCCTTGCTATCCGTAGGCCGTGCCCTCACATGATAAATTGGCGTTTTAACCTTAACCAGTTCAGGGTCTTGTTGAAAAGATTGACTGTTAAGAGTTCGTCGGGTCAATCAGGATTACCTGATGGAGAAGCATCTGGCATACAGGCAGGATAACCCGGGGTTTTAGGTAAATACACCTAGCTTCCAAGCCTGGCTTTTAAGCCTATCACAAGGGTTATAGGAACTCTGTTTCTTTAGAACAAAAGAGCCCCCAAGCAATATTTCTGAACTATGCTCAATGGGCTCCTATGTTTGAGTTGTGCTTTTGCAACAGACTCTACTTGGCCCCTTTAACTTGGGTAGCAAGCCCCCAAGTTTTTTTTGTGGCCTATAAGCCGGATCAAAGGGTAATCACAACTTTGCTCTATAAAGCAGAAGCCCCCAAGTGACCAAAAACTTATTAAGGAAAAACGACAAAGGCCCTGCTTTAGCAGGGATGCCGGTTTATTATATTGATCATAATATATACATTGTCAAAAATATGTACATCAGAGGAGCCGGTGGCTCAAGTGTAATAAGGATGAAGGTGAGCAATATTCCAAGGCCGGTGGGTCTCCTCCTCCGACTTACGTGAGTCTTTGTGCTCTCGAACATTGATAAGGTAGTATGACCCGTTGTTCAGATTCTTGCTGACCACAAAGGGTCCTTCCCAAGGTGGGGATAACTTGTGCATATCAGTCTGATCCTGGATGAGCCGAAGCAGTAAATTGCCTTCTTCGAAAGTTCTGGTTTTAACCCGGTGGTTGTGGTAACGACGCAGATCTTGCTGGTAAATCGCTGAATGAGCCGCCGCTATGTCCCGCTTCTCATCTAACAAGTCCAGTGCCTCTTGACGTGCTTGTTCATTGTCCGCTTCAACATAAGCCTCCACACGAGGTGAGTCGTGACGGATGTCACTAGGGAGAACCGCCTCTGCTCCGTAAACCATGAAGAAAGGCGTGTAACCCGTAGACCTGTTGGGGGTAGTATTATTGCTCCATAACACGGAAGGTAACTCTTCCACCCAACAACCCGGCGTCCTCTGCAAAGGAACCATAAGCCGGGGCTTGATGCCTCTCAGGATCTCTTGATTAGCTCTCTCAGCTTGACCATTATATTGAGGGTGAGCCACTGACGACACATCAAGCCGGATGTGCTCACGTTGACAAAAGTCCTTCATAGCACCCTTGGATAGGTTCGTGCCATTGTCTGTTATAATGCTGTGTGGAAAGCCAAAATGGAAGATCACCTTCTTCATGAATTGAACCGCCGTTGCTGCATCACACTTACTGATTGGCTCCGCCTCTACCCACTTAGTGAACTTATCAACCGCCACCAAAAGGTGGGTCTTCTTATCCTTCGACCTCTTAAAAGGCCCAACCATATCAAGCCCCCATGTTGCAAATGGCCAAGTTATTGGAATCATCCTGAGCTCCTGAGCTGGAACATGAGCTTGATGTGAAAACTTCTGACAACCATCACATCTTTTGACCAGGTCCTCAGCATCAGCATGAGCCGTCAGCCAATAAAACCCATGACGAAAAGCCTTGGCCACCAGGGATTTAGAGCCGGCATGATGACCACAATCTCCTTCGTGGATCTCACGCAGAATCTCACAACCTTCTTCAGGAGATATGCAACGCCGAAATGCCCCTGTAACACTGCAATGGTGCAGCTCCCCATTGACAATTGTCATTGACTTAGACCGTCGGGTTATCTGCCTGGCCAAGGTCTCATCCTCAGGCAACTCGCCCCGGGTCATGTAAGCCAAATAGGGAATTGTCCAGTCAGGAATAACATGAAGAGCCGCCACCAATTGTGCCTCCGGGTCAGGAATAGCAAGGTCCTCCTCCGTAGGCAACTTGACCGAATGATTGACTAGAACATCTAGGAACGTATTTGGTGGCACCGGCTTACGCTGAGAGCCTAGCCGGCTTAAGTTATCAGCCGCCTCATTCTTCCTTCGATCGATATGTTCAACTTGGTAACCCTTGAAGTAACCTGCAATGGCATCAACCTCTTGACGATAAGCCGCCATGAGCGGATCCTTGGAATCCCAAGTACCAGAGACCTGTTGGGCCACCAAATCTGAATCGCCAAAGCATCTCACCCGGCTTAAATTCATTTCCTTAGCCATCCGGGGACCATGAAGCAGGGCTTCATACTCAGCTGCATTGTTAGTACAAGGCAACATTAACCGGAGGACATAAGAAAATTTATCACCTCGTGGGGAAGTCAAGACAACTCCAGCCCCTGAGCCCTCCAGCTGTCTAGACCCGCCAAAATGAATAGTCCAATACGTGCTATCCGGCTTTTCCTCTGGTGCCTGCAACTCTGTCCAATCATTGATGAAATCCACAAGTGCTTGAGACTTGATAGCCGTACGAGGCACATATTTTAACCTGTGAGGTCCAAGCTCAATCGCCCACTTAGCAACCCGGCCAGTTGCTTCCCAGTTTTGGATGATATCCCCCAAAGGAGCAGAACTAACCATGGTGATGGGATGACCCTGAAAGTATTTCTTAAGCTTCCAGCTTGCCATGAAGACCCCATACACGAGCTTCTGCCAATGTGGGTACCTCTGTTTGCACTCAATGAGCACCTCACTGATATAATAAACCGGCCGTTGAACCAATACTCCTTGCCTGCCTCCTTCCTTTCTACCACGATGGCCAAGCTGACGGCCCGGCTATTAGCAGCCACATACAACAATAATGGCTCCTTATCAACAGGGGCAGCAAGCACGGGCGGCTCAGCCAATTGTTTCTTTCGATCCTCAAATGCTTGGTTAGCAGCATCACTCCAAACAAAGTGATCTGTCTTCGTCATCATTTGATAGAGGGGGATAGCCTTCTCACCCAGCTGGCTTATGTGTTGGGAATCGTAGCATAATTTTAAAATTTTCCTACGCTCACCAAGATGCATCTATGGAGTATACTAGCAACGAGGGGAAAGGAGTGCATCTACATACCCTTGTAGATCGCGAGCGGAAGCGTTCCAATGAACGTGGATGACGGAGTCGTACTCGCCGTGATCCAAATTACCGATGACCGAGTGCCGAACGGACGGCACCTCCGTGTTCAACACACGTACGGTGCAGCGACGTCTCCTCCTTCTTGATCCAGCAAGGGGGAAGGAGAGGTTGATGGAGATCCAGCTGCACAACGGCGTGGTGGTGGATGTAGCGGGATGCCGGCAGGGCTTCGCCGAGCATATACGAGAGAGAGAGGTGTTGCAGGGGGAGAGGGAGGCGCCCAAGGCTGTAGGTTGCTGCCCTCCCTCCCCCCTTTATATAGGCCCCCTGGGAGGAGGGGGGCGCCGGCCAGATCACATCTAGGGTGGGGGGCGGCGGCCAAAGGGGGGAAGGGGTGCCTTGCCCCCCAAGGCAAGTGGGAAGCCCCCCCACCCTAGGGTTCCCAACCCTAGGCGCATGGGGAAAGGCCCATGGGGGGGCGCCCAGCCCACTAGGGGCTGGTTCCCTTCCCACTTCAGCCCATGGGGCCCTCCGGGATAGGTGGCCCCACCCGGTGGACCCCCGGGACCCTTCCGGTGGTCCCGGTACAATACCGGTAACCCCCGAAACTTTCCCGATGGCCGAAACTTGACTTCCTATATATAATTCTTTACCTCCGGACCATTCCGGAACCTCTCGTGACATCCGGGATCTCATCCGGGACTCCGAACAACTTTCGGGTTTCCCCATACACATATCTCTACAACCCTAGCATCACTGAACCTTAAGTGTGTAGACCCTACGGGTTCGGGAGACATGCAGACATGACCGAGACGCCTCTCCGGTCAATAACCAACAGCGGGATCTGGATACCCATGTTGGCTCCCACATGTTCCACGATGATCTCATCGGATGAACCACGGTGTCGAGGATTCTATCAATCCCGTATGCAATTCCCTTTGTCAATCGATATGTTACTTGCCCGAGATTCGATCGTCGGTATCCCAATACCTTGTTCAATCTCGTTACCGGCAAGTCCCTTTACTCGTATCGCAATGCATGATCCCGTGACTAACGCCTTAGTCACATTGAGCTCATTATGATGATGCATCACCGAGTGGGCCCAGAGATACCTCTCCGTCACACGGAGTGACAAATCCCAGTCTCGATCCGTGCCAACCCAACAGACACTTTCGGAGATACCCGTAGTGCACCTTTATAGTCACCCAGTTACGTTGTGACGTTTGGCACACCCAAAGCACTCCTACGGTATCCAGGAGTTGCACGATCTCATGGTCTAAGGAAAAGATACTTGACATTGGAAAAGCTCTAGCAAACAAAACTACACGATCTTTTATGCTATTCTTAGGATTGGGTCTTGTCCATCACATCATTCTCCTAATGATGTGATCCCGTTATCAATGACATCCAATGTCCATAGTCAGGAGTCCATGACTATCTGTTGATCATTGAGCTAGTCAACTAGAGGCTTACTAGGGACACGTTGTGGTCTATGTATTCACACATGTATTACGATTTCCGGACAATACAATTATAACATGAACAATAGACGATTATCATGAACAAAGAAATATAATAATAACCATTTATTATTGCCTCTAGGGCATATTTCCAACAGTCTCCCACTTGCACTAGAGTCAATAATCTAGTTACATTGTGATGAATCGAACACCCATTGCGTCCTGGTGTTGATCATGTTTTGCTCTAGGGAGAGGTTTAGTCAATGGATCTGCTACATTCAGGTCCGTATGTACTTTACAAATATCTATGTCTCCATTTTGAACACTTTCACGAATGGAGTTGAAGCGACGCTTGATATGCCTGGTCTTCCTGTGAAATCTGGGCTCCTTCGCAAGGGCAATAGCTCCAGTGTTGTCACAGAAGAGAGTCATCGGGCCCGACGCATTGGGAATCACCCCTAGGTCGGTAATGAACTCCTTCATCCAGACTGCTTCCTGCGCTGCCTCTGAGGCTGCCATGTACTCCGCTTCACATGTAGATCCCGCCACGATGCTTTGCTTGCAACTGCACCAGCTTACTGCTCCTCCATTCAAAATATACACGTATCCGGTTTGTGACTTCGAGTCATCCAGATCTGTGGCGAAGCTAGCGTCGACGTAACCCTTTACGACGAGCTCTTCGTCACCTCCATAAACGAGAAACATATCCTTAGTCCTCTTCAGGTACTTCAGGATATTCTTGACCGCTGTCCAGTGTTCCATGCCGGGATTACTTTGGTACCTTCCTACCAAACTTACGGCAAGGTTTACATCAGGTCTGGTACACAGCATGGCATACATAATAGACCCTATGGCCGAGGCATAGGGGATGACACTCATCTTTTCTATATCTTCTGCCGTGGTCGGGCATTGAGCCGTGCTCAATTGCACACCTTGCAATACAGGCAAGAACCCCTTCTTGGACTGATCCATACTGAACTTCTTCAATATCTTGTCAAGGTATGTACTTTGTGAAAGACCAATGAGGCGTCTTGATCTATCTCTATAGATCTTGATGCCTAATATATAAGCAGCTTCTCCAAGGTCCTTCATTGAAAAACACTTATTCAAATAGTCCTTTATACTTTCCAAGAATTCTATATCATTTCCCATCAATAGTATGTCATCCACATATAATATGAGAAATGCTACAGAGCTCCCACTCACTTTCTTGTAAACACAGGCTTCTCCATAAGTCTGTGTAAACCCAAATGCTTTGATCATCTCATCAAAGCGAATGTTCCAACTCCGAGATGCTTGCACCAGCCCATAGATTGAGCGCTGGAGCTTGCATACTTTGTTAGCATTCTTAGGATCGACAAAACCTTCCGGCTGCATCATATACAACTCTTCCTTAAGGAAGCCGTTAAGGAATGCCGTTTTGACGTCCATCTGCCATATCTCATAATCATAGTATGCGGCAATTGCTAACATAATTCGGACGGACTTCAGCTTCGCTACGGGTGAGAAAGTCTCATCGTAGTCAACCCCTTGAACTTGTCGATAACCCTTAGCGACAAGTCGAGCTTTGTAGATGGTCACATTACCATCTGCGTCCGTCTTCTTCTTAAAGATCCATTTGTTTTCTATGGCTCGCCGCTCATCGGGCAAGTCAGTCAAAGTCCATACTTTGTTTTCATACATGGATTCTATCTCGGATTTCATGGCTTCTAGCCATTTGTCGGAATCCGGGCCTGCCATCGCTTCTTCATAGTTCGAAGGTTCACCGTTGTCTAACAACATGATTTCTAGGACAGGGTTACCGTACCACTCTGGTGCGGAACGCCTCCTTGTGGACCTACGAAGTTCGGTAACTTGATCTGAAGCTTCATGATCATCATCATTAACTTTCTCCCCAGTCGGTGTAGGCACCACAGGAACATTTTCCTGCGCTGCGCTACTTTCTGGTTCGGAAGGGGTGACTATCACCTCATCAAGTTCCACTTTCCTCCCACTCAATTCTTTCGAGAGAAACTCCTTCTCCAGAAAGGACCCGTTCTTAGCAACGAAGATCTTGCCTTCGGATCTGAGGTAGAAGGTATACCCAATAGTTTCCTTAGGGTATCCTATGAAGACGCATTTTTCCGACTTGGGTTCGAGCTTTTCAGGTTGAAGTTTCTTGACATAAGCATCGCATCCCCAAACTTTTAGAAACGACAGCTTAGGTTTCTTCCCAAACCATAATTCATACGGTGTCGTCTCAACGGATTTCGATGGAGCCCTATTTAAAGTGAATGCAGCAGTCTCTAAAGCATAACCCCAAAATGAGAGCGGTAAATCGGTAAGAGACATCATAGATCGCACCATATCCAATAGAGTGCGATTACGACGTTCGGACACACCATTTCTCTGAGGTGTTCCAGGCGGCGTGAGTTGTGAAACTATTCCACATTTCCTTAAGTGTGCACCAAACTCGTGACTTAAATATTCTCCACCACGATCTGATCGTAAGAATTTTATTTTCCTGTCACGTTAATTCTCAACCTCACTCTGAAATTCCTTGAACTTTTCAAAGGTTTCAGACTTGTGTTTCATTAGGTAAACATACCCATATCTACTTAAGTCATCAGTGAGAGTGAGAACATAACGATATCCTCCGCGAGCCTCAACACTCATTGGACCGCACACATCGGTATGTATGATTTCCAATAAGTTGGTTGCTCGCTCCATTGTTCCGGAGAACGGAGTCTTGGTCATCTTACCCATGAGGCATGGTTCGCACGTGTCAAATGATTCGTAATCAAGAGACTCCAAAAGTCCATCTGCATGGAGCTTCTTCATGCGCTTGACACCAATGTGACCAAGGCGGCAGTGCCACAGATATGTGGGACTATCGTTATCAACTTTACATCTTTTGGTATTCACACTATGAACATGTGTAACATCACGTTCGAGATTCATCAAGAATAAACCATTGACCAGCGGGGCATGACCATAAAACATATCTCTCAAATAAATAGAACAACCATTATTCTCGGATTTAAATGAGTAGCCATCTCGAATTAAACGAGATCCAGATACAATGTTCATGCTCAAAGCTGGCACTAAATAACAATTATTGAGGTTTAAAACTAATCCCGTGGGTAGATGTAGAGGTAGCGTGCCGACGGCGATCACATCGACCTTGGAACCATTCCCGACGTGCATCGTCACCTCGCCCTTCGCCAGTCTCCGTTTATTCCGTAGTTCCTGTTTTGAGTTACAAATATGAGCAACCGCACCGGTATCAAATACCCAGGAGCTACTAAGAGTACTGGTATGGTACACATCAATAACTTGTATATCACATATACCTTTGGTGTTGCCGGCCTTCTTCTTGTCCGCTAAGTATTTGGGGCAGTTCCGCTTCCAGTGACCACTTCCCTTGCAATAAAAGCACTCAGTCTCGGGCTTGGGTCCATTCTTTGACTTCTTCCCAGTAACTGGTTTACCGGGCGCGGCAACTCCCTTGCCGTCCTTCTTGAAGTTCTTCTTACCCTTGCCCTTCTTGAACTTAGTGGTTTTATTCACCATCGACACTTGATGTTCTTTTCTGATTTCCACCTCCGCTGATTTCAGCATCGAATATACCTCGGGAATGGTCTTTTCCATCCCCTGCATATTGTAGTTCATCACAAAGCTCTTGAAGCTTGGTGGAAGCGACTGAAGGATTTTTTCAATGACCGCGTCATCCGGGAGATTAACTCCCAGCTGAGTCAAGCAGTTGTGCAACCCAGACATTCTGAGTATGTGCTCACTAACAGAACTGTTCTCCTCCATTTTACAGCTGAAGAACTTGTCGGAGACATCATATCTCTTGACCCGGGCATGAGCTTGGAAAACCAATTTCAGCTCCTTGAACATCTCATATGCTCCATGTTTCTCAAAACGCTTTTGGAGACCCGGTTCTAAGCTGTAAAGCTTGCTGCACTGAACGAGGGAGTAATCATCAGCACACTGCTGCCAAGCGTTCATAACGTCTTGGTTCTCAGGGATTGGTGCATCACCTAGCGGTGCTTATAAGACATAATCTTTCTCGGCTACTATGAGGATGATCCTCAGGTTCCGGACCCAGTCCGTATAGTTGCTGCCATCATCTTTCAGCTTGGTTTTCTCTAGGAACGCGTTGAAATTGAGGACTACGTTGGCCATTTGATCTACAAGACATAGTGTAAAGATTTTAGACTAAGTTCATGATAATTAAGTTCATATAATCAAATTATTCAATGAACTCCCACTCAGATAGACATCCCTCTAGTCATCTAAGTGTAACATGATCCGAGTTAACTAGGTCGTGTCCGATCATCACGTGAGATGGACTAGTCAAGATCGGTGAACATCTCCATGTTGATCGTATCTTCTATACGACTCATGCTCGACCTTTCGGTCCTCCGTGTTCCGAGGCCATGTCTGTACATGCTAGGCTCGTCAAGTCAACCTAAGTGTATTGCGTGTGTTCCGAGGCCATGTCTGTACATGCTAGGCTCGTCAACACCCGTTGTATTCGAACGTTAGAATCTATCACACCCGATCATCACGTGGTGCTTCGAGACAACGAACCTTCGCAACGGTGCACAGTTAGGGTGAACACTTTCTTGAAATTATCATAAGGGATCATCTTACTTACTACCGTCGTTCTAAGCAAATAAGATGCAAAAACATGATAAACATCACATGCAATCAAATAGTGACATGATATGGCCAATATCATCATGCTCCTTTGATCTCCATCTTCGGGGCACCATGATCATCTTCGTCACCGGCATGACACCATGATCTCCATCATCATGATCTCCATCATTGTGTCTTCATGAAGTCGTCACGCCAACGATTACTTCTACTTCTATGGCTAACGCGTTTAGCAACAAAGTAAAGTAATTTACATGGCGTTATTCAATGACACGCAGGTCATGCAAAATAATAAAGACAACTCCTATGGCTCCTGCCGGTTGTCATACTCATCGACATGGAAGTCGTGATTCCTATTACAAGAATATGATCAATCTCATACATCACATATATCATTCATCACATCTTCTGGCCATATCACATCACATAGCACTTGCTGCAAAAACAAGAACGTTGCAAGTCGTGATTCCTCTAATTGTTGTTGCAAGTTTTTTACGTGGTTTGTAGGTTTCTAGCAAGAACGTTTTCTTACCTACGTATGACCACAACGTGATTTGCCAATTTCTATTTACCCTTCATAAGGACACTTTTCATCGAATCCGTTCCGACTAAAGTAGGAGAGACAGACACCCGCTAGCCACCTTATGCAACTAGTGCATGTCAGTCGGTGGAACCTGTCTCACGTAAGCGTACGTGTAAGGTCGGTCTGGGCCGCTTCATCCTACGATGCCGCCGAAACAAGAAAAGACTAGTAGCGGCAAGAAGAATTGGCAAACTCAACGCCCACAACTGCTTTGTGTTCTACTCGTGCATAGTAACTACGCATAGGCCTGGCTTATGATGCCACTGTTGGGAATCGTAGCATAATTTTAAAATTTTCCTACGCTCACCAAGATGCATCTATGGAGTATACTAGCAACGAGGGGAAAGGAGTGCATCTACATACCCTTGTAGATCGCGAGCGGAAGCGTTCCAATGAACGTGGATGACGGAGTCGTACTCGCCGTGATCCAAATTACCGATGACCGAGTGCCGAACGGACGGCACCTCCGCGTTCAACACACGTACGGTGCAGCGATGTCTCCTCCTTCTTGATCCAGCAAGGGGGAAGGAGAGGTTGATGGAGATCCAGCAGCACGACGGCGTGGTGGTGGATGTAGCGGGATGCCGGCAGGGCTTCGCCGAGCATATACGAGAGAGAGAGGTGTTGCAGGGGGAGAGGGAGGCGCCCAAGGCTGTAGGTTGCTGCCCTCCCTCCCCCCTTTATATAGGCCCCCTGGGAAGAGGGGGGCGCCGGCCAAATCCCATCTAGGGTGGGGGGCGGCGGCCAAAGGGGGGGAAGGGGTGCCTTGCCCCCCAAGGCAAGTGGGAAGCCCCCCCACCCTAGGGTTCCCAACCCTAGGCGCATGGGGAAAGGCCCATGGGGGGGGGGCGCCCAGCCCACTAGGGGCTGGTTCCCTTCCCACTTCAGCCCATGGGGCCCTCTGGGATAGGTGGCCCCACCCGGTGGACCACCGGGACCCTTCCGGTGGTCCCGGTACAATACCGGTAACCCCCGAAACTTTCCCGGTGGCCGAAACTTGACTTCCTATATATAATTCTTTACCTCCGGACCATTCCGGAACCTCTCGTGACGTCCGGGATCTCATCCGGGACTCCGAACAACTTTCGGGTTTCCGCATACTCATATCTCTACAACCCTAGCGTCACTGAACCTTAAGTGTGTAGACCCTACGGGTACGGGAGACATGCAGTCATGACCGAGACGCCTCTCCGGTCAATAACCAACAGCGGGATCTGGATACCCATGTTGGCTCCCACATGTTCCACGATGATCTCATCGGATGAACCACGGTGTCGAGGATTCAATCAATCCCGTATGCAATTCCCTTTGTCAATCGGTATGTTACTTGCCCGAGATTTGATCGTCGGTATCCCAATACCTTGTTCAATCTCGTTACCGGCAAGTCTCTTTACTCATATCGCAATGCATGATCCCGTGACTAACGCCTTAGTCACATTGAGCTCATTATGATGATGCATCACCGAGTGGGCCCAGAGATACCTCTCCGTCACACGGAGTGACAAATCCCAGTCTCGATCCATGCCAACCCAACAGACACATTTGGAGATACCCGTAGTGCACCTTTATAGTCACCCAGTTACGTTGTGACGTTTGGCACACCCAAAGCACTCCTACGGTATCCAGGAGTTGCACGATCTCATGGTCTAAGGAAAAGATACTTGACATTGGAAAAGCTCTACCAAACGAAACTACACGATCTTTTATGCTATGCTTAGGATTGGGTCTTGTCCATCACATCATTCTCCTAATGATGTGATCCCGTTATCAATGACATCCAATGTCCATAGTTAGGAAACCATGACTATCTGTTGATCAACGAGCTAGTCAACTAGAGGCTTACTAGGGACACGTTGTGGTCTATGTATTCACACATGTATTACGATTTCCGGACAATGCAATTATAGCATGAACAATAGACGATTATCATGAACAAAGAAATATAATAATAACCATTTATTATTGCCTCTAGGGCATATTTCCAACATTATGAACTGGCTCAAAGCCGCAATACGACCTGCCAGGCGCTGAGCATCATTAACGCATGCCGGTTTAGCCAAAGAAGTAATAGCTTTGATTTTCTCCGGGTTAGCTTCAATGCCTCTGTTAGAAACCAAAAAAACCCAAGAGCTTGCCTGTGGGCACACCAAAGACACATTTAGCTGGATTAAGCATCATGTTGTAGACTCGGAGATTATCAAATGTCTCCTTCAAATCATCAATTAGGGTCTCCTTCTTTCTTGACTTCACCACAATGTCATCAACATAAGCATGAACATTGCGCCCAATTTGACTGTGAAGGCAATTTTGCAGACACCGTTGATAAGTCGCCTATGCACTCTTGAGCCCAAAAGGCATGGACACATAGCAGAAGGCTCCAAACGGAGTAATGAAAGCTATCTTCTCCTGGTCCTTAACTGCCATCTTGATCTGATGGTAACCTGAATAAGAATCCAAAAAACTCAAGCGCTCACAACCCGCCGTAGCATCAATGATTTGATCAATACAAGGGAGAGCAAACGGATCAGCCGGACAAGCCTTGTTCAAGTCCGTGTAATCCACACACATCCGCCAACTGCCATTCTTCTTGAGTACCAGCACCGGGCTAGCCAACCATTCAAGATGGAAAACTTCAACGATAAACCCAGCTGCCAAGAGCCGGGCCACTTCCTCTCCAATGGCCTTCCGCCTCTCCTAGTGGAACCGGCGAAGAAACTGTTTGACCGGCTTAAACTTAGGATCAATATTAAGAGTGTGCTCAGTGAGTTCTCTCGGTACACCCGGCATGTCCGAAGGTTTCCATGCAAAGATGTCCCGGTTCTCACGGACGAACTTGATGAGCGCGCTTTCCTATTTCGGATCCAGATTGGAACTGATACTGAACTGCTTCAATGAATCGCCAGGAACGAAGTCAACCATCTTAGTGTCATCTGCCGACTTAAATTTGAGTGAAGGATCCTGCTCTGTGGTTGGCTTCTTTAGAGACGTCATGTCCGCCGGGTCAACATTATCCTTATAAAATTTCAGCTCCTCCGTTGCACAAGCAGACTCGGCATAAGCAGCGTCTCCTTCCTCACACTCTAAGGCTATCTTCCGTCTTCCATGCACCATGATGGTTCCATTGTAACCCGGCATCTTAAGCTGCCGATACACATAACAAGGTTGTGCCATGAATTTGGCATAAGCCGGCCGTCCAAACAGAGCGTGATAAGGGCTGTGGATTTTAACCACTTCAAAGGTCAATGTCTTCGACCTAGAGTCATGATCATCTCCAAAGGCAACCTCCAGAGCTATCTTACCAACCGGATAAGCCGACTTACCAGGCACAACGCCATGGAAAATGGTGTTTGACGGCTTAAGATTTTTATCAGTCAACCCCATGCGGTGGAAGGTTTCATAATAAAGGATATTGATGCTGCCCCCTCCATCCATGAGTACCTTGGTGAACTTATATCCTCCGACCTGAGGTGCGACTACCAAAGCCAAGTGACCCGGATTGTCAACCCGGGGCGGGTGATCTTCCCGGCTCCACACAATGGGCTGCTCAGACCAGCGCAAGTAACGGGGAACCGCCAGCTCAACAGCATTGACTGCCCTCTTATGAAGCTTCTGGTCGCGCTTACAAAAGCTAGTGGTAAAAACATGATACTGTCCACCATTCAACTGATTCGGGTTGCTCTGATAACCAAATTGTTCCTGCTGTTGATTCCCCTGGTTACCGTGACTGCCTTGATTTCAGTGGAACTCGGAGTTAGAGCCGCCCCTGCCGTAACCCGGTCCCTGAAAGCCGGATCCTGAACCGCCACCCGATCCATGACCGTCTTGGTAAAAATTCAAATTTTTGAACTCCTTCATAATGAAGCAATCCTTCCAGAGGTGCGAAGATGGCCTTTCTCGCGTCCCGTGCCTTGGGCAGGGCTGATTTAACAACTGCTCAAGGTTGATGCCTGATCCTCCAGTCTATGGGGGCGGTTTACCCTTACGACACTGACCATTATTCTGCGTATTGGTGTTAGCCATAAAGTCAAAACTATTATCAGCCTTGCGCTTACCGTTGCCTCCTTGGCTCGCCGGGTTATGCTGCTGCCCCTTGGTGTTGCTGCTCTTCTTTCCCTTTCCTAGCTTGTCATCATCAGACTCGGGGTCCTTGGTAGCATCAGAGTCAGAATACTTAACCAGAGCCGCCATGAGCGTCCCCATGTCATTACAATGGCGTTTAAGCCGCCCCAATTTCTGCTTCAGGGGCGTGAAATGAGAATTGCCTTCCAACATTAAAACTGCTAAGTCGGCATTGATACGATCCGGCGAGTGCAGAATCGTTGAGACCCGGCGCACCCAATGAGTTGTCGATTCACCTTCTTTTTGGAAACAGGCGGCTAAATCCACAATTGACATGGGCTGCTTGCATGTGTCTTTAAAATTCTGGATAAACTGGGCCTTCAACTCGGCCCATGACCCAATGGAGTTAGGAGGGAGCCCCTTTAACCAAGTACGGGTCGTCCCTTCCAACATCAGGGGAAAATACTTAGCACACGGAGCTTCACTAACATCCAGCAATTCCATGGCCATCTCATAACTCTCAATCTATGCCTGAGGAGCTAAATCGGTTGTGTAGTTAGGCACTTTGCGAGGACCTTTAAAATCCTTGGGCAGACGCTCATTGCGCCAGAGCCGGCACCAAACACGGCACGCCCAAATTCCTAGAGGTCAAGCCCGGCTCTACCGAAGTCGTCGGACGAGCCAGAGAAAATTGGCGGGCCGCATGCCGAGCCGCCAGTTTGGCTTCCCGACGCCCTCTACCTTGATCCACTACATTCTGCGCATCGGCACCCCCGCCCGCCGGGTTATCTCCACGGGGCGGGTTATGGTTTCGTCCACTGCTTGACACAGCCGGCTCATCGATATGCCTGCTGTAACTCTGGCTTGGGCGAGGGGAGGAGTGAATCCTGTCTCGACTGTAAGAATAAGTCTGCTGCTGAACCAAAGCAGTCTGAAGGAGATCTCTAGCCCTCTGTGTTTCAACCGCCGTCGGGGACTCGCCTTCAACTGGGAGAGCCGCCAATCGTGATGCTGCAGCGATCATGTTGTCCAACGGGTCAGAGTAATGACCCGGTGGCGTCGGCACGTACTGCGGCGGGTTATTGCTCTGACGAGGCGGGTCCGTCGTACGTGGCTGAACCGGCGTGCCCGCCCCGGGTGTCTCGACTCGTTTTATCACTGCCGGGTTACTGGTTCCTGCTCCTGGCGTGTTAAAGAGATTTCTTGCTTCGTAAACCAAGGGCAGATGACTTCGATGCCTCCTTCTCATGACATCGTTTGAAGCGTTCTGATCTAGCATGAGCCGGTACGACTCCGACTGAATCCGCTGTGCCTGAGCATCCAAAGCGGCTCGCTCCTCAGCCATCCTCACGTTCTCCACGTTTAGCTCCCCCTTAGCCTGCGCTATCTCATCATGCAATTTTGCAACCGCCGCGTTGTGCTGATCCTGATCTGCCGGGTTAAGCACTGTTGATAATAATGTTTTCAGCTTACCCAGCAAATCAGTTATGACCTGAGCCGGCGGGCGCACAGGGCCTCCTGCCCCGGCAGCCGTTGCCGCTGCTGACCCAGAAATCAGTGCAGCTGTAGTCGATGAGTGTTGCACCGGCTGCATGCCGGCCATGAAGATCGTGACCCGGTTCAGCGGCTCGTAGGGGTCCGGAATACTGTCGCCATCGGAACAGCCCCTAAGCCGACCGTCTTGCAGTTTATACAATGACTCGGTCTCGCCGGTGGACGATTCATCATCAGAGTAAACGACCGTCTCACCGCTAGACACCGATCTAACCTCAGATTCCGCTCCATGGATGAATCCCACGAAGGCACGTTTCATGGCGGGCTGAACTCGGGCGGGTCTCGCACGCTAAGCCATCTCGATGATGTTGGTGGAGATGTCCGGCTCAGGGCCTGGCTCGCCGTGCCAATGAAGACGTGAATTCTGCTGAAGGGGACCCGGTACCCGTACTCAATTGAGCCAGCCTCGGGGCCCCAGCATGCATCGTCGATGTAGATTTTGCCGCAACGACTCTTGGTCATCTGGCCCACGGCGTATCCCTTGATCCCTTCGAAGGTGCCCTCTAAGAACTTGAAACCATCGTGCGATAGCCCCAAGGTGGGCGCCAACTATCGTGGAATTGTCACGGCAGATGTCCTAGTGTGAGGACTTAGTCGTGGAGCCAACACAACGAGATTAGCGTAAAGGGGTTAAACGAGACAAAGGAAACGGGGAGTTTATACTGGTTCGGCCCCTTGTGGTGAAGGTAAAGGCCTAATCCAGTTTGAGGTGGTATTGCTAGGGTTTCGATGACCAGGGAGTGAATACGCTTATCCTGGCTCTCAATCTGTTGTTTCTTGCCCTAAGCCGCCGCCGGGTCGTCCCCTTATATACACGGGTTGACGCCCTGCGGTCTACAGAGTCCCGGCCGGCTCATACAACGTGTTCGGCTCGGTGACTAATCTTATATGCCTTACAACACAAGTCTACATATACATGGCAGTTTATAACAGTGGGCCTTAAGCCGCCTTTGGGCTTGGGCCCTCTACTCAGCCTATCTATGATCCGCCATTATGATTTATACTCTTGGGCTTCATTGAAATGAACCGTCATAAGGATGACCCGGCCCTCCTGGCGGGTCATGCCTGATAGTCATATCCCCAACAGTATTTGTTTGACCAGTTCGTCCTTCTGCACAAGGAATACGTCTGGTTGGAGGGGTTGTGATTTAACATAGAAGATAAATTCTCTTCGCCCTATTGTCCTCGACCGTTGGTTCGTCAACCAATGATGATTACTCGTGGTAGATACTTGAGGTGATCTCCGAACCTTTATAGACTTCTTCTTCGAGAACCACAATCACTCTTGGTCTCTGAAGAAATTGACACCTAACCAAGAGTAATAGGCGGAGCATACTGGACTTAGATTCGAGTGATGCTGAACCACTATCTAATTTTTTGGCTCTAGGGGTTTTCTCTCGGTGGATTTTAAACTCAAATCACTCGGAGAGGGGGTTGCTCAACAATCTTCTCACAGTCAAACGGAGCAGCCATCGGACAAAGCCGGCGTGGGGTGGCTATTTTATTTATAGCCGCAGCCTTACCGGATGGGAAATCACCATTGTGGACATGCTGTCCAGCCAATGGCCAACCGACATATTCTCAACGGTCGTATTTTGGAGCAATGGTAACATTACTTGAGGTACAAGTAATGCTAACTCATCGGTGTGAGACAAATCTCTCGCAGCGAAGATCATTGTCTCTTGATGGCAATTATTTGCTCGGAACGTAAAGAGATTTCTCTCGCAACTTTCATAGGATTTGGGTTAAGCATCAGAGAATCAAAGTTTCGAATGCTACACCCCTCTTAATAGTACGATGGTCCTATGACTCAATAAGGAGAAGAGAAACAATGTAATAAATGCTACATTTTCACTTTGTCTTGAAACTTCTCGAACGCAGTCACTTCCTTCGGACAGGCACCGAACCAATTGCTTCTCTTTAGCAATTTTTGAGGGGTCACTCTTATTATCATAATCTTTAGTGATAACCTTCACTACCACGCAGGGGATTATCTCCGTCGTTTGAATCAAACTCCTCTTGATTCCAGGGACCTGTTACTCTGTGTGCACTAGCAAACTACATAAGTCCCATACTGTTTATGTCAACAAGATCCAAAACATAAGGAGGCAAATCATTGCACCAACAATCTCCCCCTTTTTGGACGATAGTTGACAAAATAGATAATCATCGATGTGAAGATAGGTAAGTGAAAAGGAATTCGAACAAGAGTGAATACTTGTTAATTTTCTCGATGATGAAATATACTTCCCCTAAATGTATGCAGGCATAAAGATATGAGATTAGTTCTCCTACAAGTAGTGAAGTATACGGAGGAAATTTCAATCATCCGAGACAATGATTTGCACTCATGACATATAATCCATCGAGATCGTAGTGCAATCATTCATAACTTCTGATGATAATTCCACCTGCAAAACAAATGCTTCGAGAGAAATAGTGCAGAAGGCAGGGTTATTAACATTATAGCACATAAGTTTTACAACTCAGAGCACATAGTCTTGAAACCAAAAGTTTCAAACTCACACAAAACCAAACCAAGGAAACACATAAAGCAAATCTATCGAAACTCAATGTAATTCCCCCCTTTTTGTCAATGAGTGTCAAAAAGGTGGCGAATAACTGATACGTCTCCGTCGTATCTACTTTTCCAAACACTTTTGCCCTTGTTTTGGACTCTAACTTGCATGATTTGAATGGAACTAACCCGGACTGACGCTGTTTTCAGCAGACTTTCCATGGTGTTATTTATGTGCAGAAACAAAAGTTCTCGGAATGACCTAAAACTCCACGGAACATCTATTTGGAAAATAAGAAAAATACTGGTAGAAAAAGCCACGTCAGGGGGCCCACACCCTGTCCACGAGGGTGGAGGGCGCGCCTGCCCCCCTAGGGCGCGCCCCCTACCTCGTGGGCCCCCTAACGCTCCACCGACCTCAACTCCAAATCCATATATTCACTTTCGGGGAGAAAAAAATCAGAGAGAAGGATTCATCGCGTTTCACGATACAGAGCCGCCGCCAAGCCCTAAACCTCTCGGGAGGGCTGATCTGGAGTCCGTTCGGGGCTCCGGAGAGGGGATTCCGTCGCCATCGTTATCATCAACCATCCTCCATCACCAATTTCATGATGCTCACCGCCGTGCGTGAGTAATTCCATCGTAGGCTTGCTGGACGGTGATGGGTTGGATGAGATCTATCATGTAATCGAGTTAGTTTTGTTAGGGTTTGATCCCTAGTATCCACTATGTTCTGAGATTGATGTTGCTATGACTTTGCTATGCTTAATGCTTGTCACTAGGGCCCGAGTGCCATGATTTCAAATCTGAACCTATTATGTTTTCATGAATATATGTGAGTTCTTGATCCTATCTTGCAAGTCTATGGTCACCTACTATGTGTTATGATCCGGCAACCCCGAAGTGACAATAATCGGGACCACTCCCGGTGATGACCATAGTTTGAGGAGTTCATGTATTCACTATGTGTTAATGCTATGGTCCGGTACTCTATTAAAAGGAGGCCTTAATATCCCTTAGTTTCCATTAGGACCCCGCTGCCACGAGAGGGTAGGACAAAAGATGTCATGCAAGTTCTTTTTCATAAGCACGTATGACTATATTCGGAATACATGCCTACATTACATTGATGAATTGGAGCTAGTTCTGTGTCACCCTATGTTATGACTGTTACATGATGAACCGCATCCGGCATAATGCTCCATCACCGACCCAATGCCTACGAGCTTTTCACATATTGTTCTTCGCTTATTTACTTTTCCGTTGCTACTGTTACAATCACTACAAAACCCAAAAATATTACTTTTGCTACCATTACTGTTACTTCCATATTACTTTGCTACTAAATACTTTGCTGCAGATACTAAGTTATCCAGGTGTGGTTGAATTGACAAATCAACTTCTAATACTTGAGAATATTCTTTGGCTCCCCTTGTGTCAAATCAAGAAATTTGGGTTGAATACTCTACCCTCGAAAACTGTTGCGATCCCCTATACTTGTGGGTTATCAAGACTATTTTCTGGCGCCGTTGCCGGGGAGCATAGCTCTATTCTTTGAGTCACTTGGGATTTATATCTGCTGGTCACTATGAAGAACTTGAAAGACGCGAAAACAACAATTTATCCCTCAACTACGAGGGGAGGTAAGGAACTGCCATCTAGCTCTGCACTTGATTCACCTTCTGTTCTGAGTAAGCTTGCGACACCTAAACCTGCTTCTGCTATTCATTCTGATATGCCGCATGTTATTGATGATGCCACTTCTGCTATGCATGATACTTATGATGAAACTACTTCTATGCTTGATACTACTGTGCCACTTGGTGAATTTCTTGATGAACAACTTGCTAGGGCTAGAGAGAATGAAATTATTGAAACGGATAATATCGATGATAGTGATGATGAAGACTCTCCCCTAATAAATACGAATTGCCTGTTGTTCCTGAGGGTTATGTTATGGATGAAGAAGCTGCTAGAGCTATTTTGGCTTGCAATGATAGATATGATCTAAAGAGGTTATTAGCTAAATGGAAGCAGCAATCTCTTAATGCTAGAATGAAACCTGACCCTGCTTTTGCTACTTCACCTATCTGTGTTACTGATAAGGATTATGAATTCTCTGTTGATCCTGATATAATTACTTTGGCTGAGTCTGATCCTTTTTATGGCTATGAATCTGAAACTGTTGTGGCACATCTTACTAAATTAAATGATATAGCCACCCTGTTCACTAATGATGAGAAATCTCGCTACCTTTATATCCTTAAAACATTTCCGTTCTCATTAAAAGGTGATGCTAAGACATGGTTTAATTCTCTTGATCCTGGTTGTGTGCGTAGTCCCCAGGATATGATTTATTACTTCTCTGCTAAATATTTCCCTGCTCATAAGAAACAAGCTGCTTTAAGGGGTATATACAATTTTGTGCAAATTGAAGAAGAGAGTCTCCCACAAGCTTGGGGGAGGCTTCTCCAATTACTTAATGCTTTGCCTGATCATCCTATTAAGAAAAATGAAATACTTGATATCTTTTATAATGGACTAACCGATGCTTCCAGAGATTACATGGATAGTTGTGCTCGTTTTGTTTTCAGGGAAAGAACACCAGATGAAGCTGAAATTCTATTGAATAATATGTTGACAAATGAAAATAATTGGACGCTTCCTGAGCCAATTCCTGAGCCTATTCCTAAACCAACTCCGAAGAAAAGGGGTGTTCTATTTCTCAGTCCGGAAGATATGCAAGAGGCAAACAAATCTATGAAAGAAAAGGGTATAAAAGCTGAAGATGTTAAGAATTTACCTCCTATTGAAGAAATACATGGTCTTAATTTACCGCCTATTGAAGAAACATATGA
Organism: Triticum aestivum; assembly: GCF_018294505.1. Taxonomy (NCBI): domain Eukaryota; kingdom Viridiplantae; phylum Streptophyta; class Magnoliopsida; order Poales; family Poaceae; genus Triticum; species Triticum aestivum. Next base: position 63,403,053 of record NC_057808.1, on the reverse strand, counting down.
TCTTAATTCATTACCTATTGAAGAAACTCATGGTCTTGATAACCTGACACAGGTAGTAAAGGTAAATTCTCTCTATAGATATGATAAAGCTGAAATCCCTCCTACTAAGTTTGCTTGCCAATGTTTGGATGAATTTGATAACTTTATGGTTAAGCAAGAAGATTTTAATGCTTATTTTGGTAGACAGTTAAAACAAAATGCTTATATGATTGAACACTTGGGTGATTATATGTCTAGGGTTGAAGATGAACTTAAACTCATTACTAAACATGCTTCTATGGTTACCACTCAAGTAGAACAAGTACTTAAAGCTCAGAATGATTTGCTCAATGAATTGGATAGTAAGATAATGACTATGCTGTTAGAGTGGCTACTAGAACTGGTAAAATAACTCAGGAACATTTGTATCCTGAAGGCCACCCTAAGAGAATTGAGCAAGATTCTCAGAGAAATAATATTGATGCACCTAGTTCTTCTAAAAAGAAGAAAAAGAAAAATGATAGGACTTTGCATGCTTCTAGTGAACCTATTGCTGAACCACCTGAGAATCCAAATGATATTTCTATTTCTGATGCTGAAACACAATCTGGTAATGAACATGAATCTAGTGAAAATGTTAATGATGATGTTCATGATGATGCTCAACCTAGTAATGATAATGATGTAGAAATTGAACCTGCTGTTGATCTTGATAACCCACAATCAAAGAATCAACGTTATGATAAGAGAGACTTTGTTGCTAGGAAACATGGTAAAGAAAGGGAACCATGGGTTTAGAAACCCATGCCTTTTCCTCCTAAACCATCCAAGAAAAAGGATGATGAGGATTTTGAGAGCTTTGCTGAAATGATTAGACCTATCTTTTTGCGTATGCGATTAACTGATATGCTCAAAATGAATCATTATGCTATGTATATGAAAGATATTGTTACTAATAAAAGAAAGATACCGGAAGCTGAAATTTCCACCATGCTTGCTAATTACACTTTTAAGGGTGGAATACCTAAGAAACTTGGAGATCCAGGAGTACCCACTATACCATGCTCCATTAAAAGAAACTATGTTAAAACTGCTTTATGTGATCTTGGAGCTGGTGTTAGTGTTATGCCTCTCTCTTTATATCATAGACTTGATTTGAATAAGTTGACACCTACTGAAATATCTTTGCAAATGGCTGATAAATCAACTGCTATACCTGTCGGTATTTGTGACGACGTGCCTGTTGTAGTTGCAAATGTTACTATTTTAACGGACTTTGTTATTCTTGATATTCCTGAGGACGATAGTATGTCTATTATTCTTGGAAGATCTTTTTTGAATACCGCAGGGGCTATTATTGATTGCAACAAAGGCAATGTCACTTTTCATGTTAATGGTAATGAGCATACGGTACACTTTCCGAGGAAACAACCTCAAGTCCATAGTATCAATTCTATTGGAAAAAGTCCATCAATTATTTTTGGAGGTTTTGAATTTCCTCTTCCTACTGTGAAGAAGAAATATGATATTCTTATTATTGGGGATGTGCATATCCCTGTTGAGGTAACATAGTGTTATTCGAAATTTCTCCGGTTCCATGTTATTCGAAATGAGTTTGTTAACAAGACTTGATCAACGTTGTTAGTGGATTCCTTTTGATGAGCATGAGATGGATGAAACCAGAAGGCACAACCTTCTGTACCCTCCTTTCACTTTCTGTTATTTAGTTGAAATAAAGTAAAAATAGTATTTTCCTATCTGTTTTCTGATTTATCCGTGCAATATAAAAATACCCCAAAAATAAAAGTTCTCCAAATGCCCTGAAAATGGAATATGATTTTTTCTGGAATATTTGAGAATATCTGGCACTGAGAACACAGCAGGAGGGGCAAGCACCTCGCCACGAGGGTGGAGGGCGCGCCCTACCCCCCTGGGCGCGCCCCCCTGCCTCATGGGCCCACGGTGGCTCCCCTCCACTTATTCCTGCACCCACACACTCCTTCTTCCTCCCAAAAAATCACCATCCAGCTCAAGCACGAGTTCTAGCTCATTTTGCTGCGATTTTCGATCTCCTTGCTCAAAGCACCCCTCACAAAACTGCTTGGGGGATTGTTCCTTGGTATGTGACTCCTCCATTGGTCCAGTTAGTTTTTGTTCTAGTGCTTTATTCATTGCAAATTTGTGCTGCCTAGGTGACCATGTTCTTGAGCTTGCATGTCAAATTTATATGGTTCCAAGTAGTTCTAATGCTTGATATAGGCTCTAGGCACTTGTAGGAGTAGTTGCTATCAATTTTATTGAGTTTGGTTCATTTTTATTTGAAGTTACTAAAAATTTCAGAATTTTTCAGAAAATAATGAAGAGATTTTTGAGGGGCTCATCGAGACGAAGCTCGAAGGAAAAGCAAAGTGAAGAAGCACAGAGGCCCAAATATAATTTGCCTCGCACCGCGGAGGTCCGGCCGTGTGCATGGCCTTCCAATGATTTCTTGAGAGAAGCCGGGATTTATGATGATTTTTATGAATTGGCTGAGAATGTAGGCCTCACCGACTTCCTCCGCGACCAACGCAATCAGTATCTCTTACTCACCAATACTTTTGTGCAAAACTTCTACTATTATCCTAACGAATCACCTCCTTCAGTAGAGTTTCATTTATATGATGTTGTTAAGAAGATGCCATTAGATGAATTTTGCAAGGTTTGCAAAATACCTTTTGAGGGTAGTTTAGAGGAACCACATCGTAAATATGTGGACGGGTTTATTGATACTATTACTGTGGGGGAAACTAGGAAGATTTCCGATGCAAGAATCACTAGCATACATTTTCCTGTTTTACGCTACTTTGCCATATTTGCTAGTCGTTGCTTAATTGGTCGCGGAAACTGTGGAAACCTTAGTGTTCCTGATATTATCATTTTGTTCCATGGTTTATTCTGCGATAACACTGTTAGTATGGGCGGTATTATTGCTAAACGGTTAAGTTTGAACCGTACAAAGGGCCCCATCTTTGGAGGTATTTATGCTTCACGCCTTGCTGCACATTATAACATACCTATTAGGCACTATGAAAAAGAAGAAAAATTGCTGCCCAATGCTTATTTAAATTATAAGAGTATGGTAGCGCATGACTTTATTGTGAAGAATAGGGAAGGAGCGCTTAAATACAAATTGTTCTTTGATAAACATCACCCTGAGACTATTACCTTGCCTGCTCCCTCCTTGTTTAATTTATCTGAAGGTCCGTATCTCGTTCCGTTGGCGGCCATTCACGCCTACCGGAACCCTACACCAGCCACGGAGCCGGAACCACAATTTGAACCTCCACGACAATCCAACTACCAGTGGGATCCGGATATGATTTCCAACCAATGGCAGTCAGAGTCTTCTTCATCTCAGTATGACCCCAGCTACAACTATGGATATCCGCCAGGCCATCCGTGGCAATAAACCAACTTAGGCCAAAAGCCTAAGCTTGGGGGAGTACATATCTCTCACCGACATTACATTTATGTTCACACACTCATTGCTAAATGTCGGTGCTCATACTTTTTCACTGTAATATCCATGCTAGTTTATTTTCTTTTTCTTGCTTTCTTCTTGTGTGTTTAATAAGCCTTAAGAAAAACCCAAAAAAGTTAGTGTAGCTTTTAGTTAGTTTACTTTTCTTGCTGTAGTAGAAATAATTAAAAAGAAAACCCAAAAAGATTTCTCGTTCTTCTTTTGCTTGTTGGGAGCTTTCCCGTGTAAATAGTTTTATTTCTTTTCTTTTTTGGGGGTCGATAGGAGAAGACCATAAGTAAATTGTTGAAATGGCTCTTATATGCATTATTGTTGATTTAACCAAGAGCCCATATTACCTTGTCTTCTCCTGTTTAGTGGATGCTCGCAGATTCCAGCTTAGTCCAATGCACGTGCACTCTTATTATTTTCACATCGTTCGGTCGAGCAAGATAAAGGCAATTATGACGATATATGATGGACTGGCTGAGATGAGAGAAGCTGGTATGAACTCGACCTCTCTTGTTTTTGTAAATATGATGAGTTCATCATTCCTAATTCAGCCTATTATGAATAAACATGTTTGCAATGACAATTAGAGATCATAGTTGCTTATGCCATGCTTGATTAGCTATGAGTTATAATGGTTTACCTTGCGTGCCAACATGCTATTAAAATGGTTGTGATGTGGTATAGTGGGGTGGTATCCTCCTTTGAATGATTTAAGTGACTCGACTTGGCACATGTTCACGCATGTAGTTGAAACAAATCAACACAGCCTTCACGATATTTATGTTCATGGTGGATTATATCCTACTCATGCTCGTACTCAATGTCTATTAATCTTAATGCATGTTCATGACTGTTGTCTCTCTCTAGTTGGTCGCTTCCCAGTCTTTTGCTAGCCTTCACTTGTACTAAGCGGGAATACTGCTTGTGCATCCAATCCCTTAAACCCCAAAGTTATTCCAAACGAGTCCACCATACCTTCCTATATGCGGTATCTACCTGCCGTTCCAAGTAAATTTGTATGTGCCAAACTCTAAACCTTCAAATGAAATTCTGTTTTGAATGCTCGAATAGCTCATGTATCAACTAGGGTTGTCTGTATATTCCATGCTAGGCGGGTTATTCTCAAGAGGAGTGGACTCCGCTCCTCACTCACGAGAAAATGGCTGGTCACCGAGATGCCCAGTCCCATGCTTTATGCAAACTAAATCAAAATAATTGCAAACAAAACCCCCTGGTAGTGTTGCTAGTTGTAGGCACTCGTTGTTTCGAGCAAGCCATGGATTGATGCTTGTTGGTGAAGGGGGAGTATAAACTTTACCATTCTGTTTGGGAACCGCCTATAATGTGTGTAGCATGGAAGATATCGCCATCTTTTGGTTGTTATGTTGACAATGAAAGTATGCCGCTCAAAATATTATTTATCTCTATTTCAAAACCGAGCTCTGGCACCTCTACAAATCCATGCTTCCCTCTGCGAAGGGCCTATCTATTTACTTTTATGTTGAGTCATCACCCTCTTATTAAAAGGCACCAGCTGGAGAGCACTACTGTCATTTGCATCCATTACTATTAATTTATATTGGGTATGACTGGATCTCTTTTACCATGAATTACAATGTCTAGTCAGTCCTTGATCTTTAAAGGTGCTCTGCATTTATGTTTTGCGGTCTCAGAAAGGGCTAGCGAGATACCATCTTATTATATCATATCATGATTGTTTTGAGAAAGTGTTGTCATCTGAGAATTATTATTATGGCTCGCTAGTTGATTATGCCATTGATATGAGTAAACATGAGACCTAAGAGTTATTGTGAATTTGGTTATTCATAATCTTTGCTGAAAACTTGAATGCTGGCTTTACATATTTACAACAACAAGAGCAAATAGAGTTTGTAAAAGTTTTTCTTTATCACTTTCAGTTTATCAACGGAATTGCTTGAGGACAAGCAAAGGTTTAAGCTTGGGGAGTTGATACGTCTCCGTCGTATCTACTTTTCCAAACACTTTTGCCCTTGTTTTGGACTCTAACTTGCATGATTTGAATGGAAGTAACCCGGGCTGACGATGTTTTCAGCAGACTTTCCATGGTGTTATTTATGTGCAGAAACAAAAGTTCTCGGAATGACCTGAAACTCCACGGAACATCTATTTGGAAAATAAGAAAATACTGGTAGAAAAAGCCATGGCAGGGGGCCCACACCCTGTCCACGAGGGTGGAGGACGCGCCCCCTACCTCGTGGGCCCCCTGACGCTCCACCGACCTCAACTCCAACTCCATATATTCACTTTCGGGGAGAAAAAATCAGAGAGAAGGATTCATCGCGTTTCATGATACAGAGCCGCCGCCGCGCCCTAAAACCTCTCGGGAGGGCTGATCTGGAGTCCGTTCGGGGCTCCGGAGAGGGGAATCCGTCGCCATCGTCATCATCAACCATCCTCCGTCACCAATTTCATGATGCTCACCGCCGTGCGTGAGTAATTCCATCATAGGCTTTCTGGACGGTGATGGGTTGGATGAGATCTATCATGTAATCGAGTTAGTTTTGTTAGGGTTTGATCCCTAGTATCCACTATGTTCTGAGATTGATGTTGCTATGACTTTGCTTTGCTTAATGCTTGTCACTAGGGCCCGAGTGCCATGATTTCAGATCTGAACCTATTATGTTTTCATGAATATATGTGAGTTCTTGATCCTATCTTGCAAGTCTATAGTCACCTACTATGTGTTATGATCCGGCAACACCGAAGTGACAATAATCGGGACCACTCTCGGTGATGACCATAGTTTGAGGAGTTCATGTATTAACTATGTGTTAATGCTTTGGTCCGGTACTCTATTAAAAGGAGGCCTTAATATCCCTTAGTTTCCATTAGGACCCCGCTGCCACGGGAGGGTAGGACAAAAGATGTCATGCAAGTTCTTTTTCATAAGCACGTATGACTATATTCGGAATACATGCCTACATTACATTGATGAATTGGAGCTAGTTCTGTGTCACCCTATGTTATGACTGTTACATGATGAACCGCATCCGGAATAATTCTCCATCACCATCCAATGCCTACGAGCTTTTCACATATTGTTCTTCGCTTATTTCCGTTGCTACTGTTACAATCACTACATAACCCAAAAATATTACTTTTGCTACCGTTACTGTTACTTCCATATTACTTTGCTACTAAATACTTTGCTGCAGATACTAAGTTATCCAGGTGTGGTTGAATTGACAACTCAACTGCTAATACTTGAGAATATTCTTTGGCTCCCCTTGTGTCGAATCAATAAATTTGGGTTGAATACTCTACCCTCGAAAACTGTTGCGATCCCCTATACTTGTGGGTTATCAATAACATGAATGCAAAGAGTAGAACTTGGTTCACTCGGTGGCATCTCCAGAAGAACTATCAGAAGTGAGTTCATCTTCAGAGGTGATTGGAATGACATCATCTTTAGAAGCTACATGATTTCCTTCAGGAATAGCAACTTGGGGCTGAGAGGACGAAGGCATATCTGGAGGAGCCACTTGAGGAACACGGGATAGCAGATTTCCTTCGGCAAGTTTCTCTGTCGGTGAGGTCGCTTCAGATTCTTAGAGAAATTTTCGAAGCTTGAGATACATAAGATCAGTAGTTGGCTCTCGAGCAGGAGAGTAGGAGTACTTCTATCTTGGAAATCTTCAATGGAGAAGCCTTTGTCAATGTAGTCATAAAGCTCTTTGAGGTTGGCATTGAGGAGTTGTTTCTCGGTAAAGAACTTTCGAAGCAATTTCCAGAGCCTCTTCTTGTTCTCATCCACGATCCTATGTGCAAATTTGGTTCGATTGTTAATTGCATTAAGCTCGGAGGCAAGATGTTCTTTCTCATGGCGATCTTCTTCAATATGCTTCAGTAGTAGTTGTTGTGTGCGTGCTACCTCTTGAGCATGCATTGGTTTTCCCTTGAAGAGGAAAGGGTGATGCAGCAAAGTAGCGTAAGTATTTCCCTCAGTTTTTTAGAACGAAGGTATCAATCCAGTAGGAGACTACACACAAATCGCCTAGTACCTGCACAAACAATCAAGAACCTTGCAACCAACGCGATAAAGGGGTTGTCAATCCCTTCACGGTCACTCGCAAAAGTGAGATCTGATAAAGATAATAAAGTAAATATTTTTGGTATTTTTGTTGTATAGATTGGAAAGTAAAGATTGCAAAATAAAAGAACGGCGACAGAAATTGGCAAGTTGACGGGAAACTAATATGATGTAAAATAGAAGATTATATGATGGAAAATAGACCCAGGGGCCATAGGTTTCACTAGTGGCTTCTCTCAAGATAGCGTAAATTACGGTGGGTGAACAAATTACTGCCGAGCAATTGATAGAAAAGCGCATAGTTATGAGAATATGTAGGCAATGATCATGAACATAGGCATCACGTCCGTGTCAAGTAGATCGAAACGATTCTGCATCTACTACTATTACTCCACACATCGACTGCTATCCATCATGCATCTAGAGTATTAAGTTCATAAGAACAGAGTAACGCATTAAGCAAGATGACATGATGCAGAGGGATAAACTCAAGCAATATGATATAAACCCCATCTTTTTATCCTCGATGGCAACAATACAATATGTGCCTTGTTGCCCCTGCTGTCACTGGGAAAGGACACCGCAGATTGAACCCAAAGCTAAGCACTTCTCCTATTGCAAGAAAGATCAATCTATTAGGCCAAACTAAACCGATAATTCTAAGAGACTTGCAAACATATTAAATCATGCATATAAGACTTCAGAGAACAACCAAATATTATTCATAGATAAACTTGATCATAAATCCACAATTCATCGGATCTCGGCAAACACACCGCAAAAAGTATTACATCGAATAGATCTCCAAGAACACCAAGGAGAATTTTGTATTGAGAATCAAAGAGAGAGAAGAAGCCATCTAGCTAATAACTATGGACCCGAAGGTCTATGGTAAACTACTCACACATCATCGGAGAGGCTATGGTGTTGATGTAGAAGCCCTCCGTGATCGATTCCCCCTCCGGCGGAGCACCAGAAAAGGCCCCAAGATGGGATCTCATGGGTACAGAAGGTTGTGGCAGTGGAAAATTGGTTTCGTGGCTCCCTAGGATGTTTTCAAGGTATAAGAGTATATATAGGCAAAAGAAGTAGGTCGGTGGAGCTACGAGGGGCCCCCGAGAGCGGGGGGTGCGCCACCCCCTGGGCGCGCCCTCCTGCCTCGTGGCCGCCTCGTTGAGTCTTTGACTTCCACTCCAAGTCTCCTGGATTGCGTTTGTTCCAAGGAAGATCCTCGCGAAGGTTTCGTTCCGTTTGATATTCCTTTTCTGCGAAACACTGAAATAGGCAAAAAAACAGCAATTTGCACTGGGCCTTCGGTTAATAGGTTAGTCCCAAAAATAATATAAAATAACATATTAAAGCCCATTAAACATCCAAAACGGATAGTATAATAGCATGGAACAATAAAAAATTATAGATAAGTTGGAGACGTATCAAGCATCCCCAAGCTTAATTCCTGCTCGTCATCGAGTAGGTAAATGATAAAAACAGAATTTTTTATGTGGAATGCTACCTAGCATTTTTTTTCAATGTAATTTCCTTTATTGTGGCATGAATGTTTAGATCCGAAAGATTCAAGACAAAAGCTAAATATGGACATGAGAATAATATTACTTCAAGCATACTAACAAAGCAATTATGTCTTCTCAAAATAACATGGCCAAAGAAAGTTATCCCTACAAAATCATATAGTATGGCTATGCTCTATCTTCATCACACAAAATATTTAAATCATGCACAACCCCGGTTTCAGCCAAGCAATTGTTTCATACTTTAGTATTCTCAAACTTTTTCAACTTTCACGCAATACATGAGCGTGAGCCATGGACATAGCACTATAGCTGGAATAGAATATGGTGGTTGTGGAGAAGACAAAAAGGAGGAAGATAGTCTCACATCAACTAGGCGTATCAACGGGCTATGGAGATGCCCATCAATAGATATCAATGTGAGGGAGTAGGGATTGCCATGCAACGGATGCACTAGAGCTATAAGTGTATGAAAGCTCAAAAAGAAACTAAGTGGGTGTGCATCCAACTCGCTTGCTCACGAAGACCTAGGGCAATTTGAGGAAGCCCATCATTGGAATATACAAGCCAAGTTCTATAATGAAAAAATCCCACTAGTAAATGAAAGTGACAAAATAAGAGACTCTCTATCATGAAGATCATGGTACTACTTTGAAGCACAAGTGTGGAAAAAGGACAGTTACATTGTCCCTTCTCTCTTTTTCTCTCTTTTTTTGGTGGGCTTCTTTGGCCTCTTTTTTTATTTGGGATTCTTTGGCCTCTTTTATTTTTCATAAAGTCCGGAGTCTCATCCCGACTTGTGGGGGAATCATAGTCTCCATAATCCTTTCCTCACATGGGACAATGCTCTAATAATGAAGATCATCACACTTTTATTTACTTACAACTCATGAATTACAACTCGATACTTAGAACAAAATATGACTCTATGTGAATGCCTTCGGCGGTGTACCGGGATGTGCAATGAATCAAGATTGACATGTATGAAAATTATGAATGGTGGCTTTGCCACAAATACAATGTCAACTACATGATCATGCAAAGCAATATGACAATGATGGAGCGTGTCATAATAAACGGAATGGTGGAAAGTTGCATGGCAATATATCTCGGAATGGCTATGGAAATGCCACAATAGGTCGGTATGGTGGCTATTTTGAGGAAGGTATATGGTGGGTTTATGGTACCGGCGAGAGTTGCGCGGCACAAGAGAGGCTAGCAATGGTGGAAGGGTGAGAGTGCATATAATCCATGGAATCAACATTAGTCATAAAGAACTCACATATTTATTGCAAAAATCTACAAGTCATCAAAACAAAGTACTACACGCATGCTCCTAGGGGAAGGGTTGGTAGGAGTTAACCATCGCGCGATCCCGACCTCCACACATAAGGAAGACAATCAACAAATAAATCATGCTCCAACTTCATCACATAACGGTTCACCATACGTGCATGCTACGGGAATCACAAACTTTAACACAAGTATCTCTCAAATTCACAACTACTCCATTAGCATGACTCTAACATCACCATCCTCATATCTCAAAATAATCATCAAGCATCTAACTTCTCATAGTATTCAACGCACTTTATATGAAAGTTTTTATTATACCCATCTTGGATACCCATCATATTAGGACTAGTTTTATAACCAAAGCAAATTACCATGCTGTTCTAAAGACTCTCAAAATAATATAAGTGAAGCATGAGAGATCAATAATTTCTATAAAATAAAACCACCATCATGCTCTAAAAAGGTATAAGTGAAGCACTAGAGCAAAATTATCTAGCTCAAAAGATATAAGTGAAGCACATAGAGTATTCTAATAAATTCCGATTCATGTGTGTCTCTCCCAAAAGGTGTGTACAGCAAGGAAGATTGTGGTAAACTAAAAATCAAAGACTCAAATCATACAAGATGCTCCAAGCAAAACACATATCATGTGGTGAGTAAAAATATAGCCTCAAGTAAAGTTACCGATAGACGAAGACGAAAGAGAGGATGCCTTCCGGGGCATCCCCAAGCTTAGACTTTTGGTTGTCCTTGAATTTTACCTTGGGGTGCCTTGGGCATCCCCAAGCTTAGGCTCTTGCCACTCCCTATTCCAAAATCCATCAAATCTTTACCCAAAAACTTGAAAACTTCACGACACAAAACTTAACAGAAAATCTTGTGAGCTTCGTTAGTATAAGAAAACAAACCACCACTTTAAGGTACTGTAATGAACTCATTCTTTAATTGTATTTGTGTTAAACCTACTGTATTCCAACTTCTCTATGATTCACACCCCCCGATACTACTCATAGATTCATCAAAATAAGCAAACAACACACGGAAAACAGAATCTGTCAAAAACAGAACTTTCTGTAGCAATCTGTAACTTTCGAATACTTCCGTCACTCCAAAAAACCTGAGAAATTACTAAGTCCTAGGAAATTTGTTTATTAATCTTCTGCAAAAAGAATCAACTGAAAAGAACGTTCCTGTGATTCATGAAAACTAATCTCGTGCGCGCAAAAGTTTCTCTTTTTCAGCAAGATCAAATTAACTATCACTGTAGGTTATCCTAAAGGTATTACTTGGCACAAACACTAATTAAAACACAAAACCACATCTAACCAGAGGCTATATGAATTATTTATTACTAAACATGAAAAAAACAAAGAACAAAAATAAAATTGGGTTGCCTCCCAACAAGGGGTATCGTTTAACGCCCCTAGCTAGGCATAAAAACAAGAATAGATCTAGGTATTGTCATCTTTGGCATGCAATCCATAAGTGGCTCTCATAATAGATTCATAAGGTAATTTGATTTTATTTCTAGGAAAGTGTTCCATGCCTTTCCTTAACGGAAATTGGAATCTAATATTTCCTTCTCATGTCAATAATTGCACCAATCGTTCTAAGGAAATGTCTACCAAGAATAATAGGACATGTAGGATTGCAATCTATATCAAGAACGATGAAATCTACAGGCACATAATTCCTATTTGCAACAATAAGAACATCATTAATCCTTGCCATAGGTTTCTTAATGGTGGAATACGCAAAGTGCTAATTTAAAGAACAATCATCAAATTCACGAAAACCTAACACATCACACAAAGTTTTTGGAATCATGGAAACACTAGCACCCAAACCACACAAAGCATAGCATTCATGATCTTTAATCTTAATTTTAATAGTAGGTTCCCACTCATCATAAATTTTTCTAGGAATAGAAACTTCTAGTTCAAGCTTTTCTTCATAAGATTGCATTAAAGCATCAACGATATGTTTAGTGAAAGCTTTATTTTGACTATAAGCATGACGAGAATTTAACACGGGATTGGAACGAGGAAATAAAATCTATCAAAGAGCAATTATCATAGTTAAATTCCTTGAAATCCAAAATAGTGGGTTCATTGGTATGTAAAGTTTTGACCTCTTCAATCCCACTTTTATTAATTTTAGCATCAATTTATAAAAACTTCGAATCATTGGGACGCCTTTTAACTAAAGTTGACTCATCTCTAGTCCCATCTTTATCAAGATTCATATTGGAAAACAAAGATTTAATAGGAGTCACATCAATCACTTTTATATCTTCATCATTATTATCATGAAAACTAGAAGAACACGCTTTTATAAAGCTATCTTTTTTAGCACGCATCCTAGCGGTTCTTTCTTTGCACTCATCAATGGAAGTTCTCATGGCTTTGAGAGACTCATTGATATCATGCTTAGGTGGAATAGATATAAGTTTCAAAGAATCAACATCAAGAGAAATTCTATCCACGTTCCTAGCCAACTCATCAATCTTAAGCAATTTTCCTTCAACCAAAGCATTGAAATTCTTTTGCGAACTCATAAATTCTTTAACACTAAGCTCAAAATCAGAGGGCATATTATTAAAATTTACATAAGAGTTGTTGTAGGAATTACCATCATTATTAGAGTAATTATTAGGAAATGGCCTAGAATTAAAATTTCCTCTATACGCGTTGTTACCAAAATTGTTCCTACCAACAAAATTCACATCCATAGATTCATTATTATTCTCAATCAAAGTGGACAAAGGCATATTATTAGGATCATAAGAAACACTCTTATTAGCAAACAATTTCATAAGTTCATCCATCTTTCCACTCAAAACATTAATCTCTTCAATCGCATGAACCTTTTTACTAGTGGATCTTTTGGTGTGCCATTGAGAATAATTAACCATAATATTATCTAGGAGCTTAGTAGCTTCTCCTAAAGTGATTTTCATAAAAGTGCCTCCTGTGGCCAAATCTAAAAGATTTCTAGAAGCAAAATTCAATCCGACATAAATTTTTTGTATAATCATCCATAATTTCAAACCATGTGTAGGGCAATTACATATCAGTAATTTCATTCTCTCCCAAGCTTGTGCAACATGCTCATGATCAAGTTGCTTAAAATTCATAATATCGTTTCTAAGAGAGATGATCTTAGCGGGAGGAAAATACTTAGAGATAAAAGCATCTTTGCACTTATTCCATGAATCAATACTATTTTTAGGCAAAGAAGAGAACCAAGTTTTAGCACGATCTCTAAGCGAAAACGGAAACAACTTCAATTTAACAATATCATTATCCACATCTTTCTTCTTTGCATATCACACAAATCAACGAAGTTGTTTAGATGGGTAGCGGCATCTTCACTAGGAAGCCCAGAAAAGTGATATTTCATAACAAGATTCAACAAAGCGGTATTAATTTCACAAGATTCAGCATCGGTAGTAGGAGCAATCGGAGTGCTAAGAAAATCATTGTTGTTGGTATTGGAAAAGTCACATAATTTAGTATTATCTTGAGCCATCGTGATAAGCAATCAATCCAACAAACAAGCACACAAGAAGCAAGCGAACGGGAAAGAGGCGAAGAAAAGGCAAAGGTTTTCCAAAATCGTTTTAGAAGTGGGGGAGAGGAAAACGAGAGGCGAATGGCAAATAATGTAATGCGAGGGAGAAGAGTTTGTGATGGGTACTTAGTATATCTTGACTTGACCGTAGATCTCCCCGGCAACGGTGCCAGAAATCCTTCTTGCTACCTCTTGAGCATGCGTTGGTTTTCCCTTGAAGAGGAAAGGGTGATGCAGCAAAGTAGCGTAAGTATTTCCCTCAGTTTTTGAGAACGAAGGTATCAATCCAGTAGGAGACTACACGCAAATCGCCTAGTAACTGCACAAACAATCAAGAACCTTGCAACCAACGCGATAAAGGGGTTGTCAATCCCTTCACGGTCACTCGCAAAAGTGAGATCTGATAAAGATAATAAAGTAATTATTTTTGGTATTTTTGTTGTATAGATTGGAAAGTAAAGATTGCAAAATAAAAGAACAGCGACAGAAATTGGCAAGTAGACGGGAAACTAATATGATGTAAAATAGAAGATTATATGATGGAAAATAGACCCGGGGGCCATAGGTTTCACTAGTGGCTTATCTCAAGATAGCATAAATTACGGTGGGTGAACAAATTACTGCCGATCAATTGATAGAAAAGCGCATAGTTATGAGAATATCTAGGCAGTGATCATGAACATATGCATCGCGTCCGTGTTAAATAGATCGAAACGATTCTGCATCTACTACTATTACTCCACACATCGACCGCTATCCAGCATGCATCTAGAGTATTAAGTTCATAAGAACAGAGTAACGCATTAAGCAACATGACATGATGTAGAGGGATAAACTCAAGCAATATGATATAAACCCCATCTTTTTATCCTCGATGGCAACAATAAAATACGTGCCTTACTGCCCCTGCTGTCACTGGGAAAGGACACCGCAAGATTGAACCCAAAGCTAAGCACTTCTCCTATTGCAAGAAAGATCAATCTAGTAGGCCAAACTAAACCGATAATTCGAAGAGACTTGCAAAGATATCAAATCATGCATGTAAGAATTGAGAGAACAACCAAATATTATTCATAGATAAACTTGATCATAAATCCACAATTCATCGGATCTCGGCAAACAAACCGCAAAAAGTATTACATCGAATAGATCTCCAAGGACATCGAGGAGAACTTTGTATTGAGAATCAAAGAGAGAGAAGAAGCCATCTAGCTAATAACTATGGACCCGAAGGTCTGTGGTAAACTACTCACATATCATCGAAGAGGCTATGGTGTTGATGTAGAAGCCCTCCGTGATCGATTCCCCCTCCGGCGGAGCGCCAGAAAAGGCCCCAAGATGGGATCTCATGGGTACAGAAGGTTGCGGTGGTAGAAAATTGGTTTCGTGGCTCCCCTGGATGTTTTCAGGGCATAAGAGTATATATAGGCGAAAGAAGTAGGTCGGTGGAGCTACGAGGGGCCCATGAGGGTGGGGCGCGCCTACCCCCCTAGGCGCGCCCTCCTGCCTCATGGCCGCCTTGTTGCATCTCTGACTTCCACTCCAAGTCTCCTGGATTGCGTTTGTTCAAGAAAGATCATCGCGAAGGTTTCGTTCCGTTTGGATTTCGTTTGATGTTCCTTTTCAGCGAAACACTGAAATAGGCAAAAAAGAGCAATTTGCACTGGGCCTTCGGTTAATAGGTTAGTCCCAAAAATAATATAAAAGAGCATATTAAAGCCCATTAAACATCCAAAACGGATGATATAATAGCATGGAAGAATCAAAAATTATAGATACGTTGGAGACGTATCAGTGCGCAAGCTGACTTCGAGCTGAGATGGAGGTTGAGGTGTAATCTTCGGATCGCGCAAAGGGGGACGTGGTCCATCGAATGTCTTGTGATAATCATATGAGTTTGACGCGGGTGTTTTTCCCGAAGAGAAATCTTCCATGGCTTGCAAAGTATCTCAAACAAGAGGAATGAAGCTTTTGTGACTTTGCTTTGCCAGGTACTCTGTGCACATGGCGTGATCAACAACCTTCTGGATCCATGGCGCATAAACTTTGAGGCAGCGCAGATACTGTGCAGAATCCTTCAAGATACGCAGGAACATATCCTCTAGATCGAAGATATATCTGTTGGAGATCGTTGCAGAAATTAAAAAATTTCTACAATCTATGGAGTCTTCTAGCAACGAGAGGGAAAAGAGTGCATCTACATACCCTTGTAGATCGCGAGCGGAAGCGTTCAAGTGAACGGGGTTGATGGAGTCGTACTCGTCGTGATCCAAATCACCGATGACCGAGCGCCGAACGGACGGCACCTCCGCGTTCAACACATGTACGGTTGGGGAAGACGTCTCCTCCTTCTTGATCCAGCAAGGGGGAGGGAGAGGTTGATGGAGATCCAGCAGCACGACGGCGTGGTGGTGGAAGCAGCGGGGATCTCGGCAGGGCTTCGCCAAGCTCAGCAAGAGGGAGAGGTGTCACAGGAGGGAGAGGGAGGCGCTAGGGGCTTGGGTGCTGCTGCCCTCCCTCCCCCTCTTTATATAGGGCCCCTGGGGGGGCGCCGGCCCTAGGAGATCCAATCTCCAAGGGGGGGCGGCGGCCAAGGGGGTGGCTTGCCCCCCAAGCCAAGTGGGGCGCCCCCCACCCCTAGGGTTTCCAACCCTAGGCGCAGGGGGAGGCCCAAGGGATGCGCACCAGCCTAACAGGGGCTGGTTCCCCTTCCACTTCAGCCCATGGGGCCCTCCGGGATAGGTGGCCCCACCCGGTGGACCCCCCGGGACCCTTCCGGTGGTCCCGGTACAATACCGGTGACCCCCGAAACTTTCCCGGTGGCCGAAACTGGACTTCCTATATACAATTCTTCACCTCCGGACCATTCCGGAACTCCTCGTGACGTCCGGGATCTCATCCGGGACTCCGAACAACTTTCGGATTTCCGCATACTAATATCTCTACAACCCTAGCGTCACCGAACCTTAAGTGTGTAGACCCTACGGGTTCGGGAGACATGCAGACATGACCGAGACGACTCTCTGGTCAATAACCAACAGCGGGATCTGGATACCCATGTTGGCTCCCACATGTTCCACGATGATCTCATCGGATGAACCACGATGTCGAGGATTCAATCAATCCCGTATACAATTCCCTTTGTCAATCGGTACGTTACTTGCCCGAGATTCGATCGTCGGTATCCCAATACCTTGTTCAATCTCGTTACCGGCAAGTCACTTTACTCGTACCGTAATGCATGATCCCGTGACCAAACACTTGGTCACATTGAGCTCATTATGATGATGCATTGCCGAGTGGGCCCAGAGATACCTCTCCGTCATACGGAGTGACAAATCCCAGTCTCGATTCGTGCCAACCCAACAGACACTTTCGGAGATACCCGTAGTGCACCTTTATAGCCACCCAGTTACGTTGTGACGTTTGGCACACCCAAAGCACTCCTATGGTATCCGGGAGTTGCACAATCTCATGGTCTAAGGAAATGATACTTGACATTTGGAAAAGCCCTAGCAAACGAACTACACGATCTTGTGCTACGCTTAGGATTGGGTCTTGTCCATCACATCATTCTCCTAATGATGTGATCCCGTTATCAATGACATCCAATGTCCGTAGTCAGGAAACCATGACTATCTGTTGATCAACGAGCTAGTCAACTAGAGGCTCACTAGGGACATGTTGTGGTCTATGTATTCACACATGTATTACGATTTCCGGATAACACAATTATAGCATGAACAACATGAACAAGGAAATATAATAATAACCATTTTATTATTGCCTCTAGGGCATATTTCCAACAGTCTCCCACTTGCACTAGAGTCAATAATCTAGTTACATTGTGATGAATCGAACACCCATAGAGTTCTGGTGTTGATCATGTTTTGCTCTAGGGAGAGGTTTAGTCAACGGATCTGCTACATTCAGGTCCGTATGTACTTTACAAATATCTATGTCTCCATTTTGAACATTTTCACGAATGGAGTTGAAGCGACGCTTGATATTCCTGGTCTTCCTGTGAAACCTGGGCTCCTTGGCAATTACAATAGCTCCAGTGTTGTCACAGAAGAGAGTCATCGGGCCCGATGCATTGGGAATAACTCCTAGGTCGGTAATGAACTCCTTCACCCAGATTGCTTCTTGTGCTGCCTCTGAGGCCGCCATGTATTCCGCTTCACATGTAGATCCCGCCACAACGCTTTGCTTGCAACTGCACCAGCTTACTGCCCCACCATTCAAAATATACACGTATCCGGTTTGTGACTTAGAGTCATCCAGATCTGTGTCGAAGCTAGCATCGACATAACCCTTTACGACGAGCTCTTCGTCACCTCCATAAACGAGAAACATATCCTTAGTCCTCTTCAGGTACTTCAGGATATTCTTGACCGCTGTCCAGTGTTCCATGCCAGGATTACTTTGGTACCTTCCTACCAAACTTACGGCGTACCTTCCTACCAAACTTACGGCAAGGTTTACATCAGGTCTGGTACACAGCATGGCATACATAATAGACCCTATGGCCGAGGCATAGGGGACGACACTCATATTTTCTCTATCTTCTGGCATGGTCGGGCATTGAGCCGTGCTCAATTGCACACCTTGCAATACAGGCAAGAACCCCTTCTTGGACTGATCCATATTGAACTTCTTCAATATCTTGTCAAGGTACGTACTTTGTGAAAGACCAATGAGGCGTCTTGATCTATCTCTATAGATCTTGATGCCTAATATATAAGCAGCTTCTCCAAGGTCCTTCATTGAAAAACACTTATTCATGTAGGCCTTTATGCTTCCCAAGAATTCTATATCATTTCCCATCAACAGTATGTCATCGACATATAATATGAGAAATGCTACAGAGCTCCCACTCACTTTCTTGTAAACACAGGCTTCTCCATAAGTCTGTGTAAACCCAAACGCTTTGATCATCTCATCAAATCGAATGTTCCAACTCCGAGATGCTTGCACCAGCCCATAGATGGAGCGCTGGAGCTTGCATACCTTGTTAGCATTCTTAGGATCGACAAAACCTTCCGACTGCATCATATACAATTCTTCCTTAAGAAAGCCGTTAAGGAATGTCGTTTTGACGTCCATTTGCCATATCTCATAATCATAGAATGCGGCAATTGCTAACATGATTCGGGCGGACTTCAGCTTCGCTACGGGTGAGAAAGTCTCATCGTAGTCAACCCCTTGAACTTGTCGATAACCCTTAGCGACAAGTCGAGCCTTATAGATGGTCACATTACCATCCGCATCTGTCTTCTTCTAAAAGATCCATTTATTTTCTATGGCTCGCTGATCATCGGGCAAGTCAGTCAAAGTCCATACTTCGTTTTTATGCATGGATCCCATCTCGGATTTCATGGCTTCTAGCCATTTGTCGGAATCTGGGCCCGCCATTGCTTCTTCATAGTTTGAAGGTTCACCGTTGTCTAACAACATGATTTCCAGGACAGGGTTGCCATACCACTCTGGTGTGGAACGTGTCCTCGTGGACCTACGAAGTTTAGTAGTAACTTGATCCGAAGTACCTTGATCATCATCATTAGCTTCCTCTCTAGTCAGTGCAGGCACCACAGGAACATCTTCCTGAGCTGCGCTACTTTCCGGTTCAAGAGGTAGTACTTCATCAAGTTCCACTTTCCTCCCACTTACTTCTTTCGAGAGAAACTCTTTCTCCAGAAAGGACCCGTTCTTGGCAACAAAGATCTTGCCTTCGGATCTGAGGTAGAAGGTATACCCAATGGTTTCCTTAGGGTATCCTATGAAGACGCATTTTTCCGACTTGGGTTCGAGCTTTTCAGGTTGAAGTTTCTTGACATAAGCATCGCATCCCCAAACTTTTTAGAAACGACAGCTTAGGTTTCTTCCCAAACCATAATTCATACGGTGTCGTCTCAACGGATTTCGGCGGAGCCCTATTTAAAGTGAATGCGGCAGTCTCTAAAGCATAGCCCCAAAATGAGAGCGGTAGATCGGTAAGAGACATCATAGATCGCACCATATCCAATAGAGTGCGATTACGATGTTCGGACACACCATTTCGCTGAGGTGTTCCAGGCAGCGTGAGTTGTGAAACTATGCCACATTTCCTTAAGTGTGTGCCAAATTCTTGACTCAAATATTCCCCTCCACGATCTGATCGTAGGAATTTTATTTTCCTATCACGTTGATTCTCAACCTCACTCTAAAATTCCTTGAACTTTTCAAAGGTCTCAGACTTGTGTTTCATTAGGTAGACATACCCATATCTACTCAAGTCATCAGTGAGAGTGAGAACATAACGATAGCCACCGCGAGCCTCAACACTCATTGGACCGCACACATCAGTATGTATGATTTCCAATAAGTTGGTTGCTCGCTCCATTGTTCCGGAGAACGGAGTCTTGGTCATCTTACCCATGAGGCATGGTTCGCACGTGTCAAATGATTCGTAATCAAGAGACTCTAAAAGTCTATCAGCATGGAGCTTCTTCATGCGCTTGACACCAATGTGACTAAGACGGCAGTGCCACAAGTATGTGGGACTATCATTATCAACCTTACATCTTTTGGTACTCACACTATGAATATGTGTAACACTACATTCGAGATTCATTAAGAATAAACCATTAACCAGCGGGGCATGACCATAAAACATATCTCTCATATAAATAGAACAACCATTATTCTCGGATTTAAATGAGTAGCCATCTCGAATTAAACGAGATCCTGATACAATGTTCATGCTCAAAGCTGGCACTAAATAACAATTATTGAGGTTTAAAACTAATCCCATAGGTAAATGTAGAGGTAGCGTGCCGACGGCGATCACATCGACCTTGGAACCATTCCCGACGCGCATCGTCACCTCGTCCTTTGCCAGTCTCCGTTTATTCCGCAGCTCCTGCTTTGAGTGACAAATATGAGCAACCGCACCGGTATCAAATACCCAGGAGCTACTACGAGTGCTGGTAAGGTTCACATCAATAATATGTATATCACATATACCTTTGGTGTTGCCGGCCTTCTTGTCCGCTAAGTACTTGGGGCAGTTCCGCTTCCAGTGACCACTTCCCTTGCAATAAAAGCACTCAGTCTCAGGCTTGGGTCCATTCTTTGGCTTCTTCCCAGCAACTGGCTTACCGGGCGCGGCAACTCCCTTGTTGTTCTTCTTGAAGTTCTTCTTACCCTTGCCTTTCTTGAACTTAGTGGTTTTATTCACCATCAACACTTGATGTTCCTTTTTGATCTCCACCTCCGCTGATTTCAGCATTGAATATACCTCAGGAATGGTCTTTTCCATCCCCTGCATATTGAAGTTCATCACAAAGCTCTTGTAGCTCGGTGGAAGCGACTGAAGGATTCTGTCAATGACCGCGTCATCCGGGAGATTAACTCCTAGCTGAGTCAAGCGGTTGTGTAACCCAGACATTTTAAGTATGTGCTCACTGACAGAACTATTTTTCTCCATCTTACAACTGAAGAACTTGTCGGAGACTTCATATCTCTCAACCCGGGCATGAGCTTGGAAAACCATTTTCAGCTCTTCGAACATCTCATATGCTCCGTGTTGCTCAAAACGCTTTTGGAGCCCCGGTTCTAAGCTGTAAAGCATGCCGCACTGAACGAGGGAGTAATCATCAGCACGCTGCTGCCAAGCGTTCATAACGTCTTGGTTCTCTGGGATGGGTGCGTCACCTAGCGGTGCTTCTAGGACATAATCTTTCTTGGCAGCTATGAGGATGATTCTCAGGTTCCGGACCCAGTCCGTATAGTTGCTGCCATCATCTTTCAGCTTGGTTTTCTCTAGAAACGCGTTGAAGTTGAGGGCAACATTAGCGTGGGCCATTTGATCTACAAGACATATTGTAAAGATTTTAGACTAAGTTCATGATAATTAAGTTCATCTAATCAAATTATTCAATGAACTCCCACTCAGATAGACATCCATCTAGTCATCTAAGTGAAACATGATCCGAGTCAACTAGGCCGTGTCCGATCATCACGTGAGACGGACTAGTCAACATCGGTGAACATCTTCATGTTGATCGTATCTTCTATACGACTCATGCTCGACCTTTCGGTCTTCCGTGTTCCGAGGCCATGTCTGTACATGCTAGGCTCGTCAAGTCAACCTAAGTGTATTGCGTGTGTAAATCTGGCTTACACCCGTTGTATTCGAACGTTAGAATCTATCACACCCGATCATCACGTGGTGCTTCGAAACAACGAACCTTCGCAACGGTGCACAGTTAGGGGGAACACTTTCTTGAAATTATTGCGAGGAATCATCTTATTTAAGCTACCGTCGTTCTAAGCAAATAAGATGTAAAACATGATAAACATCACATGCAATCAAATAGTGACATGATATGGCCAATATCATTTTGCTCCTTTTGATCTCCATCTTCGGGGCGCCATGATCATCGTCGTCACCGGCATGACACCATGATCTCCATCATCATGATCTCCATCATCGTGTCTTCATGAAGTTGTCTCGTCATTTATTACTTCTACTACTATGGCTAACGGTTTAGCAATAAAGTAAAGTAATTTACATGACGTTACATGTTGACACGCGGGTCATAAATAAATTAAGACAACTCCTATGGCTCCTGCCGGTTGTCATGCTCATCGACATGCAAGTCGTGATTCCTATTACAAGAACATGATCAATCTCATACATCACATATATCATTCATCACATCCTTTTGGCCATATCACATCACACGGCATATGCTGCAAAAACAAGTTAGACGTCCTCTAATTGTTGTTGCAAGTTTTTACGTGGCTGCTATAGGTTTCTTAGCAAGAACGTTTCTTACCTACGCCAAAACCACAACGTGATATGCCAATTTCTATTTACCCTTCATAAGGACCCTTTTCATCAATTCCGATCCGACTAAAGTGGGAGAGACAGACACCCGCTAGCCACCTTATGCAACTAGTGCATGTCAGTCGGTGGAACCTGTCTCACGTAAGCGTACGTGTAAGGTCGGTCCGGGCCGCTTCATCCCACGATGCCGCCGAAACAAGATAAGACTAGTAGTGGCAAGAAAATTGACAACATCTACGCCCACAACAAGTTTGTGTTCTACTCGTGCATAGAAACTACGCATAGACCTAGCTCATGATGCCACTGTTGGAGATCGTTGCAGAAAATAAAAATTTCTACGCATCACCAAGAACAATCTATGGAGTCTTCTAGCAACAAGAGGGAAAAGAGTGCATCTACATACCCTTGTAGATCGCGAGCGGAAGCGTTCAAGTGAATGGGGTTGATGGAGTCGTACTCGTCGTGATCCAAATCACCGATGACCGAGCGCCGAACGGACGGCACCTCCGCGTTCAACACACGTACGGTTGGGGAAGACGTCTCCTCCTTCTTGATCCAGCAAGGGGGAGGGAGAGTTTGATGGAGATCCAGCAGCACGACGGCGTGGTGGTGGAAGCAGCGGGGATCTCGGCAGGGCTTCGCCAAGCTCAGCGAGAGGGAGAGGTGTCACGGGAGGGAGAGGGAGGCGCCAGGGGCTTGGGTGCGGCTGCCCTCCCTCCCCCCTCTTTATATAGGGCCCCTGGGGGGCGCCGGCCCTAGGAGATCCAATCTCCAAGGGGGGGCGGCGGCCAAGGGGGTGGCTTGCCCCCCAAGCCAAGTGGGGCGCCCCCCACCCCTAGGGTTTCCAACCCTAGGCGCAGGGGGAGGCCCAAGGGGGGCGCACCAGCCCAACAGGGGCTGGTTCCCCTTCCACTTCAGCCCATGGGGCCCTCCGGGAGAGGTGGCCCCACCCGGTGGACCCCCGGGACCCTTCCGGTGGTCCCGGTACAATACCGGTGACCCCCGAAACTTTCCCGGTGGCCGAAACTGGACTTCCTATATACAATTCTTCACCTCTGGACCATTCCGGAACTCCTCGTGACGTCCGGGATCTCATCCGGGACTCCGAACAACTTTCGGATTTCCGCATACTAATATTTCTACAACCCTAGCGTCACCGAACCTTAAGCGTGTAGACCCTACGGGTTCGGGAGACATGCAGACATGACCGAGACGACTCTCCGGTCAATAACCAACAGCGGGATCTGGAAACCCATGTTGGCTCCCACATGTTCCACAATGATCTCATCGGATGAACCACGATGTCGAGGATTCAATCAATCCCGTATACAATTCCCTTTGTCAATCGGTACGTTACTTGCCCGAGATTCGATCGTCGGTATCCCAATACCTTGTTCAATCTTGTTACCGGCAAGTCACTTTACTCGTACCGTAATGCATGATCCCGTGACCAAACACTTGGTCACATTGAGCTCATTATGATGATGCATTACCGAGTGGGCCCAGAGATACCTCTCCATCATACGGAGTGACAAATCCCAGTCTCGATTCGTGCCAACCCAACAGATACTTTCGGAGATACCCGTAGTGCACCTTTATAGCCACCCAGTTACGTTGTGACGTTTGGCACACCCAAAGCACTCCTATGGTATCCGGGAGTTGCACAATCTCATGGTCTAAGGAAATGATACTTGACATTTGGAAAAGCTCTAGCAAACGAACTACACGGTCTTGTGCTATGCTTAGGATTGGGTCTTGTCCATCACATCATTCTCCTAATGATGTGATCCCGTTATCAATGACATCCAATGTCCATAGTCAGGAAACCATGACTATCTGTTGATCAACGAGCTAGTCAACTAGAGGCTCACTAGGGACATGTTGTGGTCTATGTATTCACACATGTATTAAGATTTCCGGATAACACAATTATAGCCTGAACAATAGACAATTATCATGAACAAGGAAATATAATAATAACCATTTTATTATTGCCTCTAGGGCATATTTCCAACAATATCGTTCGGAAATTGCATGTATAGCATTTCGAAGAACATCGAAAATTGACTTCTCTATGTTAATCCCGGCTAGAGGGCAAATGGTGTAAGTGAGCATATGATACAGAGTCTGGTTCTCGAAAGTTAAATGCTCAGGCCTGGGAGGACCAGTATAGTCACAAATCTTATATTCATCCATGGTACACCGAAAGGTTTCATCAAAAATAGCATCAATGTTGTGCACCCGAATTTCATTGTTTCCATGCTCAAAGCGGGGGAATTAAAGTGCGAGACAAAATCTGTCGAAGAGCACTTGATGCGTTTCCCTTCGGTCATCCATTCCATGATCCACTTAGAATTGTCTGACTCATCACCAGAAATGTATAGAGTGGCATAGAACTGAAGAATGGTTTCTCTGTTCCATGGATGTTCGAATGCAAATACATTGGTGAGGTAGAAGTCTTCGATATCTTGCAGCAGCTGATTAAAGCAGCCAATATTCTTCATAGCTGGGATGTCCGGATATTCATGCGGAAATATCTTCTTGTTGTCGTAAAGAACCCGAGAGTAATATATAACTTGTTCTTTTGTCCAGAAACGCGGCGAGTCAGACATGCGCCGCCCATTATACGGACTATCTTGAAAGAACTTGGGATGAGTATTCCGATTAAAAAGCGGGCATTTGGCACCAGCACCTGCCGAGAACAAAGGCGGTGCTTCACGAGGATAAGGATATTTGAGCTTGTCTTCGACTGAGATCACTTCATCACCATACACAACCGAGTCAGTATGGATAGCAGATACAATTTATATTCGGAGGGACCAATGTTAGGCAATATCGTCGCTGTGTCGATGGATAACTTCAGCAGAGATGAAGCTGGTGGCATGACAAAGGGAGCTGCAGAGGCAGTAGGCAGCTGAACTGTTTCCTTTCCGTTAGGTACTGGGTCTGAATCATGCACGGGAGTTGGTTGAGTTTGTCCAGCATGAATCTGTTCGGGCCGAGAATCTTGAGCGGTCGAGTCCTTGGATGCATCATGAGTTGGGGAAGCTTGGGTTTCGGAGTGAGGAATTTCACCTTCCTCGGAGACATTTTGCTGAGAAGGAATATCAGCACGAGCAGGGGAGGCCACATGCATTGGTTCAGTTGGCCTTGGTGATGGAGGAGCTGAGGGTTGCGAAGGAATAGCTGGTTCAGGCAAATTTTCCTTCTGAGTCTGAGCCTCAGGGCTATTCAGTGACTCTACTATCGGAGCAGGAGGTACGTTTTTCTTTGCTATTTTCTTTTGCTGCTTCTTCTTCCTAAGATGAGCAGTTTGATCAATGTGGCCTTTCACTAGATCATTATAGCTAGTGACTTCTGCCTGATGTTCATCACAGATCTTCCGAACAAGTTCATCTAGATCCATGTGAAAGAGCAACCTTCTGTTTCGGAGCAGAGACATGGCACCGGTTACATCCTTGTAGGAGTCCTCGAGACCTTTAATGACAAAGTTGGAAGTAGCAGTTTTCATTCGACCATCCAGGTCATTTAGCTCGGCAATCAAAGTGTTGATCTAAACTACATCATCTCTTAGTTCTTTAACAACAGATGTGGCCTGGGATATTACTTCAGGAGGGATGGGCAAAGATGCCACTTGACCATCGAAAGGATTGTCCACAAATTTTTCGAGTTGTTCCATGATAAACTGATGATCATAAGAATGAGGAGCAAAAGACTTGGCAGTTGGAGCAGCTTGCATGGGAATTAGCTCGGAAGGTGGCTTAGACGCCAATGGCTAAGTCAGAGAAGGAGCAAACTTGGCAGCTGTTTCCTTTGCAACGGTAAGCAGATTGCTCGGCAACTGGAGCCTTGATTTTCTTCACGTCAGGCTTCGGAATCCATTCGCCTGGCTTTGCAGTGTTTACAGGAGCCTCAACTACCAAATCCTTCAAATCAATAGCATCTGGATGAGGATTTGTATCCACGTGTTGCTTCATGGTAACAGTGGTAAGTGGAGTTTTCCTGAGAGTGATCTTCTTTGGTGGTGCTTTGGGAACAATAGGAACCTGAAGATCAGGCAGCACCATTGAAGTGGTGATGTTTACTTGCTCGCTGAGAGTAGCAGCAACTTCTTCCTATAAGAGGGGAGGATCATCTTTATCGAAAGGATCACTCATGTCAAATTCATCGGCTATTGCAGCAGATTTCTTCTTCGGTGCACTCTTTCGCTTTGCAGCAGCACTTAGATCATGTTTGTGTTTGGAACGACCTTCAGCATTTCCTTTAGCCTTCTTTTTCTCGACATCATCCTTGAGAAGGCGACGATTTTCTTCTTCACAAGCCTTTTCCTTTTCAGCCTTCTTGGCTCGCTTGATGGCATTCTTCTGACGCTTAGCAAGGTCTTCGGGATATGATTCGGGAGTCCATAGAGAGGACTCATGAACATTTGCAGGAGGCAGTGGTCTCACTTGAGGATCATTTGGTCTGCGGAGACTAATTTCTCGGTAGTCACCCCAAGGTGGATGAAAAGCAAAGTTCTGAGCAAACTGAGGATGAATCATTTCATAGTTAAACCATTTTTGAACCCAATGGCGTCGAATCCATTGCAGCCGCTTATCTCTTTGTTGCTTGGTTTCTCCGGGAGTAGTGTTGTAATGATCATGCAATATATATTTTGCTGTATTTGTGTATGGTTGTCTGCCTCCCTTTTTCTTCTTCGGAGCATCTTCTTCTTGCTTGTCATCATTTTTCTTGGTGCGTTTGCGTTTGCTGGTTGATGGGCCTACTGTTGGGCCCTTAGCATTCGGAGCTTTTGACACATCTGTTGTTCCCAGAATAACTTCATCTCCCTCAGCCATACTTATTGGTCGAGCAGAATCTTCGAGTGACTGCATGCACCTATGAATAAGAATAGATACGAGGGAAAATGGGCACAGGGTTACGAATGCTCACAGCTAAGTTTTCAAGAAAATGTTTTGAATAAGAATTAGATGCAGACATTGAGAAATGTTTCGGAAGAAACAAATGAGCCGAATGAACTAGTAGATTCGAAGAAAAATACTAGTTAACATGCTAAGCATTCCATTTGTACGAGACATAACACAAACCCTAGATCTGAAATTTTTCGGATGTGAGGAACAACTACAAACCACATCCGCGGAAGTTACCTAGCAGTAAAGATCTAATAATTTGCAGTAAAAACACATAATTTCTATTGCGAATGAACTCAAGCCAGATGGATGGAAGACGTGAGTACGCACTAGGCATACCCTAACTCAGTGATGTGCAGCAGCTACGGCAGCGCGGGGAGAGGATGACCCGCTGCGGCGAGGAATGACTCCGGCGACTTCTTTTCGGCAACAAAGCGGCGAAGACGGTCATCGGTGTCGAGCTCGAGGTGGAGCAGATAGGTAGGGCTTCGGAGGCGAGGAGGAGGAATGGATTTGGGGAAGACGGCGAAGCGGTATTTATATGCGAAGGGAAATAATCGCTTCAGATGAATCAGATCGGACGGCCACAGACCGAGGACTTTTGCGATTCAATGGGCCCGATTAGATGGCAGTTGATGTACAACACGTGGCAACCGTCATCAAAAGATGATGGTCCAGACTTGGATGGGAAACCCCAAATTTTGGAATGCTTTAGCCAAAATAGATTAAGTTTGAACCGAAACTTTAACGTGGTCAAGGACACCAGATAAAGTTTCATTTCCAGATGAAATTGAGCATTCATAACGGAACGACATAGACTAGAAGAGATAGAATAGAGGGAAAACAGGGTCCTATGCATTTCACTTAGACAAAGAAACACAAACACCCGAGACAAAAAGCTATGAGTGAAATACATTCAAACAGAACACAAAAATCTTCAAATCGAAAGACAACTCAACAAAAGATAATAGTTGTGACGTGACCCACCGTATAAGAACTGTATAACCCCGAGCATCGCACAATTATTGTGGCACTCGGTTAGTCTAGTTCTTCGTTAATGTATTCACACTCAGAAAGAAAATTTCACTTCGTCGAAATTTTCAAACTCTTCGAGTGTTATGCACCCATTCCTTTTAAGATGTGGAAGTGTTGGCATGGGTACCGAGTCCATCATACTGCACGTTTGCGGAATCTAGGATATTTAGCTCACACCGTAACGCACGGAATCTTTTCTCATCGAGAGGCTTGGTGAAGATATCAGCGAGATTGTCTTCGGTATTGACATGATGAATAACAATATCCTCTCGACCAACATGTTCGAGAATGAAATGATGTCTGATGCCAATATGCTTGGTACGAGAATGCTGCACAGGATTATGTGCAATTTTGATCACACTCTCATTGTTCCAATATAAAGGAATCTTCTTGACCTTGATGCCATAATCTTTTAGTGTCTGCTTCATCCACAATAACCGAGTGCAACAAGCGTGAGCAGCAATATATTTGGCCTCAGCCATGGAGTCCTGTCAACCAAGTCACCTGCGTAGTCTGAGTCTGAATATCCAACGAGATCAAATGGTCCTCCCTTAGGATACCATAAACCTAAGGTCGGGGTGTGAGCCAAATATCTCATAATACGCTTGACCGCTTGGTGATGCGATTCTTTCGGTGGAGCTTGATAATGGGCACACATACAAACACTCAACATAATATTAGGTCTGGATGCACATACGTAGAGCAAAGAACCAATCATCAAATGATAAACTTTCTGATCGTAATCCTTACCATACACATCTGCGTCCAGCTTACCATTCGTAGGCATTGGTGTTTTGAAGCCCTTAAGTTCGCAATCCTGCATTTTAAACTTCTTCAGACAGTCTTTCAAATATTTCTCCTGAGATATGAAAATTCCATTGTCCTGTTGACGAATTTGCAGACCGAGAAAGAACTTAAGTTCAGCCATCATAGACATTTGATATTTCTCGGACATCATTCGCCTGAACTCCATGCCGCAAGCATTGTTAGTACAACCGAAAATAATATCGTCCACATAAATTTGACACACAAATAGATCACCATCAATAGCACGAGTCAAAAGAGTGGAATCAGTGGATCCTGGCTTGAACCCTTTGTCGAGCAGAAACCTCTTCAAGGTGTCATACCAAGCTTGAGGGGCTTGCTTCGGCCCATGTAGAGCCTTTTTCAACCTGAAAACTTTGTCAGGAAACTGAGGGTTTTCAAAGCCAGGTGGCTGCCTAACATATACTTCCTCATCAGTAACACCATTAAGGAAAGCACTTTTCACATCCATTTGATAAAGCAGGATATTATTATAGTTTGCATATGCGAGAAGAATGCGAATTGCCTCAAGGCGAGCAACAGGAGCATATGTTTCACCGAAATCAATACCTTCTACCTGTGTATACCCTTGAGGAACAAGACGTGCTTTGTTTCTCACAAAAATGCCATTTTCATCTTGCTTATTCCTGAATATCCATTTAGTGTCGATGATATTGTGCTTCTTAGGATTCGGTTTGTCAACCAATTCCCACACATCATTTAATTCAAATTGCACCAACTCTTCTTGCATAGCATTCATCCATTCGGGATCATTCATGGCTTCCTCATACTTGGTAGGTTCTGTCAATGAGACAAAACAGAAACTGCCACAGTAGTTAGCCAAACGAGTGCGAGAACGAGTTGTGGGTCGAAAACCTGGATTCTTGAGATCTCCGAGAATTAATTCGGGATCAACTCGAGTAGCCACTTGAGGGTGAGGATTGTCATTTTGATGATCATTTTGATTTTCCTCAGTGACAGCATCAGGATGAGCATTGGTGTTGTCATTTCCATCAGGATTCATTCTGGTTGCCATTTATGTTCGGAGTGGCATTTTCTTCGGCAGTGGCTTGATGAGGTCTGCTTCGAGTCATGGGGGCATCATCATCGGAAGAGTCAGGTACATTTCCTTCAACAAGCTTGACACTCCCAATGGCCATTTGCCAAATTGCATCCGAAATCCGTGGTTCATCTATCACATTAGGCAGGTTCTCCTTTTGGGAGCCGTTAGATTCATCAAACCGCACGTTTACCGTTTCCACAACTTTCCCGTGGTGAGAGTTATTGACACGATAAGTATGCGAGTTCGAGCCATAACCAAGAAGAAAACATTCATGTGCCTTAGGTGCAAACTTAGAGTTATGATTCATATCACGCATATAACAGGGTGCACCAAAGACACGCAAATAAGAAACATTCGGTTTCTTGCCAGTGATAAGCTCATATGAAGTTTTCGTAAGGAATTTGTGAAGATAAACACGATTGATAACATGACAAGCAGTGTTAATAGCATCAGCCTAGAAGCGAATAGGAGTTTTGTACTCACTGAGCATTGTTCTCGCCATCTCAATGAGAGTTCTATTCTTTCGCTCAACAACACCATTCTTTTGGGGAGTCTATGCGGTGGAGAACTCATGTGTAACACCATTTTCATCGAGAAAATCTTTGATATGAGTATTTTTTAACTCAGTACCATTGTCACTTCTGACATGCTTAATTTGCACATCATATTCATTCTGGGCATTCTTTGCGAACCTTTTGAAGATGTGTTGGGTGCAGGTCTTGTCATCGAGAAAGAATACCCAAGTGTAACGAGAGAAATCATCAACAATAACTAGACCATAATGACTGCCCCCGAAACTTGCATAGTTCTGAGGCCCAAATAAATCCACATGAAGAATTTCCAGAGGTCTTGTTGTGGTCATAACAGTCTTTGATGAGTGATGCTTCTTGGCCAATTTACTAGCCTCACACGCAGCACAAAGACGATCCTTGTCAAATTTTACATCAGGAATGCCACGGAGATGATTTTTCTTCACTAGAGTCTGCAAATTTCTCATACCTACATGACCAAGTCTTTGGTGCCACAACCATCCTTCGGTTGCTTTTGCAAGCAAACAAGTTTGGACTGAGGGAACCTTAGAGGATCCACAATATATAAATCACCCTTTCTATTTCCCTCAAAGACGAAGGAATTGTCAGAGGTCATAAAGACAGTGCATTTGGATATGGAAAATAGAACTAGCATGCCTAAATCACATAGCTTGCCAACTGACATAAGATTGAATCCAAGAGACTAAACAAGCAAAACATCATCAATAGTCTTGTCTCTATATATAGCAATTTTACCTAACCCAATTAACTTTCCTTTGTTGTTGTCGCCGAAAGTAATATACTTCAGAGATGAAGCAGTTAAGTTGGGGTCGACAAACAACAACTTGTCTCCGGTCATATGACCAGTGCATCCATTACCATTCGGTACACCCAGAGACATAGTCCTACAGAAGAATTAGGCTTTCTTAACCACCCACATCTTTGTAGGTGGCTTCGAAACAGTAGAGTGAGCCGGATATGATTTCTTTCGATAACCATAATTGTTATTCGCAAAAGAACGAGCATAATCGAAAGAATAGGCATTGAAATACTTTCCAGATGAATGAGCATAGTGATCTAATGAGGTATGCATGTATTCATTCTGTCGAATGAAGTAATGAGCATTTTTTGCCTGCATGGTTAGTGATGAAATAGGCAATGCATCAATAGTTTTCCTGGGCAACCAGATAGCTTTCTTTGGGGGGGCATTTCTGCTGTTTGATCCAACATAACGAGCAAAAGTCTCACTGTGTTGGTTTTTGAACAGCTTATAGTTATCCAGAGAATCATCAAGAGAGTATTCAGGGATCGGAGAGTCATTTCCCGAAAGCAAAGTTGGATCGAGCATTTTGCTCTTGGCTGGCACCCACACAGTGTGGGGATATTGATCAGGTTCCCAGTAGGAGCCATCCTCATTCAGTTTCCTTTCGAAACCGATACCTTATTTCCTGGGATTTTTGTGAAGAATGGATTTCTTTAGAACATCACACAGTGTCTGATGCCCTTTGAGACACTTGAACATTCCTGCCTGCATAAGTTCCTTCAACCTAGCATTCTCATCAGATAAAGAACCATTTTCCTCGATAGAGGGGTTACCATTCACAGAAGATTCAGTATTTGATTTAGTATTGCTACGTTCAAGGCATTTTAAGCACGGTGGTATGAACACTTCAGGTTTCTCTTTGAGTTGTTGGGTGAGAATAGAATTTTCTCTGATCAAATCCTCATGAGCCTCTCTCAGCGACTCGAGTTCCTGTTTCCTTTTCAGGTAATCATAAGTCAATCTCTCGTGGTCAGCCGAGAGAAAATCATGACGATTTGACAGTTCATCCATTCGTGACTTGAGAGCGGTATGCTCTTCAGTCAATGACTGATTTTTCTCCATCTCCTCAACCAACAACCCTTCAGATTTCCTGAGGGTTTTCTCAATTTTCTCGAGAGAGTTTTGTTAAATATTAGCAATTCTGATCAGTTTAGCATGGTCATCCTCATCCGAAGAATATTGATCACTGGAGTGAACTTTGTGATGTTTGGAGGATACCTTTTCCTTCGAAGCTTTGGCCATGAAGCAGTAGGCAGGAGATTCATCGTGGCTTGATTGTTTCTCGAAGAAGTTTGATGCAAGGGTGAAAGCACATGCTATACCAACCATGCTAGAATCAGAATCCTCAACAGATTCATCAAGTTCTTCGGAGTCAGACGACTCTTCTTCATCGGAGTCCATTTCCTTGGCGATGTACGCCTTGGCCTCGCGAGAGATATTCTTGCGGTTGGAGGAGGACTTGGAAGGATTCCTTGAGGAAGATCTTGATGAAGACTTGGAGGAAGAGCTGTCCTTCTTCTTGAAGAACTTCTTCGTTTTCTTCACATCATCGGAGTCGTAGTTCTTGCTCTTGCTTTTGTTGTGGTTGTTTCCTAAATCATATCTTCCACTGGCATGGATTTCAGCTTCCTAGAGAGGGCAGGCCGAAATGAAATGCCCCGGCTTTTTGCACTTGAAGCAGGTGTAATCTCCAGTAGGTTTTGATGGAGATTTTGAATTGCCAGACCTGGTTGACCATTTCTTGTGAAATTGGTTTTTCTTGTGGAGACGCTGGAATCTTTTCGTGAGTAAAGAGAGATCTTTGCTGCTCCTTTCTGGATCATCCGAATCTTCTTCGTCATTTCCTTCGAAGGAAGAATCAGATGCAGCCTTGAGAGCATGACTTTTGCGATGACTTGAGCCATGCAGATCTCTCTTTTCTTCTTCTTGTTCTTTATGAGTGTTTAGCCTTTCCATGATGTCAGCAGATTCGAGATATTTGAAATCAGCTCATTCCATAATCATCAGAACAAGTGTGTCAAATGAGCTATCAAGTGATCGAGCAGTTTCTTCACAACTTCATGCTCAGTGATATCTTTCGCGCCGAGACCTTACAGCTCGTTTGCGATGTCACTCAGACGATCGAAAGTTTGCTCGCAGCTTTCATTTTCCGATTCGCTTGAACCGATTGAATTTCGCTTGAAGGGTATGAATGCGAGCTTCTTTCTGAGTTGAAACACCCTCATTCATCTTCTCGAGAATGTCCCACAATTCCTTCGCAGTTTCACACTGACGGTAGCGAAGAAATTTAGCACGAGAGAGATGACCACCAATTTCATCTTTGGCTTGAGCGTCCAACTAAACGAGTCTTTTCTCACGGTTAGTGGGGACCTGGGGTACTTCAATCGTGACTCCATTCTGCACCACATTCCACATATCTTCATCAATAGCTCCAAGACGGATCTTCATCTTCTCTTTCCAGAAGGGATAGTCCGTCCCATCGAAGATGGGAACCTTGAGATGCGACTTGTAGCTCACTGAAGACATACTTAAACTCGAAGGTGGTTA
Source organism: Triticum aestivum (assembly GCF_018294505.1). Classification (NCBI taxonomy): domain Eukaryota; kingdom Viridiplantae; phylum Streptophyta; class Magnoliopsida; order Poales; family Poaceae; genus Triticum; species Triticum aestivum. The sequence continues at coordinate 63,368,548 of NC_057808.1, read as the reverse complement.
GACCAAAATGAGCAGAGTCAAGGAGTATCTTGCTCTGATACCAATTGTAGGAATGAAGTATGTCTACCAGAGGGGGTGAATGGGAGTTTTAAAATTTCTTTCGGAAATCTCAAAACTCTCGGAACCCAGCAGCGGGGCGAACTAAAACAAACTACAGTGAGCGAAAGCAAACTATCGAATGGAAACTAAAACAAGCATCGAAGCAAATCACATGATTGAAATAGTACAAATGTAAAGGGTAGGAAAAGATATAAACAGTGATGCTCGATGGCGACAGGGTATTTGTTCGACCAGTTCATCCTTCTGCACAAGGACTACGTCTGGTTGGAGGGGTTGTGATTTAACACAGAAGATAAACTCTCTTCGCCCTATTCTCCTCGACAATTGGTTCGTCAACCAATGTAGATTACTCGTGGTAGATACTTGAGGTGATCTCTGAACCTTTACAGACTTCTTCTTCGAGAACCACAATCACTCTTGATCTATGAAGAAATTGACACGTAACCGTCTAAAGAGTTTGCAGCTCTCAGGAGTAATAGGCGAAGCGTACTGGACTTAGATTCGAGTGATGTTGAACCACTATCTAATTTTTAGGCTCTAGGGCTTTTCTCTCGGTGGAGTTTAAACTCAAATCACTCAGAGAGGGGGTTGCTAAACAATCTTCTCACAATCAAATGGAGCATCCACCGGACAAAGCCGGCGTGGGATGGCTATTTATAGCCGCAGCCTTCCCGGATGGGAAATGACCATTTTAGACACGTTGTCCAGCCAATGGCCAACCGACATGTTCTCAATGGTCCGATTTTGGAGCAACGGTAACATTACTTCAGGTACAAGTAATGCTAACTCCTCAGTCTGAGGAAAATCTCTCGCAGTGAGGAAGATCACAGTCTCTTGCTGGCAAGTATTTTCTCGAAACACAAAGAGATTTCTCTCGCTACTTTCATAGGATTTGGGTTTAGCATGAGAGGATCAAAGTTTTGAACGCTACACCCCTCTTAATAGTACGGTGGTCCTATGACTCAATAAGGAGAAGAGAAACAACGAAATAAATGTTACGTCTTCACTTCGTCTTCAAACTTCTCGAAAGCAGTCACCTTCCTTCGGAGAGGCACCGAACCAATTGCTTCTCTTCAGCAATTTTTGAGGGGTCACTCTTGTTATCATAATCTTTGGTGATAACCTTCACTGCCACGCAGGTGATTATCTTCGTCGTTTGATTCAAACTCCTCTTGATTCCAGGGACCTGTTACTCTATGTGCACTAGAAAACCACATAAGTCCCATTCTGTTTATGTCAACAAGCTCCAAAACATAAGGAGGCAAATCATTGCACCAACAGGCGGTGACGAGAGCGGCAATGCGGCGACGACGGCGACGGTAGGAGGAGGAGGACGGTCGCGGCGCGCGATGAGAGAGTAGCAGTTAGAGTGAGGAACGTGTAGGACAGAGGGTAATGTTTGGATTAGCAGTAGCGCTGATTCGAGCTCAGCGCTACTGCTAAGTGGGGACGGTCAGCTGGGGCCGGGCTGGCCACAGCAGCAGCGCGGGCCATGGGCCCCCACTACTGCTAACGTATTTAGCAATAGCGTGGGTTCTTGAACAGCGCTGCTGCTATGGCCAGCCCGTGGCGCACGGTGACATCACGACGTGGGACCACTTAGCAGTAGCGCTGTTACGCAGGCCAGCGCTACTGGTACCTCCCTACCTGTAGCACTTAAGTGTACATCATGCTACTATTAAGTACTAGTAGCGTTGCTCCGCTAACCCTCGCCACTGCTAAGGTTCTATCTATAAACTTTTCCCTAGTAGTGATCTTCGTACCAATATTTTTTATATTCCCATAAAAAATTCCAAAAAGTTTCGTTCGATTCCGAGAACATTTATTTCTGCACAAAAACAACACCATGGTATTTCCGCTGAAAACATCGTCAGTTCGGGTTAGTTTCATTCAAATCATGCAAAGTGGAGTCCAAAACAAGAGCAAAAGTGTCTGGAAAGTAGATACGAGAAAGACGTATCAACGTGCAAAATAAAGCAAACGAGTAATGTAATTGTACTCTTTATAGTCCAATATATCCTGAATATCACGATTCAAACCACAAAAATATCTAGCCATCATAGCATCATTGGATTCATCTAATCCACAACGCATTAAGCCTGTTTGCAATTTGATACGTCCATTTTGCATCATGCTTTTATATCGATATTTATTGCATTATGGCCTGTTATTACACATTATGTCACAATACTTATGCCTATTCTCTCTTATTTTACCCGGCAACTGGAATTCTGGGCTGGAAAAGGAGCAAATATTAGAGACCTATTCTGCACAACTCCAAAAGTCCTGAAACTCCACGAAAGTTATTTTTGGAAATAATAAAAAATACTGAGCGGAAGAAATACCAGAGGGGGCCCACACCCTGGCCACGAGGGTGAGGGGCGCGCCCCTGCCTCGTGGGCCCCTTGTTGGCCCTCCAGTGCCCATCTTCTGTTATATGAAGTCTTTCGTCCGAAGAAAAATTAGAAGCAAGCTTTCGGGACGAGACTCCGCCGCCACGAGGCGGAACCTTGGCGGAACCAATCTAGGGCTCTGGCGGAGCTGTTCTGTCGGGGACACTTCCCTCCGGGAGGGGGAAATCATCGCCATCGTCATCACCAACGCTCCTCTCATCGGGAGAGGGCCAATCTTCATCAACATCTTCACCAGCACCATCTCCTCTCAAACCCAAGTTCATCTCTTGTATCCAGTTCTAGTCTCTAAGTCTGGGATTGGTACCTGTAGGTTGCTAGTAGTGTTGATTACTCCTTGTAGTTGATACTAGTTGGTTTATTTGGTGGAAGATCATATGTTCAGATCCTTTATGCATATTAATACTCCTCTGATTATGAACATGAATATGCTTTGTGAGTAGTTACGTTTGTTCCTGAGGACATGGGAGAAGTCTTGCTATTAGTAGTCATGTGAATTTGGTATTCGTTCGATATTTTGATGAGATGTATGTTGTCTCTCCTCTAGTGGTGTTATGTGAACGTCGACTACATGACACTTCACCATTATTTGGGCCTAGAGGAAGGCATTGGGAAGTAATAAGTAGATGATGGGTTGCTAGAGTGACAGAAGCTTAAACCCTAGTTTATGCGTTGCTTTGTAAGGGGCTGATTTGGATCCATATGTTTCATGCTATGGTTAGGTTTACGTTAATACTTCTTTTGTAGTTGTGGATGCTTTCAATAGGAGTTAACCATAAGTGGGATGCTTGTCCAAGTAAGGACAACACCCAAGCACCGGTCCACCCACATATCAAATTATCAAAATACCGAACGCGAATCATATGAACGTGATGAAAATTAGCTTGACGATAATTCCCATGTGTCCTCGGGAGCGCTTATCTCTATATAAGAGTTTGTCCAGGCTTGTCCTTTGCTACAAAAAGGATTGGGACACCTTGCTGCACTTTATTTACTTTTGTTACTTGTTGCTCGTTACAAATTATCTTATCACAAAACTGCCTGTTACCTATTATTTCAGTGCTTGCAGAGAATACCTTGCTGAAAAACCGCTTATCATTTCCTTCTGCTCCTCGTTGGGTTCGACACTCTTATTTATCGAAAGGACTACGATAGATCCCCTATACTTGTGGGTCATCACAATTCTTGATAATAATCCTCTACAAAACTACTACCTTGTTGCAAACGTTGCAATTCATTTAGTTTGTCACGAGCATAATACGAAGGAACATAATATTGTCGCATAGCTTGTTTTCAAGCATCCCAAGTAGTAGGTATATTGTCCACATTAACACGGCAATACTCACTCCACCAAATAGAAGCAAAGTTTGTAAATTCACTAGTGGTTGCCCTAACTCTTTGGTTCTCAGGAATATCATGACATGCAAATTCTTGTTCAACTAAAAGTTCTCAATCAACATAAACATCTGGATTATATTTACCATTAAAAGCAGGCATAGTAAATTTACTTTTAAGTTAGAGTGGCATAATGTCGAACCTCATATTTGTGTAGAGCTCTTCCCATACTGTGATGGTTCAAACGTAGTTGTCAACGAGCATGGTCATTGTAGCAGTCGACCGCTTGGTCGTCCTCGGTGTCGTTGGAATAATCCTCATAGTTATCCCCATATTACTGGTTGACGCGGGGAGGAGTGCGTTGGTGCTTGTTTATGGTAGCAGCATTGGTGGCACTAGCGGGGTGTTGTGGATCACCCACGGGCACACATCGAACTCGCGAAATAACGACGCCATCCGAGGAGCAGCGCTGTTGTTGCAGGGGGTGCAGTCTATAACACGTCCAGACGTGACAAGATGTCCTGTAGATGTGTGTTGAGAACACCTTGTACATCCTCTATGGCCTTGAGCCTCTCTTCGGCCACAATCTGCGCACCCTCAAGTTGAACGAGATGCTCATTGGTGACTTTCACATCCTCGATGAGGCCCTCAAGTGTGACTTGATTCCCTGCCATTGTTAGCGGAAGAAAAAAACATAGTGTATAATCCCTATCAACTAGTAGGAAGTGATGGAGATCTTTTACTCACACTCAAGCTTAGTATCAATTCTTATTTGTTCTTACCAATGCAACAGGTGATGATTGGCGCGTTGGTGTTGGCTTCAAACGATCGATGAAGATTGGATGGAGTGATGATCAGGAATCAATAGAGCCGGGACTCAACTCACAAATATGGGTGACACAATTTACCAAAAATCATGCAAGTTGAATAATTGCTCAAACTCCTAACTAGTGATGTCAGTCGACTAGTAAGAGATAGAAATAATCTAAGCCCGGATACTGAATCAATTGAGCGGAAACCGTTGAAAATATGATAGCTCTAAAGGCTAGATATACGTGAGGTATACATGCGGTGTATGGCACCCGAGAAAAAAAAAGGAAAATAATGTCCAGCAACTGTCACTTGTACAAAGAAGTCTTGAACAACAACAAAAATAGCCCAAAAGATCCTGCCGGCCTGAACTTACATGTTTTTTTTCTCTCTCAGTCTTACTTTTTTCTCCATATTTTTCTGCTCCTTCTTTTTTTTGCTCTTTTTTCATTTTTTTTAGTCAAGCCGGTTATATCACTCCCTCCATCCCGAAATATTTGCCATCAAAATGGATAAAATCAGATGTATCTAGAACTAAAATACGTCTAGATACATCTTCTTTTATTCATTGTGATGACAAGTATTTCTGGACAAAAAAAGTACTACCAAGAGGCAGATCCACAAGGTGAACTAGGAGGAATGGAAACAGGTGCTACTATCACCGGCAAGGCAAGTCAGATAAAACAAGCCACGACATGTGATGACGCTGCGTGCATGCAAGATCGTGTGAGGAAAACAAAAATCAAGAGCGGCGCTGCATCCGTGCTAGCAATCAATGGTTGAGGGAAAAGCGGCGCGGCAGCGCGCACACGTGGTTATTAGGCTTGGTGTACGCGGCAGCAGGGCAGGAGCAGGTTTAGCATGTGCTGGGTACTGCGTACGGGGAAAACGCGTGCAGCACCGTGGACGTGTACGCCCGTACGAAACGCGGCAGCCATCAAGGTTTTTTCTACACAATATTGACGTAAGCGTTCACATATATATATACGTGCATACACTTACCTTTATAAACACACACATGTACATTGTACCTCTATAAACACCTGCGTCGGATTGCATGGAACAAATATTGGGATTTTTTTTCTGATGAAAATCTAGCGTAGCGGCAAATATTATGAGGAAGCTCAAAATGAGATTGATCTCGTAGATGTTTCTACACCTTAAGTAATCTAAACCAGCGTGCAAAGAGCGCGAAGCGTTATGCTAGGGTTCCAAGGCTCCGGCGACTCTTGGGCGTCGCCCCTGTCGCCGCCGCCGCTGCCGGGTTCCGTCCCCGTGGCTGTCGGCCCCCTTGCCACATGCGCGCATCGGCACCCTGGTGGCCATGTTGCGGCTGAGTCCGCCCGCGTATCGCTGCTCCCCCGGGGTAGCAGCGATCCCGCTGTTCGCCGCCTTGGTGGCCATGTTGCGGCTGAGTCCGCCCGCGTATCGCTGTCCCCCCGGGGTAGCAGCGATCAAGCTGTTCGCCGCCTTGGTGGCCATGTTGCGGCTGAGTCCGCCCTTGTATCGCTGACCTGTCATGGATGCGGTGACCCCGCTGTTCGTCACCCTAGAAAGGTCTCCATTGGGAGTCCAGGAGAGGCACGTTATCGAGAATCCGTGGTCGATGCATTACCTCATCCCCAGCGAAAGAATTTTCCTAGAGCCAAGTATAAAGAACAACCTAGGGTTGGCACAGAAAAGTATAAGAAACATTGCGATCCCCCCGATCGATTTACACAGCCTGCTCCTGGAACGTTGTTGTGCAAAACCGCCCGTTTGTTGTCGCAGGCTGTGCAGAACCTTGGGGCGTCGTCGGAAGGTGCCAAGGAGATCATGGAGGCCGGTGGGGGCGATCACGGGGCTCCCTTGGCGGATGCTTCCCGCCTGAAGCCGGCTGACGGAGGAACCAAGGGCCTACCAACGGCACACCCAGAAGTGCGCGCAATTGTGCAGCAAATGGCTACCCAGTTCAATGCACAAGCACCTGATGCCGAAAACGGGACTGTGGCCAAACCAAGAAAAAAGAAGAGTGGATTGGTTAAGAAGCAGGCTGGGAGGACACCAGAATCCATGGAGAACAATGACTTGGTTCTTGGCAAACGACAGGTTCATGGTGGGATACAGAAGAAAGGCAAGGTGGATGGACAGCAAAAGGAGAAGTTACAACAGGTTCCTTTGGGCAAGATGTACCAGGCAGAGGAAGGAAACAACACGGCGCGTGTGGAGGACAAGGAGGCAACCGGCCAAGGGGCCGCCGGTAAAGTGACGGGGCCAAGTGTGGTGCCCCGTCAGGAGCAATGAATTGTCTATTGTGGAACTGTCGAGGCGCGGCCAACAAACCGACAGTTCATGACATGGTGGGCCTCGTGAGGACCGCCAAGGTTCGTTTGGTCTTCTTGTGTGAAACTAGACAAAAAGCTAATAAAGCTCGTCGGCTTCGTGGTAAATTGGGTTTGAGAGGTTTTGCTGGTTGTGATAGTGCTGGCCTTAGTGGTGGTCTAGCTCTCTTTTGGTGTGAGGAATTATGTGTGGATGTTAAAGAAGTTAACGAAAGGTTTATTGATGTGTATATTCACGCATCACCGACGGAACCCCAATGGAGACTGGCATGTGTCTATGGAGAACCCCGGGTTGAGAATAGACACCGCATGTGGTCTTTGTTGCAAAATTTGAAGACGCAGTCAGATCTTCCTTGGTGTGTTATGGGTGATTTTAATGAAGCCTTGTGGTCTTTTGAACATCTATCAGTGACTCCCCGTGGTGAACAACAAATGCTTGATTTCCAGGATACTCTTGAGGTATGCGGCCTTATGGATTTGGGTTTCTCGGGACTGCCATTTACTTATGATAATAAGCGTAATGGGAGAAAGAATGTCAAGGTCAGATTGGATAGGGTGGTCACAGATAATGAGTGGCGAGATATGTTTGCTGATGCGAAGGTGACTCATATGGTTAGTGCTTGTTCGGACCATCTTCCTATCATGTTATTCTGCGAAAAGGAACCTATAGAACAGCGCAGGCCAAGACACAAGCAGTACGAGATTGCCTGGGAATGAGAGCCAAGTCTGCAGGAGAGGATTGGGTCCGCTTGGGCAGAGGCTGGGAACATGGTGCACCTGGGTGATGTCCGTCAGGGCTTACAGCAGCTCATGAACAAATTGCAAATCTGGAGTAAGGAAAAATTCTGTAATGTCACTCGCGAGTTGGAAAAATCTCGCTCCCAGCTAGAAGAATTGCTGAGCATGAATGCTGACAGGAGAGAAATACGCAAGGTAACTGATCATATGAATGAACTTCTGTATCGTGAGGAACTACTTTGGTTGCAACGGTCCAGAGTGGATTAGTTACGGGATTGCGATCAAAACACAAAATTCTTCCATAGGAGGGCAGTCTGGCGCGCGCGTAAAAACAAGGTTAAAGCTCTGGTAGATGAACATGGGGTCCGCCATTGTAATCAGGATGCTATGAGAGGTATGATTAACTCTTATTTTCAGGCTCTTTTTCAAGAAGAAAAGAATCTGGTGTGTGAACCTCTGTTAAATTTGTTTGAATCAAAGGTGACTGAGGATATGAATAATACCCTTTGTGCGGAGTTCTCTGAAAAAGAAATCTCAGATAGCTTGTTTCAAATCGGACCCATCAAGGCCCCCGGTTAGGACGGTTTTCCTGCGAGATTTTTCAAAGGAATTGGGCGGTTGTGAAAAAAGATATCATACATGCTGTTAGAGAATTCTTCGCGACTGGAATGATGCCCACGGTGTCAACGACACGGTCATCGTGCTAATCCCGAAGGTACCTAACCCCTCACGCCTCACAGATTTCCGCCCCATCAGTTTATGTAATGTGGTATATAAAATTATGGCAAAGTGCCTAGTCAACCGGCTGCGACCTATTCTTGATGATATCATATCCCCCTCCCAGAGTGCTTTTGTTCCAGGCCGGTTGATCACTGATAATGCCTTGTTGGCCTTCGGGTGTTTGCATTTTATTCATCAGGAAAAAAATCCGAAAAACAGTTTTTGTGCGTATAAACTTGACCTATCCAAGGCTTATGACCGAGTGGATTGGGATTTCTTGAAGCAAGCGATGGAAAAGTTAGGCTTCTCTCAGCGGTGGGTACAATGGATAATGTCGTGTGTTACCTCCATGAGATATTCTGTGAAATTTAATGAAGCCATCTTGGATTCGTTTGCACCGACACGTGGGCTACGGCAAGGTGATCCTTTATCCCCTTTTTTATTCCTATTTGTTGTTGATGGTCTCTCTGCCCTACTCAGACAGGGTGTGATGTCAAATGACCTCGAACCAGTCAAAGTGTGTAGAAGTGCCCCGGGTGTATCGCACTTGCTCTTCGCGGACGACACACTGTTGTTCTTCAAGGCAAATCAGGAGAAGGCTACCTTTGTCAAAGATGTGATACATAGATATGCACAAGCTATTGGACAACTTATCAATCCCCAAAAATGTTCTATACAGTTTGGGGATGCTTGTCAAGTGGAAAATCAAACTCAAGTACGCCAGATCTTGGAGGTACAGCAACAAGACTTTGAGGGGAAGTACCTTGGGCTTCCAACCCCAGATGGAAGAATGCACCGTGGTAAATTTCAGAAATTACAGGAGTGTCTAACAAGGCGTATTTTGGAGTGGGTGACACTCTATCACAAGCCGGTAAAGAAACGATGATCAAATCAGTGGCCCAGGCAATACCCACATATATAATGGGGGTGTTCAAATTACCAGCATCGGTCTGTGAAGATCTATCTCGGCTAGTCAGAAATTCTTGGTGGGGAGCCAAGGATGGTAAGAGAAAAACACACTGGAGATCGTGGGAGAAAATTTGTGAACTGAAGGGTAGGGGAGGTCTTGGCTTTCGAGATTTCCGTATGTTCAACCAGGCGCTGTTGGCGAGGCAAGCTTGGAGACTCCTAACCCGACCAGATTCTCTATGTGCACGTGTTCTCAAGGCGAAATACTATCCTAACGATTCTCTCGAGGATACGGTTTTTTCAGGAAATGCTTCATCCACTTGGCAGGCCATTACTTATGGCTTGGAACTCCTCAAGAAGGGCTTCATCTGGCGCGTCGGCGATGGCGAGCATATTCGGATTTGGAGGGATCCACGGATTCCACGACCTCACTCCTACCGACCCATCACAATGCGCGGCACTTGCCGCCTCAGGCGGGTGGCAAAGCTCCTGGATGACCAGAGGCGTTGGGACACGGAGCTCCTGCGACAATATTTTTTGCCCATGGACGTCCAAGCCATCCTCCAGATCAAGGCGTCGCCTCAATGGCTGGTTGACGATGTACTAGCCTGGGCACTAGATCCCAAGGGCATATTCAGCGTTCGTACAGCTTACCGTCTTGCACACGACGAGAAGTGCCGCACATCTTCGTGCGCCACGAGCAGGGCACCGGATGGCACACGTGTTCTATGGGAAGCGGTGTGGGGGTGCCTTGCCCCCCCCCCCGAAGGTACGAGTTTTCGCGTGGCGGGTTGCTACCAATTCCCTAGCTACCAGGGCAAATTTGAAACGGCGAAATATTGTGGTGAATGACACATGTGTTATATGCGGACTGGAACGAGAGGATACCTTCCATGCTATGTGCAGATGCCCGCTCGCCCAACGCCTATGGCGAGCCATGGAAGAACTCTGGAGCATGCCGAAGCTGGAGGACGTCCAAAATACGGGACCGGAGTGGCTACTCCAGCTCCTGCTCCAATGCAAGCCAGAAGAGAGGCTACAGGTGCTGATGACGCTCTGGCGATCCTGGCACGTGCATAACGAACTCACCCACAACAAGCCGGCACCGCCGATAGACGCCTCCACACGCTTCCTGAACAGCTATATCAACACCCTTATGTGTATAAAGCAGCACCCTCACACGGACATGAATAATGGGAAGATGGCCATCTCCTATCACAGCAAGCAGGTTGCTGACCGCGCTGGTAGCTTGCGTAGTGAAATGCCTGCCTGTTGTTGGACCAAGCCACCATTGGGATGGACTAAGCTAAACGTCAATGGGTCGTTTGTGGATGAGCTGGGTACCGGAGGTGCTGGAATGGTCCTCCGTAGCAATTCAGGTGAAGTCATCTATTCCTCCTGTCACTACCTCAGGTCCTGCACTTCAGCGCTGGAAGCAGAGCTAGCTGCATGTATGGAAGGAATCAATATAGCAAGGGCCTGGAGCACAGCGCCAATGATAGTGGAAACTGATTGTTTGATGGTTGTCCAGATGCTCCTTGAGAGTGACACAAACAGGTCTCCATGTGCAACGTATGTACACGAGATCAAGAGACTACTTGGGCAGGTAGGGGAACATGTGATTTCGCATGTGGTAAGGAGTAGAAACACTGTAGCCCATGCTCGAGCTCACTTGGGGCAGGCAGGGCAGCGAACAGCCGTTTGGTTCCATAGTACTCCGAGAGAAATAGACATTTTATGTAAGGCAGACCGTATTGATCCGACTTAATTAATGAAAGTTTTTCATTCGCAAAAAAAAGTAATCTAAACCAGCACTAATTCTAGGATGAATGCAACCAAGAATTCAACAAAGCAAATACTAAATGCAAATTTGCTAAAGGGTAAAAAGATAGGTGCAACGGATGAACTAATCAATTTTTTGGCTTTTTGTGAGATATATGGCTGAAAAACAATCTAATCCAATAAAAATTTAAATCTCTCACCAATGATTCTGAAAAATGTCACCACGTGAGGTGAACTGGGGTCCGATTTTTCGATGAGAGAGGATAACTACAATTTTTGTAGGGATTTGACCCTCAAGATCCGGCTACCAATCGTACATGGAGAACCGTACACGAGTGTTGTCCACGGTAATCGTTGAACCAACTTCATGGTGTTATTGACCGAGTTAACAGCGTGATCGACCTATCAACGAAGGATACTTCAGCGGCATATTGTGCTTATAAGCTTGATCTTTCTAAGGCGTATGACCGAGTGGATTGGGAGTTTCTAGAGATGGCTCTACTCAAGTGGGGTTTCTCGCATAAGTGGGTTTCTTGGATGATGTCATGTGTGCGCTCAGTGAGATATTCTGTGGAATTTAATGGGAAGCTCTTGAATTCTTTCTCACCGTCACGAGGGCTTCGTCAAGGTGATCCATTATCTCCGTTTTTGTTTCTCTTTGTGGCTGATGCTCTGTCTGCTCTTGTCAATAAAGCAATTACGGAGGAGAGTTTGGAAGGGGTGAAGATATGTAGACGTGCACCTGTGATATCTCATCTATTATTTGCAGATGATTCTTTATTGTTTTTCCGAGCCTCTGAGGAGTAAGCTATAATTGTCAAAGGTTTGTTGAACACTTATGCAGCAGCTACGGGTCAACTTATTAACCCTTCGAAGTGTTCCATCCTATTTTCTGAAAACTACTCGGAGTCAGTGACAACTGGGATTAAAGGTATTCTGGATATCACGAAAGAGGTTTTCGAGCCAAAATACTTGGGCCTTCCTGTGCCGGAAGGAAGGATGCGTAAAGGGAAAAGGGGCTTTTACCCCGGTTCATAAGGGCCTTTAGTCCCGGTTCTGGAACCAGGACTAAAGGGTCGTTACTAATGCCCTAGCCCTTTAGTCCCGATTCTTACACGAACCGGGACTAAAGGCCGTCCACGTGGCCGGTGCGGGGAGCCCAGGCAGGAGGGCCTTTGGTCCCGGTTGGTGCCACCAACCGGGACCAATAGGCAGGGCCTTTTGTCCCGGTTGTTGTCACCAACCGGGACCAATAGGCATCCACGCGTCAACAGCTGGTAGGAGCTGAGGTTTTTTTTTGAAAGGGGGTGGTTTAGGGGTTTTGGGGGGTTAATTTAGGTGTTTCATATATTGTGTTAGCTAGCTAATTAATAGAGAGAAGTGTCCTCTCTTATCTCCGTGCTTGGACGATGCTACGTACTATATACGTATGGAGAGGAGTAGACACGCTAGCTAGTAATCAAATGAAGGAAATAGAAGATCGTCATGAACATATGCATATACAGAGAGAAGTGATATCGACCACCTCTCCTTCTCCGAGATATTGGTCGAACAACAAGTTCTCGTATATCTATCCGACACTACCGGCTACATATATACAATAATTATCGCTTACAATACAATCTCCTAATTAAATTGTAGGAACACAGGGTCCACATAGTATTCTCCGTTTTCAGCGATCACGTGGTCAAGGAAGAATGCCGCCAATTCCTCTTGAATTCCTCGCATACGATCTGGTGCTAGGAGTTCATCCCGCTTCCGAAACATCTAATTTGAAGAAGGGGGTCAATACATATATATATATATATATGAATAAATGAAACTCAACACAAATGATGGTAATAAAATAAAATTGTGAATATTATTGCTTACGCACTTCATATTGTTCTTCAGTGTAGCCCCGCTCATAGGTCGTGTAGCGGATGGACTCACAAACGTAGTATCCACAGTAATTATTCCCGGGTTCCTGCCACAACCACTTTACAAGAAATAGAGGTCAATCAAACTGATAAGCAAGCATGCTAAATGGTATTGATGAAACTAGCGCTTGAATCACTAGGAGATGCGCGGAACATGCTACTATAGTACTTACTTTCGGGTGATTAAATTGCAGCTTCTTCGGCAGTCCCGGAGCTTTTGAGGTGAATTTTCTCCAAACCCTGCCAGACAAAGAAAACAATTACTTGATATCAGGAAATGAACAAAGTTGCTGATATGGTGGATAATGATCGATTTAACTTACTTCTCGAGCATTTGAGTCATGTTCGCATAGTCCTGGGGATCTTTTCGTCTCGAGTCTAAGACGGTTACTACTCCCTGCTCAAGCTTAATCTCTAGGAGAATATAGTGGAAGCTGCGCATGCATGCATGCATGCATAAGTCATCAATTACATTACCATAACCTGGACTAATAAGGGAAACCGAATATGCACAAGACAGTAACACTCACTTGAAGTTGTAAGGAAAGAGTATTATATCTTTGTTTTGATTTAATACCAACAATTGTAGCAAGTTGGCCTCGGCTTCTTTGGGATGTTTTTCAACCGTATATGCATCTATGAGATTTGTGTTAATGAACCCAATATCACCGATTTGTCTTTTCTTCAATTCGGCGATCTTCAATCTGCATAATATAGTGAGGATAATATAAATGAAAGAGCTGACCTATATAGAGAGACTTAATGACAGAAGTAGTACTATTTTACAGACAGTAGCAAGTGATCGTTGTTTTATCGAGAGCCTTTTGATTGTAAAACTGGAAGAAATCCTCAAATGGAACATTCAGCAGATCAATTCCAACGAGGTCATGCTCCGGTTTAACTCTCAGCGTCAAAGTATCCATCCCATCAGACTCTCTGCAGGTTTTCATGTACTAATCATGTAGTCTTCGCATCATCGTTGATAGAGATCTTTCATCTTTGACGAGAGGCTTCCCGTAATGGTATTTGTGTTCGTCGACCTCCATGATTTCATAATGTACATCGTCGGGCAGGTAATCTCCAAGATTGCTATAACCGGCCACCATCCTCGGATCATTAGCGACGATGTCTCTAGACTCCTTGAGCGGGCGGCACGATTGGTTCGCTTGTTCGCCGAGCTGGGCAATTTTTTTCCCAGCTCCTCGTTCTTTTAACCTTTGATCACTGACAGTACTTCCCGACCGCTCCGCTTCGGCATATGTCTTTGCAAGAATGCGCTCATAGTTGCCTCTTGGCGGAGACTTTGGTGGTTTTGTCAGGGCAGCCAGAGTGCGCTTTGCTTTCACCGGATCTACCTTCTCCACCGGAGGTGGATGTTTCTTTGCTTTCACCCCTTCAAAGAAGTTCTTCACTTCGGCTTGCACGATCTTCCTGGTTTCCTCCTCGGTCCTCTCGTATGGTAACTTCTCTGGAGTCTTCAGAGAAGGACCGAATCTGTATTCCCTCCCGCCTCTGGCAGCTGTACTGCTAGACGCCGGCAGAGCAGACGGAGCGGCTGCGGCTGTCTTCTTTCCTTGCTTACGAGGCGGAGGAGAAGGACTACGACGCGCCGGAGCAGCCGGAGCGGCGGCGGGTCTCTTCCGCCCTTGCTGACGAGGCGGGGAAGGAGGAGGCTGGCTGCTCTGGCACGCCGCGCAGGCGGAGAAGGAGGCGGAGTGTCGCCACGCGCCGGAGAAGGAGGCTGATGAGTGCCCTGATCACTCGCCGGAGGAGGAGGCGGAGGAGGAGGCGGAGTGCCGCCACGCGCCGGAGAAAGAGGCTGAGTGCCCTGATCACTCGCCAGAGGAGGAGGCGGAGTGCCCTTACTCGCCGGAGCCGTCCAGTTCGGAAGGTTGATGAGCCCCTTCCGCCATAGGCATGGAGTCTTTAGAGCATAACCCAGCCGAGTCTCCCCTTCACCGGTAGGGTGGTCAAGCTGGAACTCCTCAAATTCCTCCGTTATTTCATCCACCATCACCCTAGCATATCCTTCTGGAATCGGCCGGCAATGGTAGGTTGCGCCGGGTTCAGGAGGTAAAACAGAGCCAACAACCGCCTTGACTTTGAAGTTCTGCCATTCCGCCATAAGGTGGCAATGTTGAGACTCCGTGATAGCATCCACGGGGTAGCTAGCAGGAGCCGCATGCTCCAGCTGAAGCAGCTCGGTGGAAGCCACGCTGCTTCTCCGCTGAGATGGCGGTGTAGCTTCAGGGGCAGTTTCGGCATGTCAATTGCCGTCTCGTTCCTCTAGCGCTTGAACCCTTTCGTGCAGCTTCTGAATTTGGATCTGCTCCACTTTTTTCCTCCTCTCCTGGGTTTTGTAACCGCCCGCGTCCGGAAAACCAGCCTTCCACGGAACGGAGCCTGGCGTGCCTCATGTCCGTCCAGGGTGCTCAGCATTCCCGAGGGCCATTGTGAGCTCGTCGTTCTCTCTGTCTGGAACGAACGTCCCTTCCTGCGTTGCATCGATATATTGCTGAATCTTCTTGACTGGTATTCTTCAAAAGCTCGTTCGTCCAAACGCACCTCCCTGATACAGGGTCCAAGGTTCCGCTAGCCCCGAAGAACCAAGTCCGGCAACGGTCTGTCCAGTTCATTGTCTGTGGTTCGATCCCTTTTTCAAGCAGATCATTCTCAGCCTTGGCCCACTTAGGTCGGGCTTTGAGGTAGCCACCTGACCCCGTGCGATGGTGAAGCTTCTTCTTGTTTGTCGCTCACATCTTCTTACTCTTTTCCGATGTCTTGTGGGCCATAAATGCGGGCCAGTGATCTCTGATCTTCTCATACCTGCCGATGAATTCTGGTGTCTCTTCTTTGTCGACAAACGTTTTCAGCTCAATCTTCCACCTCCTGAATAGGTCTGCCATCTTCTTAAGAGCATGAGACTTGATTAATTGCTCTATAACTGGCTTCTCCGGATCCTCCTCTGGTGGTAGGGTGAAATTTGCCTTCAGCTCAGTCCAAAGATCATCTTTCTGCATATCATTGACATAAGACACCTCAGGGTCTTCCTTCTTAGGCTTATAAAATTGGTGGATGCTGATCGGGATCTTGTCCCTAACTAGAACCCCGCACTGAGCAGCAAATGCATCCTTTGTCCGGATGGGTTCAATCGGTTGGCCGTCGCGCGCGATTGCTGTGATCTCAAACCTTTCATCCGAGCACAACTTTCTCTTCGGGCCTCGTCTCTTTACCGCAGTTGTGCTCGATCCGGAGGGCTAGAAAAAAGAAGAAAGACGAGTGTTAATTAATATGTGTACATACCAAAACAATGAATGCATCAATTAGCTAGTCAGCACAGGCTTAACTAATATATTTACCTGGCCGGACTCTGTTCGGTCACCGGAGCCGTCACCACGGGCTCCTTCTTGCACCAGCATTGGGTCACCGGAGCCATCATAATCATGTCTTTCCTCCTCCACTCTTCGATCACCGTAGCCTGCTTCTTCACCCTATTCTTCCAGACCATCATTGTCGTTAAGATACGACAAGATATCACCTCCGGCTAAGATTATGTCCCCAACACCTCTTCTGCTTGCTCATCTTGTCCGTGCTCCATTGTTTCTGCAAATATTACAACATGGCAATTATTACACAAACATGATAGCAGGTGGATATATTAGTGCAAACGTAGACCTAGCTTATTCCGGGTTTGGGGTGGCCTAGGCAACGCTTCAAGGGTAGGGGCGCGGCGGGAGGGGGTAGGAGACCGACATCGTTTTTTTCTAGGGTTTGGGTGTCCTCGAGAGTTTTGGTCGAGCGAGAGGGCCGGGGGGTGCTCCCGTGGTATAAGTTATCACGGTCGAGAGGGGGTATAAATATCGACCGTCCATCATGTCGAAGTTATCTGGGAGGGAGTTATATATATCGACAACGACGACATACATACACGGGAAAATAATGTTATCGGGGAGGGGGTATATCGACCCCCCCCCCACGTGTTGAAGTTATCGGGAGGGGGTTATATCGACAACGACGACATACATACACGGGGAAATAATGTTATCTAGGAGGGGGTATATCGACCCCCCCTCGTGTTGAAGTTATCCCCCCTCGTGTTGAAGTTATCGGGAGGGGGTTATATCGACAACAACGACATATATACACGGGAAAATAATGTTATCGGGGAGGGGGTATATCGACCCCCCGTCGTGTTGAAGTTATCCCCCCTCGTGTTGAAGTTATTGGGACGGGTATATATCGACGACGACAGACCCGATACAACATAAGAAAACGAAGAAGAAATAAAAAGAGGAGAAGAAGAAAGGAATAGAGGAGAGGATTGAAGGAAAAAAAAGAAGAAGAAAAAAGAGGAGAAGAAGAAAGGAATAGAGGAGAAGAAGAAAAAATAGAAAATATTCTATTTTTTCTTCTTCTCCTCTATTCCTTTCTTCTTCTCCTCTTCTTTTTCTTCCTTTTTCCTCTTCTTATTTATTTCTCCTCTTCTTCCTCTCCTCTTCTTCTTTCTTTCGTCTTCTTATTTTGTTCTTTCCTATCCTTCTTTTTCTTCTTCTTCCCTTCCTAGCTAGATATATAAAACTTTTCTAAAATTGTAACTTTTGCATATATAAAACTTTTCCATGGATCATCATTTCTCATATATATCGAATATATATCCATTGTCATATATAAAAACTTTCTATATATGAACAAAAAACTTTCTATGAACAAAAAAACATTTTTGACATATATATTCATACATTTTGAACATCTACATACATACAAAAATTTTTTGTTCACATATACATTATAGCCACATACACATATACATCACATATGAACAAAAAAATTAAACTAATAAAAATAAAAAAACATATAGCCACATATGAACAAAAACATATAGCCACAT